>NC_090822.1:7384957-7984957 GCF_000390325.3 Nicotiana tomentosiformis
AATTTTATACTTTGTCACATCTGTCACTTGCATGTCATATCTCAGTATATGTTGTCATCTATCGATACATCATATCATCATGTGGGGTTGATTTTTATATCATTGAGAGGCCGAGAGACTGGAGATTTTTAGTGATATTATGGAATCGGGCTACACGCTGTAGTATGTTTATTTATTTATGGTTGTATCTGGCTATTATAGCGCTTGGGCTTAAGGAGACCCTCCGGAGTCTGCAACCCCCACAGTGAGTGCAGTTGATATATATATATTTGGAATGGATCTTCCGTGGTCATGGATATTGTCATAGATATATATAGGCATAGAGATGTATTTTCCTCATGCCATTTGAAAATGAAACATCCTATCTGTTGTTGAAAGGTTTTTGGGAAAAATCACAGTTTTCCAAAACGTACTCATATTTTGGTGATTTCGGTAAAAGATTTGGGTTTTCATTGATATACTTGAAAAGTAGGTCTATTTTTCTGGAACTGTGAATGAGCTGAGCATTTTATCTCTGAGCCACTTCTTTTATTACTTCTATTATGTTGTTATGAACTGTTGTTGGCTATTGGTGTTGGACCTTGACCTTTGTTCTAGCTCGTCACTACTTTCAACCTAAGGTTAGGTGTGTTACTTATTGAGTACATGAGATCGGTTGTACTCATACTACACTTCTGCACCTTGCGTGCAGATATTGGATGTTGATGTTGCTGTGATCGACGGGAGCTGGATTTGAAGATGTACTTATATTCCGGTCATAGTTGCCTCTTGTTCATGGTAGCCTTAGATTTATAAAAATCTGTTTATGTACATTTCGAACAGATGATGTATTTATTTCATACCAGCTTGTAAATTCTAATCTTAGAAGCTCATGATTTATATTACCAGTCCTTGGGGAGTGTATTAGAGTCAGTTAAATATTAATTGGATCGGATTATTGTCATTTGGCTTACGTAGCGGATGAGGTTAGGTGCCATCATGGCTAGTTGGATTTTTTATCATGACACAAAGTAATGGTCTTCTCGCCGTTTTCCGTTCCACTATCTACTTTATTTATCTTCCCATAACATTGTAGGAATGTATTCAGTCTTTGCTTTACAACATCTGCATTTTCTGTGATGTTTTGTTCATCTTGTTTTTGGTTATCAAAGCCTTTTTCAGTAAGAAAATGGTAGGATTTGTTTGAAAAGTCCATTGTCCCAATATACATCAGTATTGTAACATTACAAATCTACCACTAGCGATGAGAAAGTGAAATTAGATTGGGATATAGTTAGGGACGTAACTAGGTTATAGAAAGGGGGTTCAATTGAATTCCCTTAACCAAAAAATTATATTGTGCAGCAAACATGATTTGTTTTATTTACATATACATTGTTGAATCCTCTTGATCTCATCTTTTCAGGCATGTCTAGAAAAGGAAAAGAACCCATGCCGGAAGGACCACTACCACCACAGGAGCTGCTGGCATCGTTGTTAATTAGGTATAAAATCACTCCGACGTCTGCCGGAACCGCAACCTCAGCAATTCTCAGGGTATGCCGGTTTAATCTATGAAGGCTATAATGAACTAGTGCACAAGCTGTGCCAAGGGCCAAATTCTCCATATCTGCCATAAACGCATACAAAAATTCCTAAAACAAGATATATATTGTAAATATCTATTTGAATTGTCCAAATATGACCAAACTTAAAAGAGCAGAAAATTAGGAACATGTCCCTCCCAGAGTAACTGTAACTAACTTCTACAATCTAAAAGGTAAAAGTAGCCAAACAACCCTTCTCGACCATATGTCGAGCTTTTAGAAAGGAAATAACATGATTAGATGTGCTGGCAGACGAACCCTTCCACTCCAACCTAGGAAATTCTGGCATTGCCAAAGTAACAGTCTTAGCATGGCAATTTAGGACGACATGATATGGGGATAGCCAGTCCATGCCTAGGATAATCTCGAAGTCGTTCATATCAAGCAGCAGAAGATCTGCTCTAGTCTCATAATCACAGAATGTAACAACATAGGACCGATAAATCTGATCCACAACAACAGAATCACCCACAGGAGTAGACACATAAACAGGAGTACTCAAGGACTCTCGAAAAACACCCAGGAAATGAGAAAATAGAGATGACACATATGAATACATAGATCCTAGATCAAATAATATGGAGGCATCTTTGTCGTAGGAAGAAATAATACATGTAATCACTGCATCTGAGCCTCTGCATCTGGTCTGGCCGGAAAAGCATAGAACCGAGCCGGAGCGCCAACTGGCTGGCCTCCGCCTGGATGGCCTCCACCTGGCTGGCCTCCACCTCTAGGACGGCCCCTACCCACTTGCCCTCCACCTCTTAGTGGTCGGATGACTAGTGGAGAAACTGGTGCGGTAATCATAGGCTGCTAACCCTGTTGCACTGGTCTACCCAGAAGCATGGGGCAGAATCTCCGCATGTGACTGAAATCCCCGCACTCGTAACAACCTCTCGGTGCGATGGGCTGCTGACTAGAAGTTTGGCCCTGGTGACCTGAATACCCATTGGAAGAACCCTGAATAGCTGGTGGGCGATAAGAACTTTCTGGCATAACACTGAAATAAGGTCACACTGGGGCACCCCGAGGAGGTGGTGGTGCTGGATATGTGGGCTTGCTGGACTACCCTCTCGCGAATTGACCTCTACCCTTAGACGGAGTACCTCTGAACTCTCAAGAATATCTAAACCGCTTATCCCTCATAACTTGCTCTCTGCTACACTGACGCACACCCTCAATCCTTCAGGCTATCTCCACAACCAACTCATAAGAAGTCCCCATCTCAACCTCTCGATCTAGTGGCCTGAATGCCAGTATGTAAACCCGCAACAAACCTCTGCATTCTCTCCGCATCAGTAGGGAGTATCATAAGTGCATGGCGAGATAACTCAGAGAACCTCGCCTCATAATCGGTCACTGACATCTGACCCTGATGGAGCTGCTCAAATTGAAACCGCAGCTCTTCCCTCTGGGAGGGTGGAATATACCTGTCCAGGAAAATATGAGTGAACCTGTCCCAAGTCATGGGAGGAGAATCTGCTGGTCTGCCAAGAAGATAAGACTTCCACCATCTACGGGCTTTGCCATCCAGCTGAAAAGTAGCAAAGTCTACCCCATGAGACTCCAATATCCTCATGCTGTGAAGTTTGTCCCTGCACCGATTAATGAAATCCTGGGGATCCTCATGTCATTCGCCCCCAAAGATAGGAGGATATAGTCTAGTCCATCTGTCCAATAGCTTTTGCGGTTCGGCGGCCGCAGCTGGTCTGGGCTCAGGTGTTGCTGCTGCCACTGGCTGGACTCCACCCACGAGTAGTGCACCCTGGGTCTGATATACAATAGTTGCCTACCCATGAGCCTGTGCGTTAGGGGTCTAAGCTCCCCTCCCCCGCTTGAGATGTGGCTGGGTTTGCCGGAAATAAACCGGCCTGAGTCATAGTGTCCATGAATTCCAGCATACGGCCCATGACCTCCTGGAATCCCGGTGCAGATGTGAAATCCACCGGAGCTGGCTCTGCCACGGGCACCTCACCGTGTTCCTCAATGATAGGATCCTCTTTTGGACCCACTGGTGGCATAAATGGAACAATTCTTTGACGTCCTCGTCCTCTACCACGGGCTGGAGCCCTCCCTCGACCTCTGCCTCAGCCTCTAACAACATGGGGAGTAGCTCTTCCCTGGTCTGGAACCTCATTAGAGCGCGTCCTCACCATCTGTGAGAGAATGAGAGAAAGATGTTTAGTTCTACATCAACTGCATGATGGGAGATGAAGAAAGGTAGTTTTCCTAACACCCTATAGTCTCTCGAAGATAAGTACAGACGTCTCCGTACCGATCCGCAAGACTCTATTAGGCCTGTTCATAACTTGTGAGACATACGTGAACCTAGTGCTCTGATACCATGTTGTCATGCACAATTCACCTATAGGTCGTGATGACTCCCAACATCCCAGCTAAGCAAGCCAACTAATGATTTAAACATATATTCAATTCTTTAAAAATTATCTGAGTAATCAAACTCTTCGAAATTTCAAAATTTAAGAAAGATATGAGAAAATAAAATAAATTAAAACCCAAGTAAAATAATTAAATCCACAAATTCTACTAGTGTGTGCCAAGACCTGGTGTCACAAGTGTATGAGCATCTAGTAGATTATACAAAATTTTAATACTGTCTGAAATAAAATAGACAGAATACAAATACAAGAAGAGGCACTAGTTGCTGCAGAACGGCTCGAAAAGACAACTCACCACTAAACCTCTAGATAACGTGGGTGCGCGCCGATAGGTCCTCCGGTAGTACCTGTCTCAGGTCCTGCACAAAAAGTGCAGCAAGCGTAGCAAGAGTACGTAAACAACGTGTACCCAGTAAGTATCAAGCCTAATCTCGAAGAAGTAGTGACGAGAGGTCGACTTTGACACTTACTATGGGTCAATAATATTACAATAGAATATATTGAATTAAACATGATTCTTAGGTGAACAAAAATAATTTTTCTTAACAAGCAGAAATAATTAATTCCTTAAAATTCAATAATTTCCAATTTATCAATTAGCTTCACATGCTGCAATTAAAATATCAAGGTATCGTGTAATTATTATTATTAGGCATGATTTCTACCGAGGTCGTAGGCCCGATCCAGAGTGTCGTGTACACTGCCGAGGGACGTGCGACATGATCCATAGATGCATCTATACTGCCAAGGCGTTCGACCCGCTCCACAAGAAAGGAGGACATTTTCTTATGAACCTCCGGAATGAGAATTTATTAATAATATTAACACATAGGATGTTCAATTTCTGTTAACAATTAAATAATTTACACAAAAATCAAGGATATGAAGTTTCAATCTTTAACTATTTCCTCTAACAATTTACAATACAATTCCATTAATTTAATTAAATAAAAGATGCAATTATCACAAAAAATTCATGGTTTGAGTCCTAAACTACCCGGACAAAGCATAATTAGTAGCTACGTACGGACTCTCGTCACCTCGTGCGTACGTAGACCCCCACAATTAGCAAGAATTATTGATTCAAATCATCTATGGGGTAAATTCCCTCTTACAAGGTTAGACAAGAGACTTACTTTGTCTCAAAGCCCACTTTCCGATCACAATGTGGCGTCAAAAATCCCAATTCGGTGCAAAAAAATTTGAAACTATCCAAATGTTATATAAAATAATTAATACATGCTCAATAATTTGAAATTAGACTGTTAAATAAATTATCCGACCAAAATAGTAAAATTCCTAAAATTCACCCCGGGCCTACGTACCCAGATTCCGAAAATTTTCGGAGGAAAACGTTACCCATAATCTCAAAAACTCAAATATAAAATTTCCATCCAAAACTATGTATTTAACTGAAAGTGTGTAGAATTAACTTACCTTCAATTTCTTAGTTGAAATCCCCTTTCAAAAAGCTCCAAAATCGCCCAAGAATGGAGAGATATAGGCAAAAATGGCTGTTTTTCCGTTCTTTAAGGGTTCTTCCAAACAGCCCTTTCGCATCTACGACTCGCAAGCCGCTTCTGCGGCTCCATATCTGCGGAAAATGCATCGCAGATGCGGCTTCCCCCTAAGCCGGCCCCGTTTGCTTCTCCGGCTTGTACATTGTATCTTCGATGCGCTTTTGCGGTTGTACCTGCGCATCTGCGCCCAGTCCACTTATGCGGTGCTTTTCACACACCTGCGGGCTCGCACATGTGGCTGGCCCAAGTGCAGGTGCGGTTGCAGCAGAAGCTGGAAGCTTCAGCTGTTGCTCCAAGGTCCAAAATCAATCCGAGCCTCGTTCGATTTAACACACGGGGCCCCCGGGGCCCCGCCCGAACATACCAACAAGTTTGAAATCATGAAACGGACTCGCTCAAACCCTCAAAACGTGTAAAACAACATCAAAACTAAGAATCATACCTCAAACCAAATTGATTCAACTTAAAAATTTCAAATTCTTCAAACTTACTCCGAACATGCCAAAATATACTTATACTACTCGGAATGACACCAAATTTTGTGTGCAAGTCTTAAATCACCATACGGAGTTATTCCTAGGCTCGAAATTCTAAACAGACTTCAATTACTCCAAAACCTACTCCAAACCAAATTTAAAGAACATTAGACCTTCAAATAGTTGATTTTCACTATTAAACTCCGAAACGTTCCTGGGTTGTCCAAACCTCGATTCGAACATACGCCCAGGTCCAAAATAATCATACGAACCTATTAGAACCGTCAAATTCTGATTCCGGAGTCGTTTACTAAAAATGTTGACCACTACAAAAAAAATAGCGTTTAGCGACGGACATATTCCGTCGCTATACATGTTATATTCCGTTGCTAAAAGAGTTTAGTGAGGAATTCGCGACGGATTCAAGTTGGTCACTAAAATGCTCGTAGCGAAGCTCATAGCGACGAAAAATGCAAAACCGTCGCAAACCTAGCGACGGATTAGCGATGCAATATATCCGTAGCCAAGTTTAGCGACCGAAATATTTGTCGTTATTTTGCTTTGTGTAGTCACTATTTTGACTAATTTTGTCGCTACACTTCATAACAAAATTCGTCGTTTGTTCTTATTAGCAACAAAATAATCTGTCGCTAGTTCTTACTGGTTTCAGTGATAAAAATCTTTTCTCGCCAATCTGTCGCAATATTTATTTAATGAGTTAATTTTAGCTTCGAAAAATATGTCGCTAATTTTTAAAAAATTTTATTTATTTATTATTTTAAATGTATCATGTTCAAGCACATTACATCAATGTTATTAAATACACTTAATTAAAAGTGTCTGATATTAATATAAATAAACATTCAATAAGGTCCAAAATTTATAGCATAATGCATATAATTGTATCGTTAAGTACAAAACATCCACAAGTATCAACAATAAAGTTTAAACAAAATAGGCTAACTATGTGAGGCCGGAGAGTCATGGTCATCGTCAGAACCCAATGCATGAACCTCATCAATGTTAGCAGCAATGGAAGAGGTAGAAACTATAGGTGCCACATATGATGGGTGGTTGGTAAGATTAATATTTGGCTGATGCAAGGGTAAAGAAACTAATTCGCGTACCTGCTCAATGATTACAGGAACTATATGATCTGTCACTATAAGAATCAATCGTGTCACTAACTTATCCATATTCCTTATCAGTGTTGATTGAGCATTTGAAGGTGTTGCTGAGGATGTTGCATCAGATCCAAAAGAGTCATGAAGATTCGGCTCATAATAGCATTTTTCTTGAGATCCAAGACCATATACTCTTCTTTTCATTTCTCCTTCCGCAGCTTCGTAATATGCTTTACACTAATCAATATCAGATTGACTGTGTGTTTGCTGCTGTAATATTTCTTGATAGTTTTCCTGCAGAAGAGTTAATAATTAGTGAGGTTGAAATATTAAAGAATATTGAGTATTCAATTTACAAAATGAAAAAAAGATATGAAAGTAAAGTCAATAAAATTATTTAAAAAGTTGACTTATATGTACAATTCGGGATTTCTCACCAACAAATAATTTTTCATCACTACCATGTGTATGAATGTGCAAATGTATCGCACTTGGTGTTGGATCTCGACCCTTTTTAATAGCCTATAAAAAATATATTCAATTCAAAATATTGGCAAAAAGACGTTTGTATAAAAATGATATTGAAAAATAACATAGAGAAAAGGAAGCAACTTAAGTAGAACAGAGAAACTAAAAACTAAACAAGTTCCTACCTTCAAAATCTTGTTAGTTTAAGGAAGCACCTGGAAAGAATATTTTAATTTGTTTCTTGAACTTCCATGTAAATTAAAGACTCTTCAAAGTCATTAGTGACATGGCTAGCTTTTGATTGCAGAGAAGTCTCCAAACTAGTTTTGAAGCTCCCAATCTCAATTTCCACCTCCGAAATCAACTCCAATGTGGGCAAAGTATTTAGAGCAAGACAACGTAAAAGATATATAGCTTTTTTCTTTCCACTAGGTGATGATAATAACATCAAATTGACAAAGATAGCAGGGAGAGAAGCTTAAGGTTCTTATTGGCTCAGTTGGATCCGGAACAATAAGGTGCCTTATGTTAAAGAACTTCTCAACTTTCTAAACTAGCATTATAACTTGTCAAACACGATACTATGGACTTCAGCAACCACTCGTGTTGCTTCACTTTATGTTGCTGCTGATACTTATGTCATGAATTCTCAGGTGAGCCTTCACTACTCTAACTTAATTACGGCTCAGTTTCAGGAAATGTAGAATGACAAAGCTTTTTTTAGATATTAATATTAAAGAGTTTAACATGGAAGTTTATGTAACAGTGAAAAGGTGACAAGTAAGGAATATAGTTTCTTCTTTTGGAAAAAAGTGCAAGTGAACTAGATAGATGAAAAAGAAAAATAGAATATAGGTCAAGTAAGTAGACATGGATGGCGTAAAAAAGAATATCATAAGATATTATTATCCAAGAAAATACATCAGCCTAGGTGCACTCTTGTAAACAGAAAGCTCAACTTGAGTCAAAACATATAATTTTAAAGCAGAGTAAAAACTTGAGTCCTAACGTTTCCTCCTATTTAATTTTAAAAGGAATGGACATAGCTTTCTTATTCCTGTTTTCGTAACTTTTTTCTTAAATCCTAACTTAATCATAAAAATGTTGATTGATACCAAAATCCAATGAGGTTACTTGCTACAAATCCTTGCCATAAATGGTCGAAACCAAATATGGTCTCAATTAGCTTATCCAATCACATCAGACATGAACATCACTATAATAGAACATGAAACAATCCGAATAAGAGCAAAGAGAAATAAACTATAAGGAACTCGCCTTTCTTCATAAAACAATCAGTTGTAAAGTTTTTGTTCTTTAGCTGAGTATTTACATCAGCTAAAAGGAACTCGCCTTTCTTCACACTAGATGAGGTAATGGCCTAAATAGTGAGATAGAACAACAATACATTTATTTATGTACCCACTGGAGCAGTATCAAGAAACAATAATCCATGGATGAATAAAGCAATGCAAACAATATACGCATCAGGAAACAGTAAAGTAATTGGGATCTCTAATGTGTTCATAATACATTTAACATGTAAATGACTTGCACTGAAACATTTTAAAATGAGTGTTGTAGCAGGATGTTGAAGACTTATAGCATAATAGGAAACAAATGAGAGGTTATTAATGCATTCCAAAAATTTCTTTTGGCAGGACAAATAAGTATCAATTTATATAATTTTATGGCCCACGAAAGCAAATTGTAATGATGAAAGAGAATTAATCAATGTCTCTATTTAAATACATGTTGTCACAAGCTTCTCTAATATAACTGGCAGCTAAATCAACAGTACATGTTGATCCTTCCTTTTGGGAAAGAATTAGTACCTTAGATCATTTTCAAGATTGCATAACTGGAAAATAACAAGAAATCATAAAATAATTGGTCAAACTACAAACAAAAAATGACAATCAAGTAGATAAACTTTTTTACTTTTGAGATTAATAATAGTCAACTAGATGAACTTTAACCATCATTTAATAATAGTACTCATTGTAGCAATACCGTCGAGATAGCTAACAAAGAATTTCAAAGGGCGAATTCGTCTTTCACTTCACTTAAAAATCCTAAAGGAATATTTCAAAAAAGTTGCATTAAATCTCATCATGTTTATGAGATAAAGCATAATAATTTCAGATACAATATCTAACTTGAAAGAGACTAGAGTAAATGTGCATCAACCAGCCATTGAAGCATGAAAATCATATCAATTTAATCTACAATAATCAGAACAATAAAAGATTACAATAAAAAATAAGTAAACACAAGCCATGAATAGAAGCTCAAATAATAACCCGACAATATAAAGCACCTTTTAACACCACATTCAATGAAAGACATAAAATTGAAGCAAACTTACAGCAAAGGTAGAACCAAATCAAGAAAATAGGAGGAAGTATAAATTCACCTGCTATATATCACATAGCCTAAATCTAACTTAGAATTGAACTAAGATCTAAATTAACAAACAGAATACCAGATCCAGAAGATTAAAGCAGCATTATTACCTTATCCAAAAAAAACAGCATCGTTAAAAGTTAAAAAGTTGCTGTCAAATTCAATAAAATTGCTAGAACCAAAAAGTATTTCAACACAGCCATACAACAACTACAACTCAATCCTAAATAGCTGGGGTCCACTATGTAATCCTCCAAATAAAAAGATTAGTAAAGAGAATACTAGATCTAGAGGGTTAAAGTAGTATTCAAAGCAGCCATCAAATTCTATACAAAGAGGTAGAACTAAAGTGTATATAAAATCAAAATACAGTGGAAAAAAGTAATCTTGAACTCACTAAAAGACTCATTTGAAGAAACCACGCAAACCCATTTGATGGCATGTTCAAAGAAACCAGGAAAAGCTATGAACCAGCAAAATTAGAAAACAAAATATGGATATCTATGTTCCCATTGTATATGAGCCTTAGATTCACGCCCAATTTGTTGTATTGGAAGCAAGTATCTCACATTATTGAAGATGAGAGAAAGTGGGCGACTTTGATAGAGAGAGATAATATGAGTTCGTAAGCAAATTTGTGCCCTAGATAAACTTTAACTTTAAAAAGACACAGCGACGGAACTAGCTACGGAAATAATCTTGTCGCTAATAATAACTTGGGCAAAATTATTTTTACGAATCTAGCGACAGAATTTTTGTCGCAATTAAATTTGTAATGTTTCGATAAGTAAAATAAACGCAGCGACAAAGTTTTTTGTCGTTAAATTCGTCGCTATTTTTTAATAATTTTTGTCGCCCCACTTTCGTCGCTAATTTTGTAGGTAAATAAAGGCGCCCATTTTTAGCGACGGATGTAAAGTTTTGTCGCTAATCCATCGCTATATTTGATAGTAAATCTTTTGTAGCTTATTTAGCTACGAAATATGTCTTGTCGCTAAACGATATTTTTTTGTAGTGGACCGAAGTCAAACTTTACACTTAAAGCCCAACTTAAGGAACCAATTGTTCCGATTTCAACCCGAACACTTCCAAATCTCGAACCAACCATCCCCGCAAGTCATAAATTAATAAAAGCACATACGGAGAGTTTTATTTAGGGGAACGGGGTTCTAAAAGTCAAAATGACCGGTTGGGTCATTACATTACCGACGGAGTGCATCGGTACAACCAATTAAATTTTGACCGGTCAAAGTATCATTATTTATCGAGAGTTGTCCGTCGGTTATTTTATATAAAAAAAAATAGAAATTAAAAATTTCAAAAGTACCGAGGGACTCCGTTGGAAAGTCCCTCGGAATAGCGACGAAAAAAAGTTTGTCGGTACTGCTGCGTCTGTAAACAACTGTTTCTTAGTAGTGATAACCAGTTTTATCCCACACCGTGGGGTCTGGGGAGGGTAGTGTGTACGCAGACCTTATCCTTACCTTGTGAGGATAGAGAAGTTGTTTCCAATAGACCTTCGGCTCAAGAAAGCATAAGCACCAAATTAATGACAATATAGACAAGAAGGGACAGTACCAAAAAGCCATATAAAAGCAGAATAAAAATAACAAGATATTAAGGTAATCAACAATGAAAGAAAACAACATTAGTCATAAAAACCTATTGTCCACAGAAAGTGAGACTGCTTGTCAATACTACTGTTATGAACACTCTAGACTATCTACTACGGTCAAGGAACATAAGAGGCATAAATAGCCCTGAGGAGAGACGTTTACTATAGGTCCATTTCAGGACATGGAAAGCAGACTTTTTATGTTTACAAGAAACTAAATTACAACATTTCCCCCAACAGTTTGTCATTCACCTTGGACCTGGTAGAATAGCAGCTTTTGCAGCACTAGAGACAGAAGGCACTTAGGGGGGGGGGGGTATTGTGATTAACTGGGACAAGGAATGGCTTTCAGTATTCTATTTGGGGTCCAGCAAACAGGCAAGATGGAGATACTGTGTGGCTTGAGTTATCTGCTGTCAAGAGGCTCTGTGTAGAGCCTAGGGTAATTTGTCGTGACTTCAATGTCACTCGGTTTCCAAGAGAAAGGAGTAACAGAAGGTGCACCAGTCCTATGGAACAATAGCCTAAACTTGGCAATTATTCTCAAGGATGAAGTAGTGAAAAGTGTGAACTAAGTTATTCTTTTTTTTGGACGTGTTAAGTTATTCTTTCTCCTGAGCTATTATTGTTTCAAGCAAAGCAAATTTGACTCTCCCTTTCTTTGATTTATCTGTTGGTCTGAATATAAGCCACATAAAACGATAGAACGGCAACCTAAACTTTTTCAAGCTAGTCCATCTGATCCTGTTAGTTGTCGTACTAACTGCTCCACATACTTGCTCAGTTGCAAATTTTAGCACAGTACTCCAGGCGAATCCAACTCTGTTAGCTCAAGTTAATTCAGGAGCACCTCAAGGTTCTGGAGCATTTGGCAATGTTTACAAACTCACTTTGGAACCAGGAAATAAATGGGAACTGTTGCCAGGTGAATATGCCTTCAAAGTGGCTAAAAACGAATCTTGATTTTGTAGTCAAACATCACTGTACAGAGATACCAGAGATCGTGGAGGTATAAGCTAAACATAAAAACATCTACATTAATTTAACAGTATACTTTGTCGTATCTTGTAAAAACCAGTAAAATAAAAGATCTCTAATATACAAATTTCAATTCAACCAAAAGTATGCTAGATTTTGTAGTCAGGAAAAAACTCTACAATACTCAATGTTTGTTTGTTTCATTTGTAGACAAGGTGTTGTATGCCCCTCATGCTCCCTGAGCAATTTTCAAGATGTTTTTATCTTATGACAAGGATAGGTTAAAAAATTCTCTCCAAGCATATATTGTAACCTGAATCAGAATTTCCTACTATCTTTTACTACTTTTGAGAATGCACTATCTTTTACTATTACACGACCTATATATCTATATATATTTACCAATTCAAGAATTCTTGTTCTTCATAAGGTGGAAAGATCATAGACAAACTTGAAGAACACTATTTAATGGGCAAAAACTGAAGCAATACTTGTACAATCAGTTTCAGACATCCAGCTATAATCAGTAAAGAGATTGTTATCATAATCCAGTTAACGCTTTTCTCTTTTACTGATACATACTTAAGTATTTCTCTTTCCCCGTTACAAGAACATTCTGATCCTGCCTTACTAACATTATGTTTTCTCTGTCCTTTCACTTTCTCTAGTGGTAACATTTGGTCACGATGTGTTTTTTATATAAAATTTTAAAAAGAGGGTAATTTGGAACAAAGATAATGTTAGAAATTGAATTGTGATCTTACAATCTATGAATTAATAACATGCAATGAATGAAGAAGTGAGATCAAAGGAATTTTCTAGAAAGAGAAAGAGAGAGAAGTCTGCTATTCTTCTTACATTGTTACAGAGAAGAATGAAAGAGGGAAAATGAATTAGTACTAATTAATTCCCGGAAGTTTACTATTTATCAAAACTAACCGACTACTAACAAACTCTGACTTTCTCTAATTACACATTGACCCCTATAGTTTTGATACTCCCCCTCAAGCTGGAGGGTGAAATACATCTAATACTCCCAGCTTGGACAATAAAAGATGGTATTGGCTTACACCTAATCCTTTGGTTATAATGTCTGCAATTTGCTCCTTGGTGGGCATGTAATCAGGTGCAATCAGTCCTTCTTTAATCTTCTCCCTCACAAAATGACAGTCTATTTCTATGTGCTTGGTCCTTTCATGATAGATTGGGTTAGCTGCTATCTCCATTGCTGCTTTACTATCCGTGTATACTCCCACAGGTTCTTGTACTCTTACATTGAGATCCTTTAGCAGTCCCACTAGCCAAACAATTTCAGCAGTGACTGCTGCCATACTCCTGTATTCTGCCTCTGCAGAACTTCTGCTCTCTGTCTGTTGTTTTTTAGACTTCCATGAAACTAATGAGTCACCCAACTTGATCACATAACCAGTCACTGACCTTCTTGTATTTGGGCATGCTGCCCAATCTAAATTACAATAGGTAGTTACTTGTGTTAATGCTCCTTTTTTCAAAAATATACCCATGCATGGTGACTTCTTTATGTATCTGACAACCCTCATGGCTGCTTCTAGGTGAAACTGTTTTGGATGTTGCATGAATTGACTCAGCAACTGTACTGCAAAGTAGATGTCCGGCCCGGTTATTGTCAAGTATATCAATTTTCTTATTAACCTCTGATATCCATTGATATCCTTCAGTTCCTCATCATCTGTCTTGTTCATGTGTTTGTCATAATCAATTGTTGTCAGCTTCAGATTTTGTTCCAATGGAGAACTAGCAGGTTTTGCACCACTTAATCCTTTGTTTGAGATGAGTTGTAGAGCATATTTTCTTTGGTTTAATAGGATCCCTCTCTTGGATCTCATGATCTCTATTCCCAGAAAATATTTAAGCTCTCCCAAGTCCTTCATTTTGAAGTTGTTATGCAATGTGTTCTTTGCTTCATCTACTAGTGTGCCGTTGCTGCCAGTAATTAGAATGTCATCAACATAGATAAGTATGATGACTATGTTTGTGTTCACCTTCTTAGTGAATAGGGAATGATCATAGGCACTCTGTAAATATCCAGCATCAGTTAGAGCATTGGACAATTTGATGTTCCACAGCCTTGAAGCTTGCTTTAAATCATATAAAGACTTATGTAATCTACACACTTTGGACTCCCCCTGCCTATGGAATCTCTGAGGTAAATCCATGTAAACTTCTTCAATCAAATCACCCTGCAAAAAAGCACTATTAACATACATTTGAAAGATATTCCATCCTTCAGCAGCTGCCAAGCTAAAAATAATTCTCACTGTCGCCATTTTTGCTACTGGTGAAAAAGTTTCATGGTAGTCCAGTCCTTCTCTCTGAGTGTAACCCTTTGCCATTAATCGAGCTTTGAATCTGTCAACTTCACCATTAGCTTTATACTTCACTTTGTAGACCCATTTTGAACCAATTGCTTGTTTCCCTGGGGCAGATCTACTATTTTCCAGGTCTTATTGTCCTCAAGAGCCTGGACTTCTTGTTTCATGGCTTCTATCCACCTGTTGTCCTTTGAGGCTTCCTTAAAGGAAGCAGGTTCTATTGTGGTAGAGAATTCTGCTAGATAAGACTGATATTAGATTGGCAAGTGAGCATAGCTGACAAAGTTGGTGATTGAGTGTGCATTGTTCTGAGTAGGTGTCCACTAGTGACAAAATCTTTATGCCAAATAGGTGGTTTCACTCCTCTACCAGAACTCCTCAGTTCAGTAGTGACATTGACTGGTTGCATAGGCTCCCCTATTGAAGATGTTGCAGGTGCTGAGGCATCAGATGGATCATGTGCTATTTCTTGTGTAGTTTTTCTATATGGTTTAACTGCTTTTTGATCTGCTGTTATTGGTACTGATAGTTCTGCCTCAGCTGATGTTTGATCTGCTGCTGTTGGTACTGGTAGTTCTGCTTCAGCTCCTATTTGATGTGCTGCTACTAGTACTGGTAGCTCTTCTTTAGCTGAATGTGATTCATCTTCTGAAATAATATCTCCAGCACTTGCAGTATCATCTTTATCTGCTGCAGCAGCATTTCCATCTCCTGTAATAGAAAAATGCTCACCTTTATGTGTTGGTGTTCCTTCCGAGTGTATTGGTGCACCTGTAAATTGAGTAAATATATCCTCATTGTCTTCTGTGAGATGCTTAAAAGAAAATATGTCTTCCTTGAAGCTCACATCCCTGCTAACTAGGAAATCCCTGGTGTCCAAGTCATGTAATTTGTACCCCTTTTGAGTTTCTGAATACCCAATCAAAACAGTCCTCTTTGCCCTTGGTGAGAACTTATCTTTCCTAGGTAGTATACAAGCATAACATAGGCACCCAAATACCCTCAAATAGTCTATTTTAGGTGTCCTACCAAACAACATTTCATAAGGTGACTTTCCCTTTAACACTTCGGTAGGCAACTTATTAATTAGATAGACAACAGTTTTTACACAATCACCCCAAAATCTTGAAGGCAAACCACTTTGGAATTTTAGAGCCCTAGCTACTTCCAAAATATGCCTATGCTTCCTCTCAACCACCCCATTTTGTTGGGGTGTATAAGGACAACTACTTTGATGTATAATTCCCAGAGAAGATAGTAACTCATTACATTTGCTATTGAAGAACTCTGTTCCATGGTCAGATCTCAATGTTTTTACACAAGTACCAAACTGATTCTTTATTAATGAGAAGAAGTCTCTCAATACAATTATCACTTCACATTTTGAATGTAACAAACAACCCATGTATATCTACTAAAGTCATCAACCAAAGTAACAAAATAGTACTTCCTATCATAAGTTGTTGTCTTATATGGACCCCATACATCAATGTGCACAAGCTGAAAGATACTATTAGTCTTACTGATACTAATAGAAAACTTTAGTCTAATTTATTTTGCTAATGGACAGATATGACAATCTCTTTGTACATCTAACTTGACTTTATTCTGCAAATCTGGTAGGTGTTGCATAGCTGTTGTTGAAGCATGTCCTAGCCTGTTGTGCCGTAGTGTAGTGTTTATTTCTTCCCTTTGAACAGATGCTACTGCTATATCCTTCTCCCTTCTGAGTATGTACAATCCATTGTCCTCTCTACCAATCCCTAGAACCTTGCCATTGTAAAGGCCCTGAAAGATGACAAAGTAAGGATAAAAGCAAGCTGAACAACATAGTTCTTTTTTCAGTTTTGATACTGAAAGCAAGTTGAACTTAAAATCAGGGACATATAGAACATTTGTAATTCTCTGTGTATCCATTACTATTGCATCCCCTGTGTGTGTAATTTCTGATCTAGATCCTGTTGGAGTTTGTACTCCATCATTACTTTGTCTGTTTATGCTCTGGATACTTTCCAAAACATTTTTGCAAAGAGTAATATGATGTGAAGCTCCTGAGTCTACTACCCAATCATAACATTGGGCATTAGATAGTAGTGACACAATACCTGCCAAGTTTGTGGATGCTCCCTGAATTGAAGAGTTTGCACATGTTGAGGTCTTTGACAACAAGTTCACCAACTGATTATACTGCTCCTCAGTAAAGTAACTCCCCTGCTGAATTTGAATCTGATTCTTCCCAATGACACTTTCTTCAGTATTTGCAGTGTTGGCAAATGGTTT
The DNA here is from genome assembly GCF_000390325.3 of Nicotiana tomentosiformis. Lineage (NCBI taxonomy): Eukaryota > Viridiplantae > Streptophyta > Magnoliopsida > Solanales > Solanaceae > Nicotiana > Nicotiana tomentosiformis. Next base: position 7,402,161 of record NC_090822.1, read on the forward strand.
GGTCACATTGTACTGTCCTTTATTTTTGCTCTTGAAGTCAGGTGGATACCCGATGATTTTGTAGTAATTTTCCTTTAGGTGTCCCTTATAACCATAATGCTCACAGATCATTCCTGGCCTTTTGTTCTTAAACACTTGGCCTTTTCCTGCTGCTAACATTGTTAAAAGATCCTTATTGGAATCCACTACACCTAATCTTTTTTGGCTTTCCTCCTGAACTACAACTGCATATGCTTGATTAACACTAAAAACTGGTCGTTTTAGCAAAACATCACTCCTAACATGACTATAACTCTCATTCAGTCCCATTAGAAATTGTAGCAGCCTTTGTCTTACTAGGTGTTCTACATAAGGTCGAGATTCCTCACAGTCTGTCACGGCCCAATTTTTCCTCCGTCTGGGTATCGTGATGGCACCTAGTCTTAGGGACTAGGTAAGCCTTACAATAATTAAAACAACATTATTTAAATAGAATCTCTTAAAACTCCCAAAACCGGTAGTACAAGTCATAAGCTCTACAAAGTGTTTGCTAGAAAACTTCTAAATACAACTGTCTAGAAATAAGAATAAACAGTGCAAAACGAAAAGTTGAAGGTGACTCTGAAGCGTGCGAATGCAGTAGCAGGTTTACCTTGAGTCTCCATAGTAACAGTCCACACAGATAGTTAATGAACAAGTACCTGGATCTGCACAAAATAAATGTGCAAAAGAGTAGCATGAGCACACCACAACGGTGCCCAGTAAGTATCAAGACTAACCTCGGTGAAGTAGTGACGACGACTAGCCAAGACACCCACTGGTCTAATAAACTGAACAAGTATAAGTATAGGGATGACAGAACATGACATCTATCTAAGGACCCCGAGATATGGAGAACGACATAGCAACTGCAATAAGGAAGGAAAAACAGCAAGTAACAGCGGAACACCAGAATAAGACACAGAAGAATGAACGAAAACACAACCCAAATCGAGAAGTCACAATACGGTAAAGGCAAGTAGCAAGTCAGCAGCAGCAATAGTTTTCACATCAGGTCTCAGCCAACAACCCCAATAAATTAGTCAAAATCCTTCAAGTGTAAACTTTCACCCGTAAATTTTTTTTAAAATTGAGGTCTTTAGAATATAATCCTTTCCAATAAGAAATTATTTTTTAAATATACTTCCTTCAAACATAGTTTTTTCAAGATAAAACCTTTCAAATATAAACTTTTCAAATAATTAGCCTTCAAACATAGTTCTTTCAAGATAAATACTTTTCAAGTATAACCCTTTCAAATAAATATCTTCAAATATAGTTCCTTCGAGATAAATACTTTTCAAATATAAACTTTTTTAAATAATTAGCCTTCAAACATAGTTCTTTCAAGATAAATACTTTTCAAGTATAACCCTTTCAAATTATCTTCAAATATAGTTCCTTCGAGATAAATGCTTTTTAAATATTAACTTTTCAAATAATTAGCCTTCAAATATAGTACTTTCAAGATAAATACTTTTCAAGTATAACCCTTTCAAATAAATATCTTCAAATATAGTTCCTTCGAGATAAATAATTTTCAAATATAAACTTTTCAAATCATATCCTTCGAGTATAAGTCACCATATGACACCTGAGCATGGAAGATTTGCAGCCCCGAACACAGATATAACAACAGGGGGAATCTATCGGAATACCGTCCCGGAATACGTCTGTAGTCCCAAAGTAAATATGCAAGACAGGGGGATCTTCCGAAATACGTCCTTAGTCCCAATTTAAATATGCAATGCTGGGTGATCTCCCGGAATACGTCCGTAGTCCCAATTTAAATATGCAGTGCAGGGGGGTCTCCCAGAATACGTCCGTAGTCCCAAAGTAAATATGCAAGATAGGGGAATCTCCCAGAATACGTCCGTAGTCCTAATTTAAATATGCAAGACAGGGGTATCTCCCGGAATACTTCCATAGTCCCAATTTAAATATGCAGTGCTGGGAGATCTCCCGGAATACGTCCGTAGTCTAGGGCTGCTTATCGGGCGGATTGGGCGGTTATTTACTCTTAACGGTTTGGCTTATCGGTTATCGGCTTTTAAATGTATTAATCCGCTAGCCACCTGATAAGATATCGGGCGGATTGGTATCAGTTTAGCTCTTATCTGGCGGTTTATCGGCCTAATTCAATCTATATTGCGTGCATTAATTGTTTGCTGACCGATGTGACTCAAAATAAAATTCATATGCTCAGCAGACTACATTCCAGTCTATAGAATACAATAGATGAGTCCATTATATCCCAAAGCAGACTACATTACAGATGAGTTCAGAATACATGTCTTTCCTCCGCCCACAACTGCAAAGGAAAAGTCAATGATTAATTTTGAAATGATAAAATTCCAGCCTATATTCAAAGTGAGTCTAGAATACATATTTCAAAATGATTAATTCATAAGTGAGCAGACTACACAAAAATGTTTGGCCTGCAACTAACGCCAAACAATGCTTGAATTTATGCAGCTTCAAAGTTCAAACAACAGCTTAATCCATAAGCAAGTAGATCCCTATAAAAAATATGCATACACCAAATTTCCGCATTAGGCAACGAAGTAAAGACTATGATAAATACTACTGTCTTGATTCTTGTTTGATGTTTAGACGACTTTTCTCATACATATTCTTTCCGAATAGATCATTAAATGCTCAATATTGTTTTCGCAACGTATTTCCTAGTAGATTAGTAATAGAGATAGAGTACTGGAACTCCTTCAAATAGTGACCCAATACGTTATATATGGAAGTGGAAGAAGGATATTTAATATATATATATATATATATATATATATTCTTAACGGGTTAACGGATTATCCGTTAAGAAAATTGAATAATCTGCCCCGAAACCGATAAGCCGTTAATAAAAATATTTTAATCCGTTCCCCGCCGTTAAACCGTTAACCCGATACCAATAAGCCATTAATCTTCGATTTCGGTTTAGTTTTCGATTTCGGTTCGGTTTTGAACACCCCTACCGTAGTCCCAATTTAAATATGCAAGACACGGTGATCTCCCGAAATACGTCCGTAGTCCCAATTTAAATATGCAAGACAGGGGTATCTCCTAGAATACGTCCGTAGTCCCAATTTAAATATGCAGTGCTGGGGGATCTCCCGGAATACGTCCGTAGTCCCAATTTAAATATGCAGCGCAAACAACAGAGATAACAACTATAACATGACAGAAACCTCGTAAATTACCACAACGAGTACAAAAGCAACAATGACAGAAATGCAAAGTACGGCAAGCAAATCAACTCAAGAATTTAAATCACAAGAACGGTATAACTCATTCACAAGAAATAACCATAGTAAAGAATGTTAGGCACAAGGAGAACAACTTAACAAGGGAAAACAAAATAAAAATATAACAACGATTCCACAATATTCAAGTCAATAATAAGAAACCAATACGAGTCAAATAGTTCCAAATAATGGCAAGTCAACTAAGATATAGGTTATCTAAACTCCTTTTGAGGTTGAGCAATTACGAGAAAAATTCAACAATTCAAATAAGGATAAGCAGCGGAAGATAATCATAACTCCAATTAAGACTAAACAATTATAGGGTGAGAAAGTAATGATTTCAATTAAAGATAAGCAGTTATGAAAAAAAATATAGCATGACGATAGAAGAGGTAAAATCTTTGGTTAAGTCGAATAAGGGTCAAATAGACAGTTAGAGTGAATCCTAAAGCAATTATCTCTAGTCAAAGCATGTAGAGATGAAACTAGCAAATAGGAATTCAAAAAGATCAAAAACAACATCATACACAGTGAATATAAGGACATAAGAACCCTAAAAGGCCAACTTTCCATAAATAGGTCCGAGCACGCACTCTTCACCTCGCGTACACAGACTACAATCAACATAGATAACTCAAATCCTAAGGGGTAGTTCCCCCCATCCCCCACAAGGTTAGGCAAGATACTTACTTCGAGTCAAGCTCAATAAATCCGTAAGAATGCCCTTTCCACGAATATCCGGCTCTGGATGGCCCAAATCTAGCCAAAAGAAATTACATATCATAATTACAACAATAATAGACCCATCTAATTAACGAAATTAACATTTTAACTAAAATTCCGAAATTAACTCAACATCGCCTGTGGGGCCCACTTCTCGGTACCGGGTAAAAATTATAAAATATGAACACCCATTCACTCACGAGTCCAACCATATAAGAATTACTCAAATCCGACCACAAATCCCCTTTCAAAACTCGAAATCTTCATCGAAGAAGTTCTTCCAATTTTTCCTAATTTCAACCCCAAAAATCTGAAACTAAATGGAGAAAACAACTATAGATTAATGGAATAAAACTAAAAACGAGTTAGGAATGATTAACCCAAAGTTTCCTTTGAAAATCCCTCGAAAAATCGCCAAATTTCGAGCTCTCAAGTCCAAAAACGAAGAATGAAACCAAACCCTCGGATTTCTCTTTTCTGCCCAGGCGTGACCGCATCTGCGCATAATTAGCCGCATCTGCGCGACTGCAGTGCGCACGTCCAAGCCGTACCTGCGCTTCCTCTCACTTCTGTGTGCCAACATCCGCATCTGTGGGCATCGCATATGCGGAATTTTCCTCGCACCTGCGACCCCTGGCGCTCCTCCACCTTTTCGCTTCTGAGGTTGCCTCTCCGCATGTGCGCTCTCGCACCTGCGGCCTCTTCACCGTAGGTGCGGAAATACCAGAAGCCTGAAGCCTTAGTAGCAACACAAATCAAACTTTTAATCTGTTAAGCACCCGAAACTCACCCGAGGCCCCCGGGACCGCAACCAAACATACCAACCAATCCTAAAACACCATACGAACTTAGTCGAGCCCTCAAATCACATCAACTAACGATGAAACTACGCATTGCACCATGAATCGAACTTATAAATTTTAAATCTTTCAACTTCTAAAACCTGTGCCAAAACCTATCAAATCAACCCGGAATGACGTCAAATTTTCCAGGCAAGTCCCAAATAACATAACGGTGTTGTTCCAACTCTCGGAATCGCATTCCGAACCCGATAGCAAAAAGTCCACTTCCGGTCCAAATCTCCAAAAATTTGACTTTCGCCATTTCTAGCCTAAATCTGCTACAGACCTCAAATTTTCAGTCCGGACATGCTCCTAAGTTCAAAATCACCCAACGAAGCTAATGGAACGACGGAACTCTATTCCGGAGTCATCTTCACATAGTTCCGACTACGGTCAAAATCCTAAAACTTAAGCTCCCGTTTTAGGGACTAAGTGTCCCAAGTCACTCCGAAACAACCAGTTGCTGAATTCAACCACGCACGCAAGTCAATACACATAATATTAACTTCTCAGGGCCTTATCCCGCCGAACGAGACTTAAATTCCCAAAATGACCGGCCGGGTCGTTACACAATCACATGAAGGTAAATGTGCTAGTATATCTAGCTCATCCCACAGATCCTTCAATTTTGAGAAATAACTTGTGACAGAATCCATACCTTGTCTTAGGGTGGCAATCTCTATCCACAACTGATAAATTCTAGTCAAATTGCCTTTATCAAATCTCTCATTGAATTCATCCCAAACCTTCCTTGCACTAGAAGCGTACATGATGCTTGGTACTAATTCTGCCGAAACAGTACTGCTCAGCCATGACACCACAACCGCGTTACATCTTTCCCACTGTGTGGCCAAATAACATCTATAAGAGCTTTTGACACAAGAGCCATCCACAAACCCTAATTTATTTTTCACCAGCAGCGCAACTCGCATAGATCTACTCCAAAGGGCATAGTTTTCTGGCCCTCTGAGTTTGAGCGAGATTAGAGACGTTCCTGGTGCATCAGAATCCTTTAGGAACAGTGGATGAATATTAGGTAAATTCGCAATCTCGTCATCCGACATTGCTGAACTTAGGTCAAGCTTCGAAGAATGAAATTGATGAAACAGAATCGCAAAACTACTTCAATCCATTAATCGATGCTCTGATACCATGTTAGAACTTGAATTGTGAGCTTACAATCTATGAATTAACAACATGCAATGAATGAAGAAGTGAGATCAAAGGAATTTTCTAGAAAGAGAAAGAGAGAGAAGTCTGCTATTCTTCTTACATTGTTACAGAGAAGAATGAAAGAGGGAAAATGAATTAGTACTAATTAATTCCTGGAAGTTTACTATTTATCAAAACTAACCGACTACTAACAAACTCCAACTTTCTCTAATTACACATTGACCCCTATAGTTTTGATAGATAACTTGCAAGGTGAAAAAGAAGAAGAGAAGTTGACTAATCAGGCCATTTGTTGTTGTTTTAACTGGTTGAGATAGTAACAGATAGTTGAGGCTTGTTGTTGCCATACTTTTTGAAAATAATGTTCCAAATAGATTAATGGAGCAACTTTCAGATATTCCAAAATAGATTAGTGAAATATTTTCCTGATGGCACGATGTTGGTCTGATAGTCCAATATATACCTGTTTTTATGCGTTTCTTAGTTTATATCTTTTCTATTCTGTTAAAGTGAAGGTGTGTTAATAGTTCAGATCTGTCATTGGCTTTGCTTTGATCCATGTTTGCCTTTTGCGCTAATTAATTTGAAGGTGAGAACCGTTGGTGAAACACTTCACGTCGCTGGAAAGTACATGAATAATTATTTATAATTATACTTTATCATTTAATAATAATATTTTAATAAACTTAGTTACAGATTTACTCCATAGAAAGTGTAAAGTGCAGGATTTTCATAATACAGGAGAAGTACGTTTTTTAAAACTATCTAAAAATTGAGTGATATTATAGTGTAATTAACCTTAAAGTTAACATGAATAATACTAATATTAGCGGTAGAAATTTCGTCTCTAAATCTTTTGCTATATGTTAGCGAAAAAACTAGCAACAAATTCCATTTTTCATCGGAATCCCGTCACTATTTTACTATATATTTCTTATTTTTATTTTCTATTTAAATTCTATTTTAAGATTGAAGATATATTTGCATTTTTATTTTCCCACTTTTCCCTTACTTCCCTTTCTCCCGTTGAATTCTCTTTCAATTCTTATACAAAGTTTCAGTTATATGCGCGACAGTTTGGCTCGTCATTTATTGAATTAGTATGCTTCAATTCTATGCTCTGCTGGCAGTAGACAAACATGAGATTTAACGCAAATGAAATCTGACTCCCTTTTATACAGTCTAAAGTTCGATCAGGAGAAAAATAATTTTCTCTATATTAAACTAATCTCTTGAATTGGTTCAAATTGGTTCTTTAATTATACAAGGTTCAAATAAAAAATTTAAAAAGTTAAAAAAATTATTTTAGAATACTGCAAAAGAAAAAATAAAGAAAAATAATAAAAGAACATAAATGGGGCGGGGCGGGACAGGGCTTAGCGGGGCGGGGCAAAAATCCGAAAAATGCCAAATGGGGCAGAGCAGGGCGGGTCAAAATGTTAGCAGGTAAGGCTTGCCTTGCCCCACCCCACCCCACTGCCATCCCTAACCACTATCATTGCCTTCTTTCTTTCGTCAGTCAACAAAGCCAGACTATTTGCAAGCACAATAGAGATTACGCGGTGCCTTCCTGAGATTTCTTGGAAGGGCGACGTAAGGCTAAGTATCTAATGTCTGTGCGATTATCATCTACCAACTGTGGTCCCCTCCGTACGCTAGACGAGACTGTCAGTATCGTACGGGAAAACCAATGTCAAGAGCAATTGAGAGAACATAAAAGAGAATGAGAATGAAAGAAAGTTTGATTGCATTAATGAAAGCTATTACAGAAAGGCAACACGGTGTCGAGGGGGAGAGAGACCAGTACATAAAATTATTTGCTTGCTTGAAAGTTTGATTGCTTGATCCCCCTAATAATTCTTAAAAAAATAAACCAAAGTTACATGACTTGACATAACTAAGTTAGAGAGACATAATGGAAATACAGAAAATAAAACTACTATATATTTACAATAAAAAGGATTTAGATTCCTACAAGGTAGCAGCAAGTCCGTTGGCGGCAACCTTGTCTTTAGCAGAATCTGCACGAGCGACGTTGTTGGCATCTGCATGCGGCTGGGCATTGGCTAGGGCTATCGGTGGAGCGACATAGTCACAGATGCGCTTGTCACTTGGTGTAGCCAAGACCACAGGGTCGTCCATGGCATTAGGTGTTGGGAGGTTTACCAGGACGGCATGGGGTGCGTCCAAGGGGTCATGGGTTTGGCTGGAAAGCCGCCCATGACATTCTCCCCCACCTGAGTTGGCGACGTCCTCAATGCCTTACTTGCAAGATAATCATCAATCAGGCTCTTGTAGGCTTTGAGGTTTCTTCTACTCTCCCAAGTATTCTCCTTTGTATCACAACCCTGCCATTTCACCAAGAACTCTTAGTGAGTTTTCCTTGAAGCATGAACCACTCGATCATCGAGAATAGCTTCTGCACGCTTTTTTCCAGTAGAATTAGGGCCTCTAATACTGGGTATTATAAGTTGGCTCTGCGAAGGATCCTCCATGTCCTCCCGAAAGGGTTTCAGAAGGAGGAAGTGGAAGATTGGATGAATCTTCCACCATGCTAGGGTATTCACCAGGTACGTAACTTTCCCAATGGTCTTCTCAATGGACAAGGGTCCAATGTACTTTTGCAATAGACGAGGATCATGGACCCCTGCAAGCAAGTATCGCTTTGGTATTTTTACCATCACTTTGTTTCCTACTTGGTATTCAACAAAGTGACGATTTTGATTAGTATGCTTTTTCATCCACTTTTGGGCTTTGACAAGATAGCTCCACACTATCTCCAAATTTTTCTTCCATTCCTTCGAGAAGCTAGCAACTAGAGGAGATTTTGACATGTTTGGTACATTCACAATGTGTGGGAGGAGTGATCGTTGTCCGTTAATAATTTTAAAAGCGCTTTTGTTTGTACTAGAGCTCTTTTGTGAATTGAAACATAGTTAAGCAGCATCACGAAGCTTCACCCAATTCTTCTGCGATCCGGTAAAAAAATGGCAGAGATATTCCTCCAGTATGCCATTGAACCGCTCGGTCTGGACATCAGATTGTGGATGGAAACTTAAACTGTGGTCCAAAAGTTACTAGTCAAGCGAGAGTCGCGATCACTAGCGATGTCACTATCCAGGTCCCAATATTTGACAACATGAGAGAAGAAAAGTTGAGCTGTATATTCTGCTGATATATATTTTGGGGCTGCTATAAATATAGCATATTTAGAAAATCGATCTACCACAACCAAGATAGTTATAAGATCTCCGACCTTGGGCAATCCAGTGATAAAATCGAGTGACACGCTTTCCCAAGGTCTTTTGGAATAGGCAATGGCTCCAAAGGTCCCGCTTGTGTCGAGTGGTCCGACTTGTCTTCCTGGCACACTAGGCAAGTCTTCACATACCGAGCAACATCATCAGCCATTTGAGACCAATAATAAGCACAGAACAACAACTCCAGGGTGCATTCTTTACCTGGGTGGCCGGCCCACAAAGTATCATGGCATTCCATAAGGAGAGTCCTTCGCAAATATCTTCCTTTGGGAACATAAAGTCGGGTCCCTTTCACTTTTAGGAACCCATCTTCCATATAGAACTGGCGAGTCTTGACGTGTCCTACCAAATCGACTAAATACTGTGCAACATGATCCTTGATGAGTAGATCTTGTATCTTGTCTTTAATAGTGGTAGCCACTTTGCTCCCACTTAGGGTGACGAGTAGGAACGCCCATGCTAGATCAGCCCTCTGACTAAGTGCATTAGCAACTTGGTTGGTCCTCCCACTTCGATATTCCAGATTGAACTAAAATTCTGCTAGGAGTTCCTGCCACCTGGACTGTCGATCATTCAGCTTTGGCTAGAGGCGTCACAAGGTTCGAAATATTATTTATTTTTTGTTTGTTGTTTTTGTCTGGTTTATGTGTTAAAATTCTGCTAGGAGTTCCTGCCACCTGGACTGTCGATCATTCAGCTTTGGCTGGGTCATGAAATGACAAACATCCGTGTTTTCCATCGTGACCATGAACGGGGTTCCAGCAAATAGTGCCTCCAAAGGCGTAAGCTATGTACGACATCCAATAATTATTTTTCTTGGGCGGCGTAGCACCGTTCTGTATCCTTTAACTTCTGGCTCTCGTACGTCACTGGATGCCCCTCTTGTAGCAAGACTCTGCCTAGAGCATAGTCAGAGGCATCTGTTTGTACTTTGAACGACTTGGCCAAATCAAGAAAGGCCAAGACGGGGCTACTAGACATAGTTGCTTTCAATGCATTGAAGTCCTCCGCTCGCCTGGGACCCCAATCCTAAGGCTTGACTTTATGTAGGAGTTCTGTCAATGACACTACAATGAGAGAGTAATGTTTCACAAACCACCGATAAAAGTTACATAGGCCAAGAAACGCCCTCAAGGCATGGATATTCATAGGCAACAACCAATCTGTGAGAACCTGAATCTTCTGTTGGTCCATCTTGATCCGCCCTTCCTCGATGACATATCCGAGGAAGTCAATCTATTTTTGGGCGAAGGAGCACTCGGATAGCTTCACATATAATTCATGATCCCGCAATCGGGCTAGGACCTTCCGCATGTGCTTCTGGTGTTCTTCTAGTGTTTCTTTATATACCACAATGTCGTCCAAGTAGACCACTACTAATTCATCAATGTACTCTCGAAAGACTTGGTTCATTAGGGTGTGAAATATGGCTAGAGAATTAGTCAAGCTTAATGGCATGGCCAAGAAGTCGTACGATCCATATCTTGTCACACAAGCCATCTTGTGTTCATCTCCTTTAGTAATCCAAACTTAACAATAACTTGTCTTTAGGTCTATTTTGGTGAATATTGTAGCACCACCCAATCTATCGAACAAGTCTACCATTAGCAAGATAGGGTACTTGTTTTTTATGGTGATTTTGTTTAAGGCCCGATAATCCACACAGAGTCCTAAGGTGCCATCTAGTTTCTTTTAGAATAGCATATGGGACCCATAAGGGGATTTATAGGCACAATGATCCCCGTGTCCATCATTTCCATTAACTGTCTCCGAAGCTTGGTGAGTTCGGGTTATGACAATCTATAAGGTGCCCAGGCGGATGGCTTCGCACCCGACACCAACTCAATCTCACGGTCTATAGTGCACCTAGGCGGGAGTCACTTTGGCATGACATTTTCAAACTCCTTTAGCAGCTCCTTCATGAGTGTAGGAATGGGACCCGAAGAGTGTTCAATATCTTCAATACAGAGGGTAGCCAGGAATGTAGGTTCATGTCTTTTGACTCCCTTTTTCAACTGCAAGGTCGAGATGTTCTCTACGACCATCTTTATGGTTATGCATGGGATAATCCGAGGCCTGGCCCCGGTTGCTCCCATCATTAGTATTATGTCTACATAAGGTACAGGAATGGTGTTGGTTTGCCTCACGAATTCTAATCCAACTATCTGCTCGAAGTCATCTATGATCACCATACGCAAGTTGAATTTTCTATCATAAGGGCCAAGCTTCACTGGCACTCCTTTGGCTATTCCACCCACTAGATGAGGTGGTGAGCTGATATCCTTCACACAACCTCTGCCCTTTTCCACGACTAGACCAAGGTGCTATACCTGAGGTGAGCTAAGTAGTTGTGAGTAGCGCCTGTATCTATCATCTCCAGAATGGGCTTACCATTAACTTTCATCTCGACAAACATCAGGGTCTTCTCTTGGTTAGGAGGAGGCCCCTCATCCGCCTTTGTTTTACATTTCTTAGTGGTTGGGCATAGGTCCTTCTTCTTACTGATGCGGGCACTAATTCCCACTAGAGCATCAGAAATAGAACAAATAAGTGTGTTGAAGGCACCTATTAGTTCTATCTGGTCAACATCATCAGTGTCATTATTCGTCACATCATCAAAAGTTTGATGGGCATTCATTTGTACCTATGAGCATTCATTATACAAATGTCGCCCACCGCAATGACGCCATCCTGAAGGGGGATTCCTCCCCTGATCGTTGTTGTGAGACGCATCAATACTGCTTCCTGAGGATGGAGTCATAGATTTTATTGCACTCCCATCTCCTCCACTTTTTCTAGGGCCACCATTGCTAAGCTGGCACCCTTTGTATCCTCCTCGGACAAGTGGTCGAGGCCTATCATTCTAAGCTTCCACTTGGTAGTCCCCAAGGCATTTTGCTACTTGGATCGCCTTGGGTAAAGTGTCTACCCTTTGTCTTTGCGGCTCCATACAGGCATAAGGTTTCAAACTTGTTAGGAATGTGAAGAGTTTGTCTTTTTCCCCCATATCCCGTATGTTCAGCATGAGTGCGGAGAATTCTCGCACGTAATCCCGTACTTATTTGGTTTGGAGGAGCTCCAGGAGCTTTCTCTGTACATTGTACTCAATGTTTTTAGGGAAGATGCGTATGGCTACCTTCAAGTCTCCCCATGTCTCAAGAGTATCTTCACCGGCCCTGACACCAGAGTTTAGCATCACCCTAAAGATATATGGCAGCAATTGCTACCTTTTTTGCTTTTTCTAGCTCCCCGCGACATCGAAGTACTGTTCGATGTTAAAGATGAAGTTCTCCACTTCCTTGGTATTCCGGGCCCCATTGTGGGGTTTTGGTTCAGGTATCTTCAGCATTTGTGGCACAGGGGAGAGGTTCAAAGCACCCCCGATCTGGTTTCCACGTCCTTGAAGTAGGCCTTGTAATGCAGTATTGACAACATTGAGATAGCCCATCAAGTTATCTATGGTTTGCCGCATGGTAGTCACCCTGTCTGCCTCTTTTGCCCTACAGGCTAAATCCTCGGTCCACACCTGTTAGAGGCCCTCGAATTTACTGAAAATTTTGGTTGCCTCTATGGCTTCCATTTGCTGGTCTCCTTCAGAGTCGCGACTCATGTTTGCAATATCACATTTAGCTTGCCGCATCCTGCGGTCCAAGGCATCTAACCTTTGCACTAGGATGGTTCTTAAATCAGGCATCGTATTCACAATAGGTTGTAATACGTTAAGCGTCTCTTCAAGGGCTGCAATGCAGTCCCCATGATTTACCATGGTGAGAAATGGTAGTAAGGGAAATGTGTTCCCTCACCCGATGTCAAGCCTAGGCTCTGATACTAGCTGTTACGCGCCGCCTTCTTGAGATTTCTTGGAAGGGCAACGTAAGGCTAAGCAGCCAATGTCAGTGAGATTACTATCTGCTAACTGGGGTCCCCTCCGTACGCAAGACAAGACTGTTAGCGCCATACGTGAAACCAATGTCAAGAGTAATTGAGAGAACGAAAAGAGAATAAGAACGAAAAAAAGCTTGATTGCATTAATAAAAGCTATTATAGGAAGGCTATACAGTGTCAAGGGGGAGAGATACTAGTACAGAGAATTGTTTACTTGCTTGAAAGTTTGATTGCTTGATCCTCCCTAATAATGCTTAAAAAAATAAACCAAAGTTACAGGACTTGACATAACTAAGCTAGAGAGACACAATGAAAATACAAGAAGTAAAACTACTCTATTTACAATAAAATGGACTTAGATTCCTACAAGGTAGCAGCAAGTCCATTGGCGGCAACCTTGTCTTTAGCAGAGTCTGCGTGCACGGCGTTGTTGGCATCTGCCTGCAGCTAGGCATTGGTGAGGGTTATCGGTAGGGTGACATAGGTACATGCGTACTTGTCACTTTGCGCTAGGCGTTGGGAGGCTTGCCAAGATGTCATGGGCGCGTCCAAGGATTCATGGGGAATGGCTGGAAAGCTGGCCATGAAAGTAAAGGTGTCTAATATTACTTGTCTTGCTTTGGAACCACCTTATTTGATCTTTCTCTCTCATTCACATGCAGTTCTTGTTGAACAAATTTTGACATCGTGTCTCCCTACTAAAGGGAACTTACCAATTCCTTCCCAGTTTCTGGTACTGATTCAACTAAGTCCAGTCCGATCCACTGAATTGCTAGGGTTTTGCAGGTGGTCATCTTCAATTTATAAATTTAACTTACTGCCTTTCTCCCAATTTATATTTATTGTAAGAGTTCTCAATATAATAGAAGTTTTAACCAACCCAAATTTTATATGATTGAGTTTTAACATTATGTACGGGTTAAACTAGGGGCAAAGTTTTCCCCAATTCCAAGATGAGAGAAAAAAGGGAAAGCACATATCGACGTGATTATAATCGAGGCCAGAATCCCCTCACATTGAGACCCAGGAAGAAGTTTCAGGACTCGACTAAGTTCGTATGATGTTTTAGGACTTGTTGGTGTATTTGGTTGATGTCCTGGGGGCCTCGGGCATGTTTCGGGGTGAGCTTTGAATGAGTTTGGGAATTTAGGCACTCTGATGATATTGTGGGAACAATAGGAGTGGGGCACATTTTGTATTGCTGAGGCAAAGCCTCATGTGCGGACCTTAGAGGAAAATTGCGGACCGCAGAAATCCTCTTGCGGCCGCAGAAAGGAGATTCTGCAGGTTCGATGGTCTGATTTCGAAAGCTTATATCTTTTAATCTATAAAGAATTTAGAGATGATACAAAAATGAAAGTTGTAGACCTTTGAGTCTAGGTTTCATTAAGGTAAACCATTTATCATTTGGATATTTATAAAGAAAGTTATGGTCAATTTACTAAAGCCTAGTAGTGCAGAAGCTCTGAATTATGACTTTAGAATTTGGGTTGTGGCCGCAGAGACCTTAAATGTGCGAACGACACAAAATTGTTGCGGTCAGCACAATAGGAGATCATATTTTGTACTGTATGAATGAGGGTTAGATTATTATTTCATATTTGGACTTTGGGAGCTCGATTTGTGGCGATGTTTCGTGGGATTTTCAAGAAATTCATCGAGGTAAGTGATTCCAACTCGGATTTGGTTAATATACATGAATATATCACTATTTTCATCATTTAATTAGTATTTTGAGATAAAAATTTGGGAAAAATTGTAGAAATTTCATAAAACGAATTTTTGGGATTTGAATGTCGATTCATAGTCGGATTTGAGTGAAACTAGTATAGTTGAACTCGTAATTGAATGGGTTATCAAATTTTGTGAGTTTCGTCGAATTCCGAGACGTGGGTCCCATGGACGATTTTTGAGTGTAATTTTGGATTTTGTTAGAAGATTAGTATTTTCATATGGAATTAATTCCTATAATTTATATTGACTGAATCAGATTAATTATGAGTAGATTCGAGGGGTTTGGAGGCTGATTCGCTAGGTAAATACATAGCAAAATAAAGAATTTCAAGGTCCGAGGTAAGTAAAAGTTCTAAATTTGGTTCTGAGGGTATGAAACCTCGAATTTTATGTTATATGATTGGTTTTGAGGTGACACACATGCTAGGTGACAGGCGTGTGGGCATGCACCATAGGAATTGTGACTTAGTATATCCCATGGATCTGTATAGTTGAATAATCTATTGTTATCCATACATTTTTTCATGTATTAGAGAAATCGAACTATAAATCATATTTAAATTATGTGTTGACACTGTAGGCACCCACAGAGGTCGCGTACATGTTTAATTATCTGATAAATTGTTGTTTTATACTTAGTCACAGTTTTACTTGCATATTACATCTCAGTCTCTATTGTTCCTTGTTGATACATTGAATCATTTCTGTTTTGGCTGATTTTCATGATTACTGAGAGCCCGAGAGACTAAGAGAGATTGATGACTGAGTGAGGCCGAGGGCCTGATTGTGCGATATTGATACTATGGCACAGGAGTTGTCCGTGCAGCATGTGAGTTGTCCGTGCAGATCCAGATATTATACTATGTCATGTGAGTTATCCGTGCAGCATGTGAGTTGTCCATGCGGATCCAGATATTTGTACTATATCATGTGAGTTTTCCGTGCAACACGTGAGTTGTCTTTGTGGATTATAGCGTTTGGGCTGAAGGAGCCCCTCCGGAGTCTGTACATACCCTCACTGAGCGCAGGTACCTACCGAGTGCGAGTGCGAGTGCCGAGTGTTAAGTGATTGTGAGCCTGGAGTGAATGGGAAGACTGAGTGACTATTGCTCTGAGAGGATACATTGATTCATTATTGTTGCACTTCAACTGTCATATATCACTCTTTTGTAAATTTTGGAGAGATATTATCTTCTGTTTCAGTTGAACTTGACATGAGTTTACTGTTTTGTCCTTAATTGTTGAACTTGAAAGCATGCCTACCTTCTTATGTTGGAAATTACTATAACTGTGAAGCTCGTCACTACTTTTAGTTCTTTATTTAGTATTGTTACTTACTGATTTGATTTTACTCATACTACCCCCTGCACTTCGTGTGTAGATCCTGGCTTTTCCGGACACAGCGGGTGTTGATTTCTTCTCGCAGTTGATCTTTTGAAGATTCCAAGGTAGCTGCCCGACGCTTTGCAGACCTTGTATCTCCTTCCCTATCTTCTTGCTTATTGTATTTAGATTCAAACTATTATAGGCCGTGTTTTTCAAACTTGTGATGTATAGATGCTCATGTACTCTATGACACCCCGATAGTTTGGAATTCCGCATTGAGTTTTGGGTTTTTATCCTTGTTTATGAGAATTTTGTTATTTAAACCGCTTTAATTCATTTTCTGTTAAAAGTGTTGGGATTATTCCGTAATGTCAGCTTGCCTAGTACCACGATAGGCGCTATCACGACATGTTAGGATTTTGGGTCGTGACAAGTTAGTATCAGAGCCTAGGTTACATAGGTCTCACGAGTCATGAGCAAGTCCAGTAGTGTCTTGCGGACCGGTACGGAGACGTCTGTACTTATCTTCGAGAGGCTACAGGGTTGTTAGGTGTACTTCCCTTCTTGATTTCCTCATTGTGCGGATTGATTTCATTGAGGCTTGTGCCTTTATTTCATTACAGCTCAATCTTATGCGACGTGAAGCGCTTGTTATCAATTAGGCATCGAGGAGTTGTAGTGGTACTACAGACATGGCGCAGAATGATTTCCCTGCGTGTTAGGGCAAGCTATTATCGTCGCCTTGCAGAAGAATGTTCTTTTGGTCCAGCTCGGTATCTATATTTTCTATGGTTTCGAGACGGTGCACGGATTGCTACGATGTCTATGCGTTGTTATCACACAATATTAATGTAATGGTAAGGTGCTTGGTTATGTGTCGAGGCAGTGAATGACTCGAAAGAAAGATTTCTTAGTGCATGATTTAGAGGTTCAGCATATAATTTCAGCAAAGGAAAGGCAATCGGACTATGGATGTTCAGGATTTTGTTGATGAAGTAACGAGACTTGATATTTTCGAGCGTTGTAGAATTTTCCTTATGATGTAGTGTCGTCGTCCTTGTTTGAACGCATTACGGTTCGCCGGTGTTATGGCCTCCTTGGATTTTGCCTTCGGGCAGGGTATTGTGAAAGGGTGCCTGAGGGGCGGTGGTCAGAGATAGCGGTGTGCAGCAGTTCAGAATCGAATTGGTATTTCTAATGTTGATGGCTTGAGAAATATGATCTTCGAAGGGGCTTAGAGTTGGTAACGATTTGTTTGTTCAGGTGCTACAGAGATGGATTTTCAATTTGCATGCAACATTTCGGCAGCGAAGTATGATGAAGGACATGACAGGAAGTATTTTGCGGTAGTTGAAGTACCAGCAGGTCAAGTATGAAAAGAAGATGTTGAGTAGTTGCTTAAAGGAGATAGTTTAATCGAAGTAAGAGTGGCATATTAGCATATGGACGTTGTAGTAGGATAGCCACGTACCTTGAGAAAATAGTTTGGGGGTCGTGATGGAAGGTGATTTGGTCTGCGGATGTATATTTGGAATGATGGTCACTGTACGAAGAAAGATTTAGTATGACAGAAAGGAGTTTGCTTGAAATGAAGAGGGGTGTGAAGATTGATTTTTTGTTCCAGATGCAATATGACTTGAGTTCGGAAGGCATTGTTGAGCTTTCAGTTCATGTCAATGTGGAAGGAACAGACTTATACAGTTGGTGTGCGAGCATTGGCTCAGGAGAGTTTACTGATTTCGTGGTAGTTGTAACCAGTGTCGAGCTGTTGGAAGATGTCGGCATGGATTTCCACAGGTGGGTTATCTCCTGTGAGTAAGTTAGCAGTTGTGTGATGTTGATGAAGCTTCTGCAAAGAATACTACTTGCTACTCGATAAGAGGTGGAATATTTGATTATGACTGATGATTCAGAATGTTCATGAAAAGCTTAACAAAAGACTTCGAGAAATTTGGCGGGTTAACGGTGCGAGATCATGGTAATTGAGAAGGAGGAATCGTTGTGGGCTCTACATTATGTGGTGGTAGCTTAAAGCTAAGTGGGGGAGCCCAACGTCTATGATTGGATCGCGTGGGTGTCTGCTTGTGCGTTTTCTGGCTATCGGTGCATTGGTGGGTTATTATCGGTAATCCGGGAAAGGAACTTGATAGATGTGTTCTCCATTTGGCCTTATTGATTCATGTTCAGGTTTTTGGGAAGACTCGATGTTTATGCTTCTTGTGGATGTGATGTACAAGGAAAAGAATTCAGTCGGTTGCTTCTTTGAGTGAGTATTCATTTGCTAGCAGAGCGTTGGAGTTTGGTAAAGTTTGGGATCAGGTCAGAGTGGGCGACCCTCAACAAGCGGTCCTAGTGGGATCAATAATTAAAGTGTAGTGCCTAAGAATTTCGGGTACGTTGTGTAGTTAAAGATTGAGTTTTCGCAGTGGGTTGCAAACGGAACTTGGAATGTTCTATGTTATCGTTGGGTATGCAATGCAGTATTGGAGTAAAGAGAGAAATAGCTTTGAATTCGCGGGAGGTCTTGCAAAATGGGTGTACCAGTCAGAGATGTTATTGTGTTTGAAAAGGGTATGACATGGTTCAAGGGCATTGAAACGATGTGGTCTCGCGATTCGGATCACTTGGGATGAGTGCGAATTGCGTTCGTAAGTTTTGAGTGGAGGTATTGTTAATTCTAAGGCAAGTCCAGAGTAAATTGAAAGAAGTTAGGTCGGTTAGTAGTGGCTGAACCGGCCTGGTTGCGACAATGATCAGTCCATTCAGTGTGTGAAGTTATGCATGTGGTTTATGGACGTACGTGCAGGCTTGATATCCCGATAACCTGATTGATTTGATAGGTATTTGATTCAAATGGCCTTGTTGTGTAAATAGACTCCAGAAGAGTCATGGCGGTTCAGATCACGGCTTGAGGTTGTATTTTTTATGGTTTGGGAATTCAGTTACGTGTTGCATTGGCTCTTCTGAAATGAGTTAAGTGAAAGGTTTCTAGCCAATGAAGTATTATTCTACTGGTAATTCATGGATTATGATAAATTCTTATATTCCCGCTTAGCGGCGTGATAGGTGCAGTGAGCGACATAGAAATTGGAAGTTGAGGATCAATGTTGCGGTTCAGTGTTGATAAGAATGTTACGAGCTCACATGAGAAGGGGTAAATTCAGGTGTTTAGAGTAAGATGGCATTATCCTAGTGTCGCCTGAGAATGGGGTTCTATGGAATAGGCATTGTGTATTGAGTTGCAGATTGTGAATTGCTTTATATATTTGAATGGTTGGTGGTAAGGATGTGCAGACTTTGCTACCTGGTGCGAAGGGTCGCGTGAGAGTATCCCATGTGGAGATCAGTATAAGTGTGGCATGTTAATCACTTGATTGTTAAAGATTGAAACCAACTATGAAGATTATGGTACTATAGTTAATGTGAGAGTTTATGCCTGAAGGACGCTCTAATCCTTTGGTGGTGGACTATGGGTTGTGAGACGGCTTGATTATCCGCACACGTGTTGAGGTCCTGTGTAGCTTGTGGTGTTATGTGAGCAGGTTGGCTCTCGAGATGCAGGTAATTTATTGCATGTTAGTTGTGCTTGGGTTTCGTAGCATATGGCGCTATCCGTCTCCCCACGATTTATATTATACACTTGGTGTGCTTATGGTCGATATTTGGGCAATTCGTAAGTATAAGAGTTACGACTTGAGGAGTGTGTTTTCCTATTTATTGCTATGTATGGATCGGGTGGCGCGCCGCCACGGGTATGTTATTTAGATCGGGTTGCACGCTGCAACAGTGAGATGTTGAGTACGACCCCTATACTTATTTTGTGCATTTGTTTCTCATTCTCTGAGAAAGGTCCATAGCATCTCTTCGGCCGTTTTATTCGTTACGCGGGCTGGGTAGTCCTTCTCCAGAGATCGTTCTTCCTTATGTATCACATTTGAGTTATAGCCTGTCGGCGCATTGATAGCGTCATATGAGATCTGAGTCAGTGTTTGGGGAGTCTTATAGCCTGAGCAGCTTGTACTGGGTGAAGCGAGATTATTGGACCTGAAATTAGTGCAATTGGATTTATATAAGGTATATTTATTAGCAAATATCATTATTCAGTTCAGAATTAGGTAATGGTTCTTGTCCGGAGGAGAGACTCCATTATTTGTTGATTCGACAGGTGGTTATGAGTTTCTACATGACTCTTTCGTCGTGCTAGGATTGGGAGAGTTGGAACAAGATTTATATACGTCATGCGATATATTGCGGGCATCAGATTTGTGAAATCACAGCTATTGTGGTTGGAGGATGTTATTATGGGTATGTGAATTATGCGGGGCATGGTGTGAATTCAGGAAAGGGTGTACGGTCATGTTTTGGTATGGTGTGTGGTGATTGGTACGGTGTTCGTACGTTAGAATCAGGTCTTGTAGAGTAATTAAGAGGTTGGAATTTGGTTCTCAGGCTTATCTACTAAATAAAAGGGAGGATCTTTAGTTTGACTCTAGCTAAGGTGTTCAACTGGATTGAGGTGGCACAGGTAGGTGTGCGAGGTGTTGCACACTGATTTTGGACATCTCCGGAGCAGTTCTTAGCACGTTCGAGGACGAACATATGTTTAAGTGGGGGAGAATGTAACGACCCGACCGGTCGTTTTGAGCTCTAGCGTGCCATTCGGCGGTTTTGAGGCCTTGAATAGCTTTACTTCAGGTATTATGACTTGTACTGTGGTCAGAATGGAATTTCGGGAAGTTCGGAGTTGATTTGGAAAGAAAATTCTAATTTCGGAAGCTATAAGTTGGAAGAATTTTCTTGAGGTTTGAATTTTGAGTAAACGACCTCGGAATCAGGATTTGAAGGTTTCAACAGATATGTATGGTGATTTTGGACTTAGAAGTGTGTCAAAACAAATATTTGGATGTATGTAGTTAAATTAGGATTGAAATGGCAAAAATAGGAAATGGAAGTTTGAAAGTTTGACCAGGGAGTTGAATTTTTGATATCGGGGTCGGAATTCGATTTTGAAAATTGGAATAGGTCCGTTATCTCATTTATGACTTGCGTGCAAAATTTCAGGTCAATCGGACTTGATTTCATAGGTTTCAGTATCGAATATAGAAGTTGAAAATTCTTAGTTTCATTAAGCTTGAATTGGGGTATGATTCGTGGTTTTAACATCGTTTGATGTGATTTGAGGCCTCGGCTAAGTTTGTATGATGTTTTAGGACTTGTTGGTGTATTTGTTTAAGGTCCAGGGGGTCTCGGGTATGTTTCAGGGTGAGGTTTGAATGAGTTTGGGTATTTCGGCACTCTGTTGATGTTCTCGGAACAGTAGGAGTGCGGGGGGCACATTTTGGAGTACTGAGGCAAAGCCTAATGTGCGGACCTTAGAGGAAAATTACGGACTGCAGAGGTGAATTGCGGACCGCAGAAATCCTCTTGCGGCCGCAGAAAGGAGAATCTGCAGGTTCGATAGTCTCACTTTGAAAGCTTATATATTTTATTTATAAGGAATCTGGAGATTATCCAAAAATGAAAGTTGTCAACCTTTGAGTCTAGTTTTTATAAAGGTAAACCATTCATCGTTTGGATATTTGTACAGAAAGGTATGATCAATTTACTAAAGCCTAGTAGTGCAGATGCTCTGAACTGCGACCGCACAATTTGGGTTGCGGCCGCCAAGACCTTAAATGTGCGGACCGCACAAAAATATTGCAGTCAACAGAATGGAGATCAGATTTTGTACTGTATGAATGAAGGTTAAAGTATTATTTCATAATTGGACTTTGGGAGCTCGGTTTGCGGCAATTCTTCGTGGGATTTTCAAGAAATTCATTGGAGTAAGTGATTCTAACTCAAATTTGGTTAATATACATGAATATATCATTGTTTTCATCATTTAATTAGTATTTTGAAATAAAACTTTTTGGGGAATTGTAGAAATTTCATTAAAAAAAAAATTGGGATTTGAATGTCGATTCAGAGTCGGATTTGAGTGAAACTAATATGGTTGAACTCGTAATTGAATGTGTTGTCGGATTTCATGAGTTTTCTCGGATTCCGAGACGTGGGCCCCACGGATAATATTTGAGTGTAATTTTGAATTTTGTTGGAAAATTAATATTTTTATATTGATTTAATTACTATAATTTGTATTGAGTGAATCTAATTAATTGTGACTAGATTCGAGGGGTTCGAGGGCCGATTCGCGAGGCAAAGGCATAGCAAAATAAAGAATTACTATGTCTGAGGTAAGTAATAGTTCTAAATTTGGTTCATAGGGTATGAAACCCTGAATTATATGTTATGTGATTGGTTTTGAGGTGACGCACATGCTAGGTAACTGGCGCATGATCGTGCACTGTAGGAATTGTGACTTAGTCAATCCCATGGATCTGTGTAGTTGAATAATTTATTGTTATCAGTACATTTTTCCATGTGTTAGAGAAATCGATCTATAAATCATGTTTAAATAATATGTTGACACTACAGGCACCCACAGAAGTCGCGTGCATGTTAAATTGATGTTTTGTACTCAGTCACAATTTTACTTGCATATTACATCTCAATCTTTATTGTTCCTTGTTGATACATTGAATCATTTCTGTTTGGGCTGATTTGATTTTCATGATTACTGAGAGCCCGAGAGACTAGAGAGATTGATGACTGAGTGAGGCCGAGGACTGATTGTGAGGTATTGATATTATGACACGTGAGTTGTCCGTGCAACACATGAGTTATCCTTACGGATCCAGATATTTATACTATGGCACATGAGTTATTCGTGCAGCAGGTGAGTTATCCATACGGATCTAGATATTTGTACTATAGAACGTGAGTTGTCCGTGCGGATTATAGTGCTTGGGCTGAAAGAGCCTCTCCGGAGTCTGTACACACCCTCAGTGAGCGCAAGTACCTACCGAGTGCGAGTGCGAGTGCCGAATGTTAAGTGATTGAGAGGAAAGAGTGATTATGAGCCTGGAGTGAATGGGAAGACTGAGTGACTATTGCTATGAGAGGATACATTGATTCATTATTGTTGCACTTCAACTGTCATATATCACTCTTTTGTAAATTTTGGAGAGATATTATCTTCTGTTTCAGTTGAACTTGACATAAATTTACTGTTTTGGCCTTAATTGTTGAACTTGAAAGCATGCCTACCTTCTTATGTTGAAAATTACTGTAACTGTGAAGCTCGTCACTACTTTCAGTTCTTTATTTAGTATTGTTACTTACTAAGTTGATTTTACTCATACTACCCCCTACACTTCGTATGCAGATTCAGGTTTTCCCGGACACAGCGGGGTGTTGATTTCTTCGCGCAGTTGATCTTTTGAAGATTCCAAGGTAGCTGCCCGGCGCTTCGCAGACCTTGTATCTCCTTCCCTATCTTCTTGCTTATTGTATTTAGATTCATACTATTATAGGCCGTGTTTTTCAATCTTGTGATGTATAGATGCTCATTTACTCTGTGACACACCGATGGTTTGGAATTCCGCATTGAGTTTGGGGTTTTTATCCTTGTTTATGAGAATTTTGTTATTTAAACTGCTTTAATTCATTTTCTGTTAAAAGTGTTGGGATTATTCTGTAATGTCAGCTTGCCTAGTACCACGATAGGTGCCATCACGACATGTTAGGATTTTGGGTTGTGATAAGTGGGATTTGGGTCGTGACTAATATTAGATTGGAGTTTTAGAAAACCCTTTATCGGATTTAAACCGATGACTTACGCCTTACCATGGTGTTACTCTACCACTAAGTTAAAAAAAGGCCTTTTTTTATTTAATTTCAGAATTATTCGACTTTGATGCAAAAGATTTATAGATGGAGCTAACCATTTCGATAATATATCCAAATTCCCTCCCTCTTGGTTAAAAGGAATTCCTAAAGGGTGTTAAAATAATTTTAAATTTTTGATTGGAGTTTTGTCCTAAAAAATCAAATTGGACATGTTATAGTGATGACATTTGGCACTGAATTCATCGAAATAGTATCAAATCTTTGTCTACTATTTAAATTTTTAATTGTCTAAATTTATCAATAATATTTTTGAGTAATATTTATTTAAATTATTTTTCAATTAATTCAAATTATAAATATCCTAGCATTATATTTATTTCCTCTTTTTGTACTTTGTTTTTCTACTGCTATATTTGATTAGTTTTCCCACTTAATATTTTACTTATAATTAAAATACCCTTATTTTTTTAAATTAAATTGTAATGTTAAATTCATTGAAAGTATAAAGAGAAAAGCCTTTTATTATTTTGTTCAAAAGTCTAAAGAGAGAACCTTATATTGTTCATATTCTTCTATTTTTCTAGACACTTGGCTTAATATGGTTTCTTTTCCTCTCTTTTTTGTTATATATAGATTCTTTATAAATTTTATTTTTAGTTTTCAGGTTTAGAAAATAAATTTAAACAATTGCAAAAGAAATATTGGAGTCCATCTTGATGTTAACTGAATTGGGGTAAATATGTTTTTGAGTAAATATTTTATTATTTAAAATTATTTCTATTTTAAATAATTTTTGAATCTCCAGATTTGTTGGAGGTTTATCCTAAATTTTGACTCTTGTTGAATTTTTGATGTGACACTTGGCATCATCACATTGATTTATTTCTCCTTTTCTATATAGATAGAATATAGATATATTGAAATACCCTTATTTTTTTATTAAATTGTAATGTTGAATTCATTAAAAGTGTAATGAGAGAAGCCTTTTATTATTTTGTTCAAAAGCTTAAAGAGAGAAGCCTTGTATTGTTCATATTCTTCAATTTGTCTAGACACTTGGCTTAATATGGTGTCTTTGTCTATAGAAGATTGCTTGTAAAATAATTTTATTTTAAATTTTCAGGTTTAATAAATATTTTTTGAGTAAATATTTCATTATTTAAAATTATTTCTATTTTAAATAAGTTTTAAATCTCCATATTTGTTGGAGGTTTGTTCTAAAATTTGATATTTGTCGAATTTTTGATGTGACACTTGGCATCATCACATTGATTTGCTTCTTCTATTCTATATAGATAGATTAAAATACCCTCTCTTTTTTTATTAAATTGTAATGTTGAATTAATTAAAAGTATAAAGAGAGAAACCTTTTATTATTTTATTCAAAAAGTCTAAAGAGAAGCTTTCTATTCCTCCCACTCATCATGTATAGAGGTTCACTATCAAATATGTTTGACCTTTATTTTACCTTCTCGAATGCCCCTAACGAAGAACAGACGAGCCTAATCTTGATAAAAATAAAAATAAAAAGTGCAACCAATTGTCGTGACAGATCAAGCTACCACTATATCTACAGGGAAAGAGGCAAATTCGGGTGTTACAACTTACACATATAAAGATCATTCACCTGTCCCATTTAGTAAGATGGAAGTTCCTAATTTTGTAAGTTTGTAAACCACGCAATTCTTGCGCACGATTAATAAACTTTAGGGAAGGAAAGAGATGCAATCGTGGTTAATGTAGAAATATTTAATCCACTTGTTTCAACATCAATTCAGAATTCTTTTCTAGCAACTTATAGTTGTGATTGCAAATTTCTCCATTGACCTCTATAATACCACGTTTTCATCTCTCAAGGAGGATGCAAACACTTGCACATAAGAATAAATTTCTACCATGGTGATGGTGTGATGGAAGCACCAAGAAAACTACCATAAGAATTAATTATCTCGTATTCGAAGCTCACTAGCCCGACAAATCCGAAAGCTTAAGCCAATTTAGGAGATGAAGCACTCTCTACTAAGAAATTTTTCGTCACCTAAATTCAAACTCGAGACCTCAAATATAGTATGGAGGAATCCTAACGCATAGTTTTTATAATTATGTCATAATAAACCATGCATCAGAACAGTTGTCACAATAGCTACGAAATAATTAGGCATTTTTTGAGATCACTGCCTTTAGAAAATAGAACTTTCTACTAATTGAGGAGTCAATATTCGAATATTACAGTTTTTTTTCATCTGAAACATAGAAGAATAAGACGAATAATCCTACTGTAAACCACATGTACCTTTTCATCTAACAAGGAGTTCAACTTATCAAAAACTACCAAAAAACTTATTGGGATTTTTACACAAACGGCCGGCCGGTTCACTGGTTCACTGTTTACATTCTATAGCCGGTTAAATTAATTATACACTGATTATACAAGATTATATAATATAATATATGAATGATTATATTTAATTTAAGCAATTAAGTGGACAACTATTTAGATTAATTCTTCAGACTAACTAATTACATATGATCTGATATCCTATTATCCGGCCGTCACTGCTACTTCTTTGTCACAGTCTAACCAAACTAATCTGGAAATGAACAAATGCGAAAAGGAATTGCGACAATCTTGGGACAATTTTATGTTATATTGAAATAAAAGCATAACTGAACTACAAGCTAAATAAAAGAGAATTGGAAAACTAAATGAAACAGTAAATCTCCATGACTGAACTCTAGACCTGCAGAAGAGAAGAGGGACTGGGTTAGAGGAGACAGAGAAGGGAATCAGGAAGAAGAGAATTTGGGAGGAAGTGAGAGAAAGGAAATACCGTGTATTCGTTGCTCGTCTCTGCAGAGTTTGTAAGTTAAATAACAAATTCCTCGCCAACTGGCAGAATCTAGTCCCTTGAGCTTCAATAAGTAACTAATTTTCTGAGCCCTCGATTATGTATTTAGTTAAACCTCCCCTGTTGATTCAAGATTGAACTCCGCTAGCTAAACTTATTTAGTTAATAACTTCTGGGTCATAACATTCTTTTTTACACGGTTCTGTGTCCACTCCCTTCATAATTATCATTGTTTCTGTTATTTCATTTTCGCTCAAACTGTAATGTGGCATCCCCCAGACTGTGCGAATATTTAAGTTTTAAAGGGTAAGCAAGAACAATAACATCATATCTAGTATTATCCCACACCGTAAGATATGAGGGGGGGAGGGGGTAGTGTGTACACAGACCTTACCCCTACCTTGTGAGGATAGAGAGGTTGTTTACAATAGACCCTTAGATTAGGAAAACATAAGCACCACATTAATGAAAATATAGACAATAAGGGACAACACCAAAAAGCCATAAAAAGCAGAATAAAAACAACAAGATAGTAAGGTGATCAACAATGAAAGAAAATAACGGTTAGTCATAAAAACCTACTACCAAAAGAAAGCGAGACTGCGTGCCAATACTACTGTTATGAACACTCTAGACTACCTACTCTACTACCCTAATCCTCGACCTCCATACCTTCCTATCAAGGGTCATGTCCTCGGTCAGCTGAAGTTGCGCCATGTCTTTTCTAATCACCTCTCCCCACCTCTTCTTTGGCCTACCTCAACCTCCCCGTAGGCCCTCCAATGTCAACCTCACACACCTCCTCACTAGGGCGTCTGTTCTCCTCCTCTTCAAATGACCAAACCACCTAATCCGCGTTTTCCGCATCTTGTCCTCGATAGGGGACACACCCACCTTGTCACGAATAACCTTATTTCTGATCTTATCTAACTTGGTGTGCCCACACATCCATCTCAACATCTTCATCTATGCTACCTTCATCTTTTATACATGAGAAATCTTGACTGTTCAACACTCAACCCCATATAACATCGTCGGTCTGACCACTACTCTGTAGAACCTACATTTACGTTTCGGTGGCACCTTCTTCTCACACAAAACATCGGAAGTGAGTCTTCATTTCATCCATACCTCCCCAATGTGATGTGTGACATCTTCATCAATCTCCCCCTCCCCCCCCCTCCTGAATAATAAACTCAAGTTACTTAAAACTACCTCTCCTAGGGATGACCTGCTAGTCCAGCCTCACCTCCCATTCCCCTCCTTGAGTCTCGCCATTGAACTTACTTTTCAAGTATTATGTCTTGATCTTTCTCAACTTGAAACCTTTAGACTCCAGGGTCTGCCTCCATACCTCTAACTATGCGTTCACACCGTCTCGTGTCTCGTCAATCAATGCAATATCATCTGCAAATAGCGTGCAACATGACACCTCCCCTTGGATATGGCGCGCCGGTACGTCCATCACCAGGGCAAACAAAAAAGGGTTAAGTGTCGACCCCTGATGCAACCCCTTCATAACCGAAAAATGGTCGAGTCCCCACCCACCGTCCTCACTCGGGTCTTTGCTCCATCATACATGTCCTTAATCACCCTAACATAGGCAACAAGTGCACCTCTAGCCTCCAAACATCTCCACAGCAAGTCATTCTTCCTCTCCCTATACTATTCCATCAATCTCTTAACAAGGTGGATGGATTCTACAGTCGAATGCCCCGACATAAACCTGAACTGGTTCTCAGAAATAGACACACTCCTTCTAACCCTTATCTCTACCACTCTCTCCCAGACTTTCATAGTATGGCTAAGCAGCTTGATACCCTGAGAGTTATTGCAATTTTGGATATCACCCTTATTACTGTATACAGGAACCATCGTGCTCCACCTCCACTCTTCGGGCATCTTCTTTGTTCTAAAATCGACATTAAATAACCTAGTGAGCCACTCCAAGCCTTCCTTGCCTGCCTTCTTCTAAAACTCCACCATGATTTCATCCGGCCCGATCACTTTGCCCCTGCTTATCTTATACATAGCCCCCTCAACTCTATCAAATCTAATTCGCCTACAATACCCAAAGTCACAATGACTCCCGGAGAGTTCCAAATCACCCAGTACAATACTCCTAGCCTCTCCTCATTTAAGAGAATATGGAAGTAGGTATGCCATCTCCAACGGATAAGCCCTTCATCCAACAAAACTCTACCTTCTTCGTCCTTGATACACTTCACTTGGTCTAAGTCACGAGCCTTTCTTTCTTGCGCCTTGGATAACCTGAACAACCTCTTATTCCCACCTCGGCCATCGAGTTCCTCATACAAACGACTAAAAGCAGCAGTCTTGGCCGCCATAACTGCTAGCTTTGTCTCTTTCTTAGCCAACTTATATTGCTCCATATTCGCCCTCTTCTCCTCCTCGTCTACACTTTTCACTAGCGTCAGATACGCTGCTTTCTTGGTTTTCACTTTTACTTGCACCTCTCCATTTCACCACCAGTCTCCCTTGTAACTACCAGAGTAACCTTTTGAGACCCCTAATACCTCTATTGCGGCTTCGCTAATGCACTGCGTAGTCGTGATCCACATAGTTTTTAAGGGGAAGATGAAGAATTATTGATTAAATTATTTGTAGGTTGGTAAAGGTAGTATATTAGTAATTTATTCTCTAAAATATAAACGAGAATCAATATTACTTAGACTTATTAGTTTGATCGAATAATACTTTCATTCTGTCACTAGCTGGTACGAATCCTAGATTAATCATAATCTGTTCATATGACCATTAATGTTTCATCTCTTGCATCTATGAGTTGAAATATAGATTGCGGCTATAATTCAATTAAAACTAATGAGAGACATCTACTTGCTTCTACACAAAGCTCGGGGAAGGATTTTACGATTAGGATAGGAATATACCTAACAGCCTTGCTTAGTTGAATGTCGTATTTTCTTCGTTCATGATAGGTTCAATACCATAGGAATATAAGATTGATATATTATAGATAGACGGGTAGTATTGTGGAAACATGCTATTTATATAAACGATCTGGTCAACTAGCAACCATAGATAATTCGGATTAACATGTGTTATTATGACTCAATATGATAGATTAACCGACCACTACTCTAGAATCTACACCTCATCTGATCAAAGTCTAAATCATAACTTCTTGCGTTCTTGTTAATTTAGTGATTACTTGTTTAATTTTTTTAACAGTAGATTAATAGAATAAGCAACATTCTTGATTATCTTGGATAGTAAATTGATTTTAGTTAGCTTAGTTAGCGATTATTCTAAGTCTATGTGGGTTCGATATCCGACTTTCAAGTCACTTTATTACTTGACGGTCTCGTATACTTGCGTGTACTTGGGGAACCAATACTATTCTTATTAAGGTTGTTCTTTATTTCCATCCCTATGCATATTCTATTAGCCACTATTATAATAATACTGAAACTCATCACTATATTAATAATGACTGTGACACTGATTATAATTTTGAGATAACAGTTGCAACTCTCAAACTACTGAATTACAATGGAAGCTACTGAAGTAACAAAGTAACTAAGGATAGAGAAGAGAGATGAGAACTTAGACTCAGAGAAAGGAGCTGAGAGGAACAAACTTTTCTTCAACAATTCGCATAACCTGCAACTCAGATCCACTACCCTTTTTAGCATAATTGTCCTAAGTCTAAAAACTACTACTCAACCTAGATCCCAAATTAACCTGGGCCTATTGCTCGTTCTCGGCTCAATATCTCGTGTCAACCCAATAGCTACTTGTGTTGAGCTAAGGCTAATTCATAACAACTAAACCCCCCTAAGACTACCCTTCATCTAATTGAAAAACAGTGTTGCAACTTCTTTTGTGGAAAAATATAAGGAGGCAAACAATACCACTTAGTCTCCTGGTCATTTTTTGTGTTATGATTAAAAAAAGTAGCAGCATTTTTTGAGGGGGAGTCGACTAGTCTGTCCTATTGAGGGAGAATCAACTATAGCATGATGGGAGTTTACAATACTGTTTTGATGAGGGGGGCCAAATAAGGAGTACACTACAACATGATGAGAGTCGACTACAACAGGGAAGTAAACTGCTTTTATATTTATTTTGTCATCATCAAAAATGGGAGATTGTTATATGTATATTTTAATAATGAAAAATAACATATTATTATGTGAAGGATCATGTGATATGAAAATAAGGATGCTAGGAAATCTATCAATGATGTTCGGACAGAATCAAGAAAGGAAGGAGTAAAAAAATTAAGGCAAAGATCTGTCAACGGAAGCAAGTAAGGAAGGTTCAAGATTTAAGCAATATGACAACCAGGATAATTGATACAATGAAGGAAGGACCAAGATTTACGCCTACCCTGATTGTTGAAGATATATGTCGAAAAAGGAAGGCTATCAATCACATGGATCAAGGAACAACTTAAGGACCAATTATAAGGGATCCGTTTTTGAAAAAGGAAAAGACCGACAGTCATGGACCATCTATGGAAGCTCCGTACTTATTCTTGGAATCAATCATAATAGATTCAATTCCAAGGATCAATTCCTTTGGGATTGCAAATCTCTCCACAGTTTGCCAAAGATTCGCCAAGCCAAGCTCAAGTATAAAATGAAGTATGTCAAGGAAGAATCATATAGTTTGATCGAACCACTATCAATCTTTTTGTTCTATTCCAAACAAGCATTGTAATCTATTCAAGATCTACTGTATAACTAGGGAGAGAACAAAGAGAGAAAAATCACCGGTAAGGCATTGTATCGAGAAGCGAGAAAATAAGTAATATCATGACGAAGTTGTTGGTGCATAACAACACCAACCCTCCTGTATCAAGAAACTGCAAATACTTGAAATAGAACACCCTTGCAACCCAAGGGGACTGAACGTAGGATTCACATTGAATTCGAACCAGTATAAAAATCACGGTGTCTTTAATTCCTGCATTTTTACTTCTACCTTTATTTAGATTCCGCTTTTATTTTTAGTCGATTAATTGGTAAAATAGTCAACTATTTAGGATACAGAAAGAAAAATCGACAATTCACCCTCTCTTGTACTTTCAATTGGTATCAGAGCAATTCTCACATATTTATCTTTTGCTTAACAGCTAGTGAAAAAGGATCATATCAAATCAAGTAACTATTGGAGTACTCTTTCAAGAAGGTACATCGGCAAGTAAGGCTACCATATTTTAATGGACAACACTTCTCTAGAAAATTATGCAAAGTCCTATGATATCAAAGTATGGTGTGTTATCAAAAAGAAAAAGTATCCACTTCTAGTAGTAGGACAACCACCCGTTGATCCTGAAGATATAGATAAGTACACTGACAAGGAAATGGTTGTTAAGTGGAGAAGAATATGAGAAAATTTCAAGATGTGATACCGCCCAGGAAATGTGGGACAATCTGAAAGTTACTTATGAAGAAACCAGCAAAGTGAAAGAAAGTCGGATAAGTTTGTTGGTTCATGACTATGAACTCTTCTAGATGAAATAAGGAGAATCCATTGAGGAAATGTTTACAAGATTCAACAAAATCATTGGTGATCTGAAAGCCTTTGGTAAACCTTACTCAAGTGGCGATCAGGTTCGAAAAAACCTGAAAAGTTTGCCTACAACATGGCCGACAAAAGTAGTTACACTTGAATCTCAAGATTTAGACAAACTATCATATGATGAACTACGAGGTGATCTCATAGAATTTGAGAAAATGCATCTCAAGAAAATGCGTCAGGAAGAGAAGAAGAAAATAGTTGTATTCAAAACTACAACTGAAGGACCTGAGAACAATATTGATGATGATGCAGAAGCTCTTGATGAAGAAATTGTCGTGGTGTCAAGAAATATGAATGGATTGATGAGAAGATACAGAAACTCAAAAAGGGAAGGATGTCATCTAGAAGAACCAGACAATATAATGAACAAGACAAAAATGACGAAAAGTGTTTTGAATGTGGAAGGTATGGTCATGTTCAAGCTGAATGCCTGAATATTAAAAGAAGAAATAGCTCAGAACATGAAGAAATAGCAAACCTGTGCTTCATGACTATTTTGGAAAATGATATGAATAAATATTCGGGTTGTTGGGCTGATGAAGATGCATCAAACAATGAAAGCAAAGAAGACACTAAAAATTGCTTCATGGCACGTGGTGAAACAAGCAAGGTAAGACCCTATAACTGTGATAGAAGTAATGAATTGCAAGATATTCTTGACCTTACCCTAAAGGAGAATCAAAAAATGTTAAATGAATTAAATAGACTCAATAAGGAGAAAGACTGGGAACTTAAACTTGAAGTCTGTGAAATCGAAAAAGATGTGCTTCAAGATGAGGTCCAGGAGCTGCAAATGCAATTTAATAGCATGCGCAAATCTACCAGTCATAATTATGTCAAGTCTAACCAAACGACTTACAAGTCAACTGAAAAAAGACATGTTAGAACTGAGTCCACAAGTACTAATATAAATAGTAGATCAAAAACTGGATCAACCTATATGTGTCATTACTGTAACAAGGTTGGACATAAATATCTCTTATGTAGATTTCGTAAATCAAAATATTCAAGATAGATTTGGAAACCCAAAAACAATCCTGATTCCAGTAGAACTAACCAACAAGGACCTAAGCAAGGTTGGGTACCTAAAAGAAGGTGATAATTCTA
Organism: Nicotiana tomentosiformis; assembly: GCF_000390325.3. Lineage (NCBI taxonomy): Eukaryota > Viridiplantae > Streptophyta > Magnoliopsida > Solanales > Solanaceae > Nicotiana > Nicotiana tomentosiformis. Next base: position 7,435,634 of record NC_090822.1, read on the forward strand.
TTTTGCAAGAACACCACAGAAAGAGTCGCAAAAGAAAATGGTACTTAGACAGTGCGTGTTCCAGTCACATGACGACTGACAAAAATCTGTTCAAAGAAGTCACAAAAATAAATGGAGGAAATGTCAAATTTGGTGATGATTCAAAAGGAAAGATCGTTGGTACCGACACAGTTCCATTCAATAATAACTGTGATATTACAGAAGAATACCTTGTGGATGAACTCAACTATAATATCTTGAGCATAAGTCAACTATGTGATTCGGGATATAAAATTAAATTCAAGAAAATAGAATGTACCTTTGAAGATGAGTCAGGTAAAATCATTCTCCAAGAAAAAAGTTATGGAAATGTATACATTCTTGATAGCATTGAAAATCTAGATAGTCATATTTGTTTGGCATCCATATCTGATGATCCATGGATATGGCATAAAAAACTTAGACATGCAAGCATGTATTTAATTGAAAAATTCTCCAAGCATGATCTGGTTATTGGCCTTCCCAAACACAATTTTTCTAGAAATCATGTATGTGATGTATGTCAGATTGTCAAACAAACTGTAAACTTTTTCAATTCCAAAGACAATGTGTTCACAACCAAGCCCTTATAATTACATCACATGGGCTTGTTTGGACCCACTAGAACTGCCAACATTGGAGGTAAACAATATACCTTTGTTATTGTTAATGATTACTCATGCTTTACATGGGTGATTTTCTTATCTAAAAAAGATGAAGCTTTGAAATATTTTGAGATTTTCAGCAAAAGAATTGAAAGAGAAAAAGGTTATCTCATCTCAACCATTCAAAGTGACCATGAAGGAGAATTTGAAACCATAGCCTTTGAAGATTTCTGCAAGGATCGGGGATATACTCACAATTTCTTAGCCCCAAGTTCACCCCAACAAAATGGGGTAGTTGAACGCAAGAATAGAACTCTACAAGATATGGCTAGAACAATGATATTAGAGCTTTCATTGCCAAATCATTTCTGGGCAAAAGCAGTAAGCACATCATGCCATTTCCTCAACAGATGTCTCTTAAGACCCATTTTTAAGAAAACTCCATATGAATTATGGAAAGGTAAAAGGCCTAATATAGGCTAATTTTATCCGTTCAGGAGCAAATGTTTTATCCACAATAATGGTAAAGACAACCTTGGAAAGTTTGATCCAAGGAGTGATAAAGGAAGCATTTCAGGTGATGAACATGCCAGTCAAGAAGAATCACAGACAAACAAGTCACAAAAGTCGACTGACTGTACAAACATAGTCACAGAGTCAACTAGTGAACATGTTAGCAACCATACTGAACCACAAAAAAAGTCAACTACTCCTATAAATGGAACGTGACCAAATGAATGGAGAAGCGAACCAAAATATCCTCAAACATTTATCATAGGGGATCCAAGCAAAGGAATGAAAACCATGGGAGCTCTCAAGAAAAAGGAAAATATTGCACTTATCTCTCAAATCGAGCCAAAGAAAGTTGATGAAGCCTTAAAATACTCCATCTAGGTACAAGCTATGCAGGATGAACTCGATCAATTCGACAAGAATCAAGTCTGGGAACTGTTACCTAATCCAGCAAATGCTATTGTTGTTGGAACCAAATGGGTGTTCAGAAACAATTTGAATGAGAATGGAAAGGTAGTCAGAAACAAAGCCACATTAGTAGCTCAAGGTTATTCACAACAGGAAGGAGTCGACTATGATGAAACCTTTGCTCCGGTAGCATGGTTAGAATCAATACATATTCTACTTGCATATGCATACTTTAAATGTTGTAAACATTTTCAAATGGATGTTAAAATTTCTTTCTTGAATGGCTTTATTGATGAGGAGGTATATGTAAAACAACCTCCTATTTTTGAAATCTCACAATTCCCTTACTATGTGTATAAGTTGACTAAAGCCTTGTATGGACTCAAACAAGCTCCTCGAGTCCGGTACGAAAGTCTTAGTTCATTCTTAATTGATCATGGATTCACAAGAGGTAAAGATGATACTACATTATTTATCAAAAGATCATCTGAAGGTAATCTCATTATCCAAGTCTATGTTGATGATATTATTTTTGGAAGTGCTAATTCTCTCATGTGCAAGGAATATTCTAATCTTATGTAGAGTGAGTTCGAAATGAGTATGATTGGAGAACTCACATTTTTTTTTGGACTTCAAATTCAACAATCTGAGGAGGGAACTTTTATCTGTTAGACTAAGTACACAAAGGAATTGATTCAAAAATTCTGCATGAGCAATGCTAAAGCAATTGGTACACCAATGAGTCCATCAACAAGTCTTGACAAGGACAAGAAGAGATTCAGTGGATGAAATAAAATATCGTGAGATGATTGGATACTTACTTTATCTAAATGCTAGTCGACCAGATATCATGTTCAGTGTGTATAAATGTGCTAGGTTTCAGTCAGCTCCTAAGGAATCACATTTGACAGTAGTGAAGCGGATAATTCGTTATCTCATCGGAATCATTTCTTATGGACTATAGTATCCATGATCTAACAATTTTAAACTTGAAGGTTTTTCAGATACTGATCTTGCAGGTGATAAAGAAGACAGGAAAAGCACCAGTGGAACATGTCAATTGCTGAGAAAGGCATTAATATCTTAGAATAGCAAGAAACAAGGCTCAGTTGCGCTATTAATGACCGAGGCAGATTACATTGCCATTGGACAGTGTTATGCACAATTACTTTGGATGTGTCATCAACTGGGTGACTATGAATTATATTTTAAACCTATTCAAATATTTTGTGATAATTCTAGTATTATATGCCTTTAAAAGAATCATGTGCATCATTCTAGAGCTAAGCATATAGATATTAAGCATCATTTATTCAGAGATCATGTCATTAAGGGAGATATAGAATTGTTGTTTGTTAGCACTATTGATTAACTAGCAAACACTTTTACAAAGGCCTTTCTTGAGGATAGATTCTACTCTTTAAGAGAATTACTTGGAATTGTTTCGCTTAATATCAATAATTAGGACTTATGTGTTAATTCTAATTTTTATATGACTAATATTTTCTTTTATCTATAAGACTTCATTAATTGAGCGCCTCCGTTTTCCCTCTCTTTTTCCATTAGTCACAACTCTCTAGAAAGAAAAATCAATCATCATGTCCTTTCACAGACGCATTTTCCTTTTTTGTAATCACCCGTCAAATCTTTTCTTTTTAACCCTCTCAATCACTCATCTTCTTCGTCGGTCCTATCGCTCAGAAACCTTTCTCCAAAATCCTTCAATGGAAAAACACTCAAAAAAAATCCCTCTGCCTCCACCAGAAAAAGTACATGTTCAAGGGCAAAACCCTTTTCTTAGCCCCCAGAACAAGTAGACTTAGGCTCCGATTATTCTGAAGGGTTTGCCTCCTCTCAAGAAGAGCCATTTGACAATACTCACCGAATGAACGAGAAAGCCCTTGGAAAGCGACCCATGGAAGAATCTCCTAAATCTTTTACCCCCTAAAAAATCTAAAATAGACCTCTCAAGCTCTCTAGAGTCAGACCACAATTTGTGGGATACTTGAAATAGATACTCCTTCATTATCTTCAAAGAGAAGCCCATTTCCCATGGAAGAGTGATCGATCTAAACGACATGGAAGCCCTCAACTGTAAGGTAAAAGTGATTTCGAATTTCAAGGTTGATCAAATTTCCTCTCTTTACCTCCTCCTAAAGTCTATGAATCCCTGGTGAGGATGTTTTATGCTAATCTCCGTTCTAACAAGCATGAAAAGTTGGAATGCTTAGTTGTAGGATAGCGCATTGTTCTAGATTGTGCCCCGTTTGACTCAATTTTTCAGTGTAAGTTTCTGTGTTTCCCATGCTTTTTAAAAATACTTGGCCTGAAGATTTTGAAATTACCTTTGATTAAGAAACGCGTTGCATAGCCGAGTCTCTCTCTGATTCCCTTCCTAACCAGTTATGTCACAGTGATGTTAGTTTTGAAACTCGGTTTCTCACTCACATTGTAGCAATAACCCTTTTCCCTCGTACTGGTTCATTCTCCACTTTCTCTCAACGGGATACTTTTCTTGTCTACTGTCTGGTGACCAAGCTTAAAATCAAACTATCCTCCTAGGTTATAAATATTATGGTTAAAAGTACTGATGACCCCACTAGGTTACCTTATGATATGGTTATCACTCATCTCCTAAAAGCACATAACATCTCCATTTCCAATTACCCCTTTGTCAATGTCAGCAAATCATACAACTCGAGAGCTTTTGCCAGAATGGGGTATGTGTGTGTTAAGGTACCTAGGTGAAGAAGCGAGAGGGAGAAATCAAGACTATTCAGACTGAATCAAAGGTCAAAACTTCTGGTTCTCATCTTGGCGTGAGTGATTCTGACCTTGTTGAAAAATTAACTTTTAACTAGAAAATGCATGACAGGATTGATTGGGTGTCTGTTTCAATAAATGCCAGATTTGATCATCTAAAGGAGGTTATTTGCAACACTCTTACTTGCTTCCTGAGTCATTATTGTGTACGGGTGGATGTTTCAGACAATAGTTTTTGTTGTTTTGGACTTGTTCACCAGTCAATGGATGTTTTTTTAATTTATTGTTGTGTTGAACTTTTATTAACTCTGTGCCTATCACTTCACTTATGATTTCCTAGTTTGCTTTGTCTACAATGTCTTGTTGTTGCTCTATATGTGCGTATTCCCTCTTTGCTGATGCCAAAAAGGGGGAGAAATGAGTTTACAGTGCAGGACAAGTAGCAACATTTTTTTAAGGAGGAGTCGACTAGCTTGTCTTATTGAAGGAGAGTCGACTACAGCATGATGACAGTTTACAGTACTGTTTTGATGAGAGGGAGCCAACTAAAGAGTCGACTACAACATGATGGGAGTCGAGTACAACAAGGAAGTAAACTGTTTTTATATGTTATTTTGTCATCATCAAAAAGGAGAAAATTGTTAGATGTAGATTTCAATGACGAAAATTACATATTATTATGTGCAGGATCACGTGAGATGAAAAGAAGGATGCGAGCAAATCTATCAATGATGTACAGACAAAGTCAAGAAAGGAAGAAGTAAAAGAATCAAGGCAAAGATCTGTCAACGGAAGCAAGTAAGGAAGGTTCAAGATTTAAGCAATATGACAACCAGAATAATTGGTATAATGAAGGAAGGGCCAAGATTTATGCCTACCCTGATTGCTGAAGATATGAGTCGAAAAAGGAAGGCTGTCAATCCCATGGATCAAGGAACAACTTAAGGACCAATTATAGGGGATCCTCTTTTGAAGAAGGAAAAGACCGGCAGTCATGGACCATCTATGGAAGCTCTGTACTTATTCTTGGAATCAATCATAATAGATTCAATTCCAAGGATCAATTCCCTTGGGATTGCAAATCTCTTAACAGTCTGCCAAAGATTCGCCAAGCCAAGCTCAAGTATAAAATGAAGTATGTCAAGGAAGAATCATATACTTTGATCGAACCACTATTAATCTTTTTGTTTACTCCAAACAAGCATTGTAGTCTATTGTAGATCTATTGTGTAACTAGGGAGAGAAGAAAGAGAGAAAAATCACTGGTGATGATGCATTGTATCGAGAAGCGAGAAAATAAGTAATATAGTTACGAGGCTGTTGGTGTATAAAAACACCAACCCTTTTGTATTAAGAAACTTCAAATACTTGAAAGAGAACATCCTTGCAACTCAAGGGGATTGGCCGTAGAATTCACATTAAATCCGTACCAGTATAAAAATTCTGGTGTCTTTAATTCTTGCATTTTTACTTCTGCCTTTATTTAGATTTTGCTTTTATTTCCGGTCGATTAATTGGTAAACTAGTCAACCACTTAGGATATATAAAGAAAAATTGACAACTCACCTCCCCATTGTACTTTCACTATCAAATATGTATATGGAAAAAATCTCTGACAAGAATCTTAGTCTCCAAATTCAGAACATGATGTGCATACTTATAAATGTCCAATTTCCATCATTACTTGTCTTTTCTTATAGGAAATAATTGATCCGAGTTGTGGAAAGGTGTAAACCTTTACTAAAAGTTATCCCTATCAAATGGATAAAACCACATGAGAGATACATTAAGATTTATTACCGAAAAAGAAAAAGTTACATTAAGCTTAACACTGATGGTTGTAGCAAAGGAAATCCAGTCTTAGCAGGTGGTTGAGGATGCTTAAGAAATCAATATGGAGATCTAATAATGGCTTACTCCAACTTTTTTGGTTCATGTACTAACAATATGGCAGAAGCAAATGATATCCATGTTGGCTTGAAATGGTGTATTGATTATGGATATTGTTAGCCCCAAGGTTTCATACACTAATTTTGATGATACCAAACAAACATAAGGTTTAATCAAATAATATTTACTTGTGATAAATTTATTTTATTGGTACATGTTTATTATGGAAAGCAGATGGAAGAATGATAGTTGATTTACTACAAAGCTAAGGAAGGAAATGTCTATAATGCACATTCTTTTATAGAGGATATTATTGAGATTTATTGGGATGATTTATCTTGCTGGAAGAAAGTTTCAAAATATATCAAAGAAGATATGGAAAAGAATTATAGAAGATCTTTATAAGATTGGTACCAAAAAAACAAAAGGAAAGAAATTAGAAAATTGAAGGAGATAGCACGGAATATTTCAATAAGGAAATGTGCTACATTGATCAAGGAATATCAAAAGGATGGAGAATATCTACTAGTGATACAAGGCATCACCATATATACAATATGGAGGAAATTAATAGCAAGGCCAAAGAAGACTTGGAAAACTTTCCAGTACTTACTCTCCGAAGGAAAGAAAATTACCCTTAAATTAAGGGAATGCTAAATTCATGTAGTGCACATGAAAAGGTCCAAGTTCGTCAAAGAATAAAGAAAGGATTATCGAGGATTATTCCATAATGAGGAGCTACAACTAGAAGACTAGTCTTATGGGCTATCGACAAGGAAAGGCGGCAAAAGTTATGAAAATATGAGATGTTGAAGAATATATTTTGGGTGCTCAAATAGAAAGAAAATATACAAGGATCGATAGTACAAAGTTCAAGGCTATCAAAGAAATATCTTTGTTCAAAGAAAATTATTTACTATGTGAGGGAAATATTTTGAATTCCAAGAAGATTCTTACACAAAACTATTAAAGGAAGGGCCAATCCGATATCTCATAACCAAGGAAAAAGAAGATCCACACAAAGAAGTTATCAAGGCAACAAATAAAAGAAGTCCCACATTTAGTAGGGAAAAGAATCTGTTGTGAGTCAAAGAAAGAAATAGTAATCCTTTACTATCTCCAGCGTGAGTACATGGAAAGCTATCAAGAAGATTGAAGTATGGCTTTAAATAAGGAATCAAGGAAGTTAAGTTATGGCAAGATATATTTTAGACTCCATCAATATGATTCCTATGCCATTCAAATCTTTTGGGATACAATTGAAGTCAATAAACTTGAATTGATTGAAGATCTTCAATAACGAAGATATTCATCCAATAAGGCAAAAAGGATCTTACTGACAAAGCTTAAATGAATATTCAAAGGGATCCAGATTTGCTATTAGCAACGGTCAAAATCGAAGGCACTATAAATAGGAACAACTCGGGAAGAAGAAAAGCATCAGTTTCGCATACAACTTTCGTACTCTTTCTACACCTTAGTCAAACATTGTATTCTTAAGTTTACAAGTGTAATAAACAATAGAGAGAAAGGGAAAAATACTGAGAGGTTGTGTCATTGTTCGTTTCATTAGTAAGCGAGTGAAAACCAAAGAGTCATTGTTGGTGAGCGAGTGAAAACCAATCTTATACGTTGTTGGTGAGCGTATCAAAACAAACCCTTGTTCGTTGTTGGTGAGCGAGTGAAAACCAACTTTGTAAACGTTGGTGGTGATCGCTGAAAACCACAAAGGTTGTACTCAATACAGTTTACAAAGAGCTCTAAAAGATAACACTCTTGCAACCCAAGAGGACTGGATTAGGATACCATATTGGTTTCGAACCAGTGTAAAAATTACTGGTGTCATTTACTTTATCGCTCTCATATTATATTATGTGCCTTTACTGTTTGTTGTAATTTACACTTGTATAAATCGAAAGGACTAACAGTTTTGTGCAGGCTGTCTCCGTATCATTTGACTAAGTCTAAATATAGTCAACTAAATTTTTACTAGGCATACCAATTAACCCCTCCCCTCTTATACTTTCAGATATAAGGAGGTCGAAGTTGAATTTGACTCTTTAGTCCTAATCAATGCAATAAACAAGCATATGGTGATACCTTGGTAGATTGTTGACTTGGTGGAACAAATTAGAGAGTTAAGGTAGGAAGGCAATTTCAAGTTTTTACACTACTACAGAGAAGCTAACTGCACTGCCAACTTGCTAACTAACTGGAGTATATATAAGAAGACTTCTACCTTCTTCACTGAGGCTAACACTTTACCTTTGAAGGTGAGAGCTATTTTGAAGAATGACAAAGAGGTTAACTTCAGAATTAGGACTAGAAAGAATTTTTTTGATGTTTAGCCTTTCTGATAGTTGGTTATTTATAGCTCAATAGGATTGGATGGCTTCTACAAACTTTTACTTTGGAGCACTTTATTTTTATCCTACTGGAATGTGCTCTCCTCTTTTGATTCAGGAGTTGTTTAAATCTGATTTACAGACTTCTTTTGTAATGATCCTTTTGAGTTTTATAATATACAGATTGAGGTCATGCCAAACCTCTCTCTATAATGCGGCAGAGATGACAAGATTTGGCGACCCATTAAGTTACTAATGGTATATTCATAATTGCCGAATATGTCATATTTGCTCAACACCAATTCTAAATACGTAGGTTTCCATCCTTGTGTTTTGTAGGAGCCGACTAATCGGGATTGCAAAGCACTTTTACGATAACAACAACTCAGTATAATCCCACTAGTGGGGTCTGGGTAAGATAGTGTGTACTATGACCTTAGCCCTACCCTGTGGTAGAGAGGCTATTTTCGATAGACTCTCGGCTCTCTCCCTCCAAGAACTCTCCACCTTGCTCTTGGGGTGACTCGAACTCACAACCTCTTGGTTGAAAGTAGAGGATGCTCACCGCTAGAGTAACCCACTCTTGTTATTGCTAAGCACTTCTATTTCCTTAAAATCAGAGCTATAAACACTTCTATTGCATATGCTATCGTCATAGTCACCACTATTCTATTTTTGTGATATGCATCTCGACTCTGTAAATTTATTTCAAACAAGTTAAAGCTACTAAAGTTGATGTCTCATCACGATACCAAGAAAATATTCTTCCACATTTGTCAAAGTGATTGAGAAAAAACGATTTATCCCCCTATTCAACTACCGATCTAGTTTCGATCTCTAACTAACTAACTTACAACATAGGCCGGAAGAGAGTTCTTTGTCGTGTTTGTTAGCTGAATGGGCGATTCAAGCCAAAGTTTATACGAAGGAATTGTGTGAAAGGTCGAAAATAGAAAATAGAAATCACACAAGGTGGAATAGGCAATTTTTCTGGCAGCTCTTCCATTAATGCTTTCTCAGTTATTGCGCACTGATAAATGGAAACTTTGCACATCCGATTGACTCGAAAGAGTATAAACAACCAAAAGAAAAAAGGGGACAAATATGGTTTTCTATGATAATTTGTTTAAAGAGTGGGAACATCAAAAGACTGCTTCCTCTCTACAAATAAGCCGTCTCGCAACTACTTTACCAATTCAGTTCATACAAAAGGTAAAAGAGGCTAAGACAAGAGGGCAGTTGCCATCTCTACCTCATCTTCCCTTTTTCTCTTCTCCCCCCTCGCTGGCATTCAGTGCTCTCAAAACATCCACAACATGCTTCATCTTTGGCCTTTTGAGTGGATCGAGATCCGTGCAGTTGTATGTCAGGAGTGTGATCGCAGATGCAGTTGCAGGAGGAACTGTTATTCCCGGTCAATATTGCTGTATTTGTAAATATTAATTCTGCAAAATATAAGTTAACATAATGAAACAATAATAATAAATTCGAGCCCACTGAATTCACAGTGTTTCCTTAAGGAATTTAATCCCCTCCTAGTACCCAAGGTTATGGATTATTTCCTCCCAGGATAGAACGAATAACACACTGGTGTAGCGGTACTTCAAACCCCAGTGTTTCGGCGAACACAAAGTTCGGTAGCAAATCACACTTACAGTTGCTTTGTTTGAAGTTAAAAAACAATGCAGAACGAAGGAGTATATACTCAGAAAAACGTATGGAAGTTCTGAGAGGAAGGAATGCAATGTATAGCCAATTTGTTGAGCGAATTGTATGTTGAGTTTTTGGTATCTTTCTTCAACATTTATCCCTCAATCACCGCAGGGAAATTACTGTAGTGCAATTCAAAGTTCTGGGTATGTTCTAAATATCCCAAAACTCGTTTCATTGCCATCCAATGAGATTGGCCTGGATTGCTCGTATATCGACTCAGTTTACTTATAGCACAAGCTATGTCTGGTCGTGTACAATTCATGATATACATTAAGCATCCCAATACACGAGCATAATCCAATTGTGATATGCTTTGGCCTTTGTTCTTTGCTAATGCAAGATTCACGTCAATTGGAGTCTTTGCAACTTTAAAGCCCAAGTGCTTGAATTTTTCAAGTACTGTCTTAATATAATGAGATTGTGACAATGCCAGACCTTGAGGAGTCTTATTGATCTTAATTCCCAGAATTAAATCAGCAACTCCCAAGTCTTTCATATCAAACTTGCTATTGAGCATACGCTTAGTAGCATTTATGTTGGCAATGTCATTACTCATTATCAACATATCATCCACATATAGGCAAACAATGACTATGTGATTTGGAACATTTTTAATGTACACGCATTTATCACATTCATTTATCTTAAAACCATTTGACAACATTGTTTGGTCAAATTTTGCATGCCATTGTTTGGGTGCTTGTTTTAGTCCGTAAAGAGACTTAACAAGTCTACATACCTTCTTTTCTTTACCTGGAACCACAAACCCTTCAGGTTGTTCCATGTAAATTTCTTCCTCCAATTCTCCATTTAAGAAGGCCGTCTTAACATCCATTTGATGAATTTCAAGACCATACACTGCAGCTAATGCTACTAACATCCGTATGGACGTAATTCTTGTAACTGGAGAGTATGTATCAAAGTAGTCTAGACCTTCTCGTTGTCTATACCCTTTGACTACGAGCCTTGCCTTGAATTTATCAATAGTGCCATCATCTTTGATTTTTCTCTTAAAAATCCATTTAGAACCCAAAGGTTTATTTCCAGGAGGAAGATCAACCAATTCCCATGTATGGTTGTTCAATATGGATTCTATTTCACTATTGACTGCCTCTTTCCAAAACAATGATTCCGAAGAAGTCATAGCTTCTTTAAATGTTTGAGACTCATTCTCCAATAAGAAAGTCACAAAATCTGGTCCAAATGAAGTAGACGTTCTTTGACGTTTACTACGTCTTGGATTCTCCTGATTACATGTACTTTCTTTTGTTTCTTCCCGAGGTCGTTTAGATCCTTCACCAAACGACTCACATTTCTTTTTATACGGATATATATTTTCAAAAAACTCAGCATTATCTGATTCTATAACCGTATTATTATGAATGTCGGGATTTTCTGATTTATGAACCAGAAATCGATATGCTTTACTATTTGTCGCATATCCTATGAAAACACAATCAACGGTTTTCGGTCCTATCTTTACCCTTTTGGGTTTAGGAACTTGCACTTTTGCCAAACACCCCCACACTTTAAAATAATTCAAGTTGGGCTTCCTTCCTTTCCATTGTTCATATGGAATGGATTGTGTTTTGCTATGGGGCACTCGATTTAATATTCGATTAGCCGTAAGAATGGCTTCCCCCCACAAGTTCTGTGGCAAACCAGAACTTATCAACAACGCATTCATCATCTCCTTTAATGTGCGATTCTTTCTTTCCGCAATCCCATTAGATTGGGGCGTGTAAGGGGCTGTTGTTTGATGAATAATTCCATATTCTAAACATATTTCTTCAAAAGGAGATTCATATTCACCACCCCTATCACTTCTTATCATTTTTACTTTCTTGTTAAGTTGCGTTTCAACTTCATTTTTGTATTGCCTGAATGCGTCTATTGCTTCATCTTTACTATTCAGTAAGTAAACATAGCAATATCGAGTACCATCGTCAATAAAAGTTATGAAATACTTCTTTCCACCGCGAGATGGTATTGACTTCATGTCATAAATATCTGTGTGAATTAAGTCTAAAGGATTTGAATTCCTTTCAACTGACTTATAAGGATGTTTAACATACTTAGATTCCACACATGTTTGACATTTTGATTTTTCGCATTCAAACTTGGGCAGTACTTCCAAGTTAATCATTTTCCGCAAGGTTTTATAATTGACATGACCCAAACGTACATGCCATAAATCATTTGACTCAAGTAAGTAAGAAGAAGCTGAAATATTATTATTATTTTCAACAACCATTACATTTAGGTTGAAAAGGCCCTCGGTGAGGTAACCTTTTCCCACAAATATTTCATTCTTACTAATTACAACCTTGTTGGATACAAAAACGCACTTAAAACCGTGCTTAACAAGAAGTCCAGTAGAGACTAAATTCTTTCTCATTTCGGGAACATGAAGGACATTGTTCAAAGTCATGACCTTGCCAGAAGTCATTTTTAGAAATACCTTCCCATATCCTTCAACTTTTGCTGTTGAAGCATTTCCCATATAAACTGTCTCTCCGGGTTCAGCAAGAGCATAGGTAGCAAAAGCCTCTCTAACTGCACAAACATGGCGAGTGGCTCCTGAATCAAACCACCACAGTTTAGGATTTCCCACCAAGTTACATTCAGAGAGCATGGCACACAAGTTATCAACATCATCATGGTTTACTACCATGTTTGCTTGACCCCTTTTCTTGTCTTTCTTCGGAGCACGACACTCCGTAGATTTGTGTCCGGTTTTCCCACAGTTGTAGCAGTTTTCACTGAACCGCTTCTTGCTTGGGTTGTATTTCGGACCAGAAGCCTTCTTCCTCTTTTTGTTAGCTTCAACAATATTTGCTCCCATTATTGTTGAATTTCCACGGCCTCTCCTTTCAGCAGCTTTATTGTCCTCTTCGATTCTCAACCGAACAATGAGATCTTCAAGGGACATTTCCTTTCGTTTGTGTTTCAAATAATTTTTGAAGTCCTTCCACAACGGAGGCAACTTCTCAATCATTGCTGCTACTTGGAATGCTTCGTTGATTACAAGACCTTCAGCAAGTAGATCATGAATAATCACTTGCAATTCCTGGACTTGAGTAATAACAGACTTGCTATCTATTATTTTGTAGTCCAGAAATTTTGCGGCAACGAATTTCTTCATCCCGGCATCTTCAGTCTTATATTTCTTTTCAAGCGCATTCCACAATTCTTTGGATGTCTCCATGCTACTGTATACATTATACAGATTATCATCCAGTCCGCTAAGAATATAATTCTTGCATAAAAAATCAGAATGCTTCCACGCTTCAATCACGAGAAAGCGTTCATTATCTGGAGTTTTATCCGGCAGATCAGGAACATCTTCCTTGATGAACTTCTGTAGACATAACGTAGTTAAGTAGAAGAACATCTTCTGCTGCCAGCGTTTGAAATCAATCCCGGAAAATTTTCCGGGTTTTTCTGCCGGTGCCAACGCCGGTGTTCGGCTTGTCGTTGCGTTGGCAGTCGCCATCGGAACAGCTTGGTTTTCGTTTTCAGTCATCATCTTTTAGTTGCTTTGTTTGAAGTTAAAAACAATGCAGAACGAAGGAGTATATACTCAGAAAAACGTATGGAAGTTCTGAGAGGAAGGAATGCAATGTATAGCCAATTTGTTGAGCGAATTGTATGTTGAGTTTTTGGTATATCTTCAACATTTGCTGCTCATATATATATAGCAGCCAAGAAGGAGTGCAACACCAAACGTCCACCCTTCATGGTGGATCAAGCATTACATATTTGTGGAGCAAGCACTTCATGGTGGGAAGACCATTATCCGGCTGCCAAATTATCAATACACGGATTGGAACCGAAGCCGAAGCCGAGCCGAGCGAGCGACGACGACGACGGCGCGAGGCTTGCTTTCTTCTTAACTCTTTAAGAGCTACAAGAAGAGCAATTATATATATACCCACCAAAAATGTCTTCCACTTCCAATATGGGACAATGTCTCATTGTTAAGAGGGGGAAACTTAAAATTTTACTCAAAATTTCATTTTCCCTCCATTTCCCATTCACCCTCATTTTAAGAATATTACATCTTAAAAAATAAAACCTCAACAATCCCCCACATGAATGGGGAATGGCTATATCACGGAAGTATGCATGAAAAAATGAATATTCAAACTCTTTTTTGGTTATCAGTTCCAACAGAAGAAGACCAAATATATAAACATCAGATTTCATAGTCCGCGTACCTGTATTGATATTGTAAAATTAACATAATTGCTTTTGCCGAATACATAAAAATATGAGGTTCTTGGCAGAGTCCCCAGAGGATTAATGCACAATAATGCAAAATGTACAGGGACAAGGTATCATGAGATGTCTTCAGTAAAAATTGAAAGAAAACTTTATCAGAACTTAGTATTGATCCTGGATACCTAGATAACGAACTACAACCAACATCAAATTGTAATTTGTAAGAGAGACAACATGCTAGAGATGAAAAGGAGGCCAGAGGCGGAGCTACAATGTCTGTTACGGGTTCGCCGAACCCAGTAGTTTTGGTTCAAATCATATTTTTCTCTTGCAGTTTTCATTAAATATATAAAAATTATTAACTTAGAACCCAATAAATTAAAAGGGTTACGATCCCGAGCCCATAAATTTGAAATCATGGCTCTAATAGAAATCACCAGAGAGAAAAAAGTATTTTATGGCATTGGGAATCAAGAACGCAAGCAAGCAGATTTCAAGGACGTGAGACAACTGCTCCTCCATGACTCAAGTAACAAATGCATTTTCATGCTTATGTTTTGGCTAGAAATTTAACAATCTTAGGTCCACCTTAATTGTTAAGGTCTTCATAACTAACCATAGGCTCAGGCAAATATTCCAGTTAGAGATTGTCTTGTCAAACAACTAACTTGCACATCACTAAGGTATTGAAGGGAAAATAAAAAGGGAAAATGCAAAGAAATGGAAAAGAATGGTGGGCTTTAATCAAGGAAATTAACCTGGACCTCAAACAACACAGTAGACGAAGTGTTACATAACATGCATTACATAAACTACTATAAGAAACTCTTTGATCTATAGCATGAAAACATCAGAGATGATGAAGTCTGAGCAAACATGCCTGCCTCTGGAGCTTCCCTGCCGACAAGATACTCAACAGGAATTTTAGAGTCCTCGTTCACATGACAAGAAACGTAACCAAAGTCAAATACTTTTATATTCATTTCCTGCAGCCAAACCAATGTAATAACTTGTTGAAAATCTTCAGATATATCTAAGAGAAATAGAAAGTCGAGAAGATGACCAAGGGCTCAAACTCAACCTCATCTATCATAATGCATGATGCAGTAACACAGCCAACCGCAGTTCCCTTCTCATGCAAGAATGCCAAGAGATCTGCAAGTTGAGTTGCCACTTTTATCCAGTCATCCCACCGAAATTCATCTGACGAACAAGAAATAAAAAACATATAGACTCTTTTAAAAGCATACAAAAGTCACAGTGAACAGTCATTCAACATAATACTTGAGGCAACTTAAATACCATCCAGAAGTACATTAGACAAGAGTCTGGTAAATTTTTCATCACACTCATACACAGCTGCAAGCCTTTTGTAACAACAGAACATACACAATTTCACCAAATTTTGATGCGTATTTGCTTTTTCATCTGTGAATAACTCGATCTCATCCTACAAAAGAATTCTTGACATCATTCAACCTAAAAACTACAGACAGGAAATCAAATTCAGCCAATCTCGCAAACATACACAAAATTTAGGTAGAAGTTGAGCATGTCCATCTTGCATAGGAAGGAGAAGATCCCATGTCTTTACAAAAGCACGCCGTTTTTCAGATCTTTCACCAATGATGCCATGGAACAATCTTCCTGAAAGAGTCTTCCGAAGAATATTCTCATACTTGAAATCAGTAATTTTTTGCAACTCGGAGTAGCTGCAAAGTCTCACTCCACCAACTATCACTGGCTCAATTGAGAAGTTGAAGCTGCATTTTCGAACCAGAGAAGAAAGAATAATATCGTGGATCTGTAGCTATCAGTATCCGTGCTGGTAGGAGTGAAGGTTTTGCATGAAACAGGTACGGAAGAATGAGACCAAGCACCTATGGCAAAGTGCGCAAAAAGGCGATTCTTCCTGTCAGCTTTTATTTTCATATCCTCTACACATCAAGTGAGGACTTCCCAAAGCAAGTTTGATTTAGGTTTAATTTTACTTAAATAGTTACAATCAATCAATGTTGTCGAAGCTAAAATAACTTTAACAACTTGTTTGGATGGTCGTTACCTATTGTATTATATCGTATT
Organism: Nicotiana tomentosiformis; assembly: GCF_000390325.3. Taxonomy (NCBI): domain Eukaryota; kingdom Viridiplantae; phylum Streptophyta; class Magnoliopsida; order Solanales; family Solanaceae; genus Nicotiana; species Nicotiana tomentosiformis. Next base: position 7,452,195 of record NC_090822.1, read on the forward strand.
GATACTTTAAATACAATGTTTGTTTTGATTGTTACTTAAATTTTATTGTATCGTATCGTTAAATCCGTCGTTACGTACCGACGAAATGTGCCACTTTATGTAACGACCGATTTGGTGTGGCCGCGTCGTTATCTTGTCTTTTTCTCTCATCTCACCCTTTATTATTACTAGTCTTAGGGTACGCTCTTTGCGCGTGTACCAGTATCATGAATATATAATTTTTTTAAAATAGGTAATTTATATTAAATAATCTTTTTGAGTTATTGAACAAAAATTAATGAAAAAGATCTAAGCTCCTAAAAAATATAAATATTGATCTCATTTAGCTTGTTCAATAAATAAAGAAATTGTGTCTTACATATGCATTATTGTAATTTCTTAGAACATATGTGGATATCTTATGAACATCCTTGTTATTTTTGTTACCTAATACGAAAAACAAATAACAAGTTAAACTATAACATAGTATTTTGCTCTATTTTTATTGTTTTAACGGTCAATGCTCTTCTCGTGAAAATAAATTTATATACCTTAAGAGTTTTATGAATTTAAAAAATATTTTTATTTATATGATGATTTTAAAAAAGAAATAAATTGATTATTTTGCTAATTACTCCCTCCTTTCTAGTGTATGTGAATCTTTTCGCTTTTCAAGAGTTAATTTGACTAACCTTTAAAGCTAAATTGCATTAGATTAATTCGCTATTTTAAGTTTAAAACTTAGATATTCAAAAACTATACATGAAATACTATGAAACTGTAATCTTTTCATGTCAATATGATAAAAAATAATATTTAAAAATTTTGGTCAAAGTTTCAATAGTTTGAATCTCGATAAACTAAAATGTTTTATATAAACTTAAACCGAGGGAGTAATTAATTCAAAGACTTGATTACTTGTTCTCAATATTAAAAAATTAATTTTATTTTCCCCGCATTGGGGTTTAGTACTTTTACAATAATATAAAAATATAATAATTTTTGAACTCCTTCCCTACTCGAATAATATTTTCTCTTTATTATTTTTTGTATAATATTTGAAATCTACACTCGCGTGTTGCGCATGTATTCTATCTTGATGAATAAAATATTATATTAAACATTATATTTGATATATAAACTAAAAATTTAAACTCTTGAAATTGAAGAATATTGATTATGCATCCCTTTTAGTTTCAGCAAAAATATATGGCCTTTAAAAATTTAAGAGCTTTTTCTGGAAAAAAAACAACAGTGTTTATTTTTGATTTAGTGGTTATTGTTTTTTCGTTTACCTTTTTTTGGAGTATCCATTTATAACTTTGTTGCTCTAAGTTTTTCTGTCTAGCTCCATTCTCATCTTTATCTATTCGTATTATTTCATGGATAAGATGATTGAAACAATAGTCTTTTTTAATTATTGAAAAATAACTTGCACGATTGATATGTATCTCGAACAGTTGAGATTGTAGTCTCTGCAATATTAGTTTTCTGCTTTTGAGTTAGTTTAATTGCTAAAATTAATCGTTATATTTCTTTAACGAAGACCAAAGAATCTTAACCCTTAAAAGAGTCCTTAGTGGTTAAAAAAAAGGAGTCCTAAGTGTCAAAAGTTTTTTTACTTAAACGTTGTTTTTCTGTTTATAGATTTGCTATGTTACATCATTAATTAAGGAAGGATTTATGCAAGAAATTTAATATTAAGACTTTGTGTACATACCTCAAATAAGTTAGGATTTAATGTACTAATTTAGTTTATTTAAAACTCCTAAATATTAGGGAGAAAACTTAAAATGACGATTTTGTCTAATATAAAATTTATTTTTAAGGGACAAAAAAGGCGAACGACATTTTGCTAAGGGCTTTCGTGCTTTTAATATAGTATAGATTAAATAATTTTATTTTATCATTTACCCTAACTTTTTATATAATAATTTTACCCCTTATCATAATTTTTTTTATAATATTGCAAGTTTATTCTTCATATTGCTGATGTGTAATATCATGAAACAACGGCAAACGATACAATCTATCCAAATATTATATTCATCAAATGATACAGTACAGTCTCATACAATACAATATGATACAATATGAAATTGTAACGACCCGACCGGTCGTTTTAAGCATTTACGCTCCTTTTAACTATTTGAAGTATTGAATAACTTCCTACGAGGTATTATGACTTGTGTAAATTATTAGTTTTGGTTTTAAGGTACTTCGCAGTTAGCTTGGAAGAATGAATTTTATGTTGGAAGTTTAAGTTGAAATAGTTGACCGAATATCGACTTATATATAAACGACCTCGGAAAGGAGTTTTGATAATTCCAATAGCTCCGTATTGTTATATTGGACTTAGGAGCGTGTCCGAAAAATTATTTGGAGGTACGTAGTGGAATTTGGCTTGAAATGCCGAAAGTTGAATTTTTGGAAAGTTTGACCGGGGGGTTGACTTTTTGATATCGGGATCGGAATTCAATTCCGTAAATTGTAATAGGTCCATTATGTCATTTGTGACTTGTGTGCAAAATTTTAGGTCAATCGGACATGATTCGATAGGTTTCGGCATCGAATGTAGAAGTTGGCAATTTCATAAGACTAAAGTTTCAAGTGAGTTCACACAAGATCCAAATTTGAACGAGAATATATACATGTATATATGTATTTCTGTGATGATATACCTATAAAATGAAATATCTTCGAGTCTAGTTTCTAAAGCTTCAAACCGTTCGTCATTTGGACATTCCTACAAGAAGTTATGACCAAATTACCAAAGGCTGGAAAAATATAATTCTGCGACCGCAAAACAGGTCGCAGAATGGACCAGGAGAGCCCAGTTTTGGGCGCCGATTTTGCGATCAGTTTTGCAGCCCGCATACCCATTCTGGGTCCATTATGCGATCACATACCTGCTTTCGGAGGGTTAATTTTTTTATTTTCATAACCCGGCCCCATTTTGATAAATAGGCTTTGGGACTCGTTTTGGAGCAAAATTCTGACATTTTTAGAGAGAAGGGAGAGTGTTCTAGAGAGAGGAAGAAGCTCAAGTGCTTTGTTCATCAAGATCTTGTCCAAGCTTTGAAATCCAACAAGGAAATATCACAAGATCTTCACCCAAGAGGTAAGGTTCTAACCCCTAGTCTTCAATTTCGAGTTTGGGTAAAGATAAGTTATTAAGGGTATGATTCTTGGGTGTAATAGCATCATTTATGCATATCAATAAGGTTTATGAAAAAATTGTTGAGTTCAAATGGGTATAGATTGGGTTGAAAATGGTAGAAATCTTCAAAGACTATAATTGAAGATTTGAGGGTCGAGTTGATGTCGGAATTTGGTGAAATTTATATGGTTAGACTCGTGGTTGGATGGGCGTTTATATTTTGTAACTTTTGTCGGGTTCCAAGATGTGGGATCCACGGACGATTTTTGAGCTAAATTTCGGATTTTTATGGGAAATAAGTATTTTCTTATGGAATTAATTCCAATAAATTTTATTGACTGAATTGAATGAATTGTGGATAGATTCGAGGCATTTGGAGGCCAATTCACGAGGCAAAGGCACAGAGGAGTAAAGAATTATACGGTTTGAGATAAGTAATACTTCTAAACTTGATTTTGAGGGTATGAATCCCCGAATTTGATATGATATAAACTGTTTGAAGGTGATACACACGATAGGTGATGAGCGTGTGGACGTGCACCATATAAATTGTGTCTTGAATAAATTCTGTGAAGTAGTAAAATTAAAGAATCATGTTATTATCTGAACGTGTGGCACTTGATAGAAGAATTAAGCCGAGGCTAGTAATAAAGATCATGTTTAGGATATGTGCCGATATTTTTGGACCCATAGGGTCGTGATGCTATTGAATTAATTATTCTAAAATATACATTTTACACACAGTAATAATTGTCCATTGTGAGGATATTTATGGGATTGAGCTGCGCAACGCAGCAGGCCATTTGGCTTTATATGTGTTATTATTAAATGGATCGGGGCAGCCCGCCTGCAGCAGGCCAGAATGGCTTTATACATTATTATTGTTCTGGATCGGGGCTTCCCGCCTGCAGCAGGCCTTAAAGGCTTTACTATATTATGGATCGAGGATGCCCGCCTGCAGCAGGCTTTATAGGTTTTGTTATTATACGGATCGGGACTGCCCGCCTGCAGTAGGCCATATTGACTTTGTATTACGCTGGGGATGAAGGAGCCCCTCCGGAGTCTGTACACACCCCAGTGAGCGTAGATGATTATCGATATTCGGGATGGACTTCCCAGGGCATGAACTTGCCTTACTTACTGCTTATATATATATTTGGGATGGATTTTCCCAGGGCATGGACTTGCCTTACTTATTTGTATTGTAATGAGTTATCTTGACATGAATTTTGTCAGTATCATTTATATTTAGGGATAAATTATCCCAGGGCTAGATTGACCTTATACGGTACTAGGTGACTGATTGTCAGTCGATGTGCACATATATACGGGTTGGAATACCCTTGGGCTGGATTGACCATAAACAATACCAAGTAACCGAATAATTTATTACCAGTATTTACTTGAGGTCTTTCTACTGAGATATCATATGCCTCATATCATGCAATATTGATCTATTTTACTTGTACTGAGTTTACTGTTGAACTTGAAAGCATGCCTATATTTCTGTACCATTATTTTTACTGGACTGTACCTGCAGAGTTCATCATTTCTTTCAGCCCAGAGGTTAGTCTTGTTACTTATTGAGTTAGTTGTACTCATACTATACTCTGCACCTCGTGTGCAGATCCAGGTGCTTTCGGACACGGAGATTGTTAGATTTCAGAGTACTATCAGTTGGAGACTATCAAGGTAGTTGTTTGGCGTCCGCTGACCTTGTCTCTCTTTTCTTCAGTTATTGTACTGTTCTATACTTTCAGACAGTGGCGTTTTATCAGTCAGACATTGTATTCATATTAGATGCTCATGTACTGAGTGACACCGGGTTTTGGGAGTAATATATTTGAAATTTTGAGATTTCTTCCGCTGAATTAATTATTTTATTTTCAAATTTAAAAGAAATGGTAATTTATTAGAATTTTTGGCTTGCCTAGTATTGAGATAGGCGTCATCACAACATGTGAGATTTTGGGTCGTGACAGAAATGATACGTAACAACCATCCAAACAAGTTGTAAAAGGTAGCAAAGATGTAACTATAAATTCCTAATTCAAAATCAGTATCTAGTTTTCGATTTTTTAATTGTTTTTTTTTTGTATTCCTAATCACTAACATATATATCCATAATGGTTGCTGAGCAAAATCTAATACATATCACATTCGGTCAAACCGAGAGAGAGAGATAGAGAGAGAGGTACGATAAAAGAAACCTTCGGAAATAGGCGCAATGGCGCTGAAACTTCTTTAGCAATATTATGGTGAAACTTTTCGCGTATTGGAGTTCCAGCATAATATGTTGGAAGTTTATACATAGGTGCATTGAACTTCAATATATTATGCTGGACCGATCTCTGTTGCAGCAAAATAATGGCTATTTTTCAATGACTTGGCAAACGCTAACTATTTTTGAATGACCAGTCCGAAAACTGACTAGCCCGTGCTATTTTTACTGAATTAATTTGTTGAATTCAAAGAGATAAAATAAACATGAAAGAAATTGAACTTATTACACAAAATGTATGACGTCAGAGGTTGGTGCTAAGGGGGTTGAGATCTAGTTGGATTTTGTTTGTTGCAGGTAAGGTTGTCCAACGGGACGGGCCGTCCCGATCTCGTCTCGTCCCGTCCCGTCCCGTCCTACTTAATTCTAAACGGGATGGACCCATGTTAAACGGGACACGAAATGGGATGGGATGGCCATTTCGTCCTGTTTGTCCCGCGTCCTTGTTTTTGAATTCTAGCCGTTGGATAACGGCCAAAAACGGTAATTGGCCTCCACCCCCCACCCACCCACCCCCCCCCCCCCAAAAAAAATACACCCTCCAAACTTTTAATATAACCTCTAAGTTTATTAAATTATACTTTGGCCCTATTTTTTACTATAAATACCCCCATCCTTCTTCATTATTTCCCACAAAAATCAATTATTCTTTCTCAAATCTCTTACATTCTATCTATATTATTCTCTTAATTTTCTCACTATCAACTATCAAGTGATAAGTTTCAAGTATTTGGGCAAATTTTGGGAGCAACTTTCAAGTTTTAAATTAATTCGTCAAGTATTTGGAGCAATATTTTGGGCAATTTCTTCAAGTTTCAAGATTTAATCACGGTGCACTCGTTCCATATCCTAATTTTAATATATAATTTTTGCGTATCATTTTAGTGCTTAATTTTTGTGTTTACTGTACGTGTTCTTTTTTCATATTTCATTTTTGTGTTAACTTTTTAAATTTAATTTCATATTTTAGTGCTTATCTTAATCAAGCATTGGAAAGTATTAAAGACGAAGAAGGCAACGAACAACTTTTGGCATGGTGGAGGGAGCGTGGAAAGATTTTCCAATACTTTCAATAATGGCCCGAGATATCCTTGTTATTCAAGCATCATCAGTAGCATCAGAGAGTGCTTTTAGCGCGGCAAGATTTCAAATCGGAGATCATAGACATTCATTAGCGGAGGACAGCCTAGAGATTTTCGTATTATTCAAAGATTGGATTAATTCAGAAAGAAGAAATCTTGGTTTTGAAAAATTAACCACTTGGGAAGAAGAAGAATACAATGAGATACTTAGCACTGGGAGCGATGACGACATGGAACTCATGGAACATCAATCAACATTGCCAATTCCAGAACAATGTCCAAGAGAAATTATAGATAAGTTGCAACGAAATTATATAGGAGCTTACAAATATTAGTATGATAATTTGTAATTGGCTACTAAGAGGCCTAGTTCAAATAGAATCCATCCTAGAAGGTGGCTGCGTAGATTAGGAGCTCTTCAAAAGAATTATATTTGTATGTGAGATTTGAAAGTTCTATTAATAAAATAAAAGGCTCTAAGCGTTGAATTATTTTTATGAATTATCTTACACTCTTACTTAGCTACTTAACGGCTTGAAATTATATTAAATAAATTATAACTCTATTATAAATTTATAATTACTAGAATATTTCATTACAAGTCTTTTGTTTTAATATTTTATAATTCTTTACTTAGTTTTCTAATTTCTGTTTAATTTTTAAGTTTATTAAATAAGTAAAAAAACTAGTTGTTGCAAACTTTAAAAACTTAGTCATTGTCACAAGAATAGCCGTTGCCAAACTCAATGCTGATTTTTTTAAAAAAATGACACTTAAGGCCCGCGAACCCGTTCCGTCCCGTCCTGTTCCGTCCCATCCCGTTTGTTAGCGGGACGGGATGGGCCTACCGTCCGTCCCGTCCCGTATGTTAGCGGGACGGGATGGGTCTACCGTTTCGTCCCGTCCCGCCACCGTCCCGGGTAAATGTCGTCCCGTCCCGTTAATTTTGTCCCATTCCGTCCAGTCCCGTCCCGTTGGACAGCCATAGTTGAAGGCCATCGAAAAATATAGAAATTTGTCGAAGATATTTTTTCGGCCAACTGTTTACACACAAACAAATTCTAGTCATTTCTTGATATTAAACTGTTAAATTGAATCTGAAAGTTGAAGAACTACTTTAGTTAATTAACTATACTGATAGTGTAACTAATCTATCATCAGAGGAAATGAAGAAGCGACCGAAAATGCAATTTTATGTACAACACAGATTGAAAAATTGAGTGATTAATTAATAGGTGTAAAGATGAAGAAGAAAGGGAAAAGAGCAAGACAAAATCTAGGTTTTTGCCTCCAAAAAGTCATTTTTTTATTTAAATTTGATAATATGCGCCTCCACTTTTATTTATTTATTTATTATTATTTTCCACATCAGCTTTTGAGTTGTATTATATTTACTTTGGACAAGGATAAGGGTACTAGGACACATGTAAAGATTAAATATGAAACTGACTTTTATGAACTAGTGCAGAGTGCATCTTATGTATTTTCCCAAATTAAAGAGTTCTTTTTAGTTAGTTTAATTTGACTTTTTTTTTTTTCATTTTTGAAATTAATTAAATAAAAAATAAATTTACATAAATTCAAACTAAAGAAGATATATATAGTTATACTGTATACCAATTTTAATGAAGTTGAATTCCATAGTTTCTCTCTCTCGGTGCAAGCTAGCATAACGTGCGCCAACAATGGGAGGTAGGAGAGGATAATAACGCTCAGTCCCAGGTGGTGATATCAACACAAAAATATGCGGCGAATACAACAATGAGAGGAGGTCGCAAAGCGGAGCAGTTTACAGAGATAATTAACGAAGGAATTAGTTCTCTGGCAATTGTGCACAAACCTAACATGCACATTGACATTAAGACTGTGACGCATGCGAAAGACAAAATGGGGGAATAGTTAGATGTTATCCACTCCTCGAGTAGCAGTAGGAAACAATCCTGGCGGATGAAGTTGAATTACAGGATGAGATAACAGGTAAGATAACTGAATCGAGGGCTTCCATTTGGGACAATTTTGATATATCAAAAATATCAAATGTTGGTTTTAAATTGGAATATGTAAACCCAGTTCATTCTGGAGAACATCGGATTGGGGAAATTAGTCAGTATGACATTAACTATGAGATTGAATATTGGAAGAATGTCGTAGTATGTTATGTTTTAGGACTTACCCTCCATTTTCAGTGCAGAATGGGTTCATTCAAAGGCTGTGGGGTAAAATTGGTATCAATAAAATAGCCATGATGAAAACCGGTATAGTTCTGGTTCGTTTTGATAGTGAGGCATGTAATAATGAAGTCCTACAAGGGGGTATTTACCACTTCGATAATAAACCGTTCATCGTTAAGCAGTGGAATCAGGATATGGAGTTTTCTAGGGAGGAACTTCACTCAGTTCCTATATGGATCAGGTTGCCTGGACTAGACTTCAAATATTGGAGTGCTAGAGGCTTGAGAAAAATAGGAAGCTTGGTTGGGAGAGCATTGATGGTTGATAGGACTACAGAGAAGAAAGCGGGGCTTAACTTTGCCAGATTATTGGTGGAAGCGAAGATTGGGCTCAATTACCTAAGGAGATATACTTTAGAAATGAGAAAGGAGTTGTGATAGATCAGAATGTTGTTTATGATTGGAAGTCATCTGTGTGTGGAACATGTCATAAATATGGGCATACAGCTGATTTATGCAGAAAGAAAAAGACAATAAGGTGAATAAAAAGACAAAGAAAACTGGGGAAGGGAAGGATGCTCATGGGGAGAATCCTCAAAATTGTAAGGAGAAAGAAGCTGAGATAGAGAAGACAACAGAGACTAAAAAAAATGAAGAAATAAGGACGACAATAACTTTGATCTAAGGATTGCACATCACAAGACACAAGGGGAAGAATTCAAAGTACATGTGGATGGTGTTAAGAAAGATGGAGGGTGGGTTCAACCATCTAGGATTGGGAAGTCACCTAGAATAGGAAAGGAAGCAATGGTAGTGGCCAACTCATTTCAAGCATTGGGCAAAGAGGGTACCTCAACTTCAGGGATGTAGAAATTGGTGGAGGTTGGAAGAGGTGATAAACTATTTCCAATTACTGGAAATGGTTAATATATTATGTTGGAATGTGAGGGGCCTGAATGGGCTTAATAAGCAGGAGAAGGTGAAACTCCTATACAAGGAGAATAATGTAGGTTTGATAGGTCTTTTAGAGACCAAAATAAATATTAATAGAGTACCAGTGATAGCAAGAACAATGTTTGCAGGATGGCAATTTTCGACATATCATGAGTCCCATTATAATGGGAGATTTTGGGTGATGTGGCGAGCAGACCTCTATAATGTGATTGTCAAAGGAAGTATAGCTCAGGCTATCACTTACCAATCCATATTTGTTCATTTATAGTTGACTTTTATGATAACATTTGTATATGCTTATAATCTCAAAGAAGATAGGAAGGAATTATGGGATTATCTTTGTTCTGTTGGCATAGGTAGCAATATTCCTTGGATGGTGTTAGGTGATTTTAATGTTGTCCTCCATACAGGGGATAGGATAAGAGGTAATCCAATATTGTCCTCCATGCATATCTGGAAAAACCACTACCATACCCATCCAGACATGGACTTTTGTTAATGCAAATGCTGAACATAGCCTCTTTAATGCAAATCCTGAACATCCCTTGCATTAACAAAACCACATCAGTGTTGGTAATGAAGTCAAATAAGCAGTTTTGGAGTTTTTCCAAAATGGGAAGCTCTTGAAACAGAGTAACGTAACAATGATAGCATTGATTCCTAAAGTTGATAGACCAGTGGTGGCTAGCCAATTCAGGCTTATCTCATGTTGCATTGTGGTTTACAAGTGTATCTCCAAGATGATATGCAAAAGGTTACAAGCTGTCCTACAATTAGTGGTGAATGACACACAAGCTGTTTTTGTTCAAGGAAGGTCAATGATTCAGAATGTATTAATATTCCACGGCCTGCTAAGGCATTATAAGAGGAAAACTTCACCTAGGTGTATGATGAAAATTGATATGGTTAGATGGGAATTTATTGAAGAAATTCTACAAGGCTCTGGGTTTCCTAGAAGGTTTGTGTCATTAGTCGTGACTTCTACAAAGTTCTTAGTGAAGGTGAATGGGGTGGGTTATGGATATTTTGAAGGAAGAAGGATATTTGGATGTCGCAGAATCGACTACTGCTGGCCAAGGCTGACTCATAGATGCGAGCTTCTTCCGCAAAAGTGGAGGCCGCAGATGCGACTGCAAATGTGGAAGACGCTGGGAAGAATCTTTAAGTTTGGGGTTTCGCTATTTTTAGTCATTTTCGAATTTTGGAGCTCGGTTTGGGCAATCTTTGAGAGGAATTTTTTCACATAACTTGGGGTAAGTGTTTTTGACTCTTTTGTGATTATATTGCATGAATTAATCTTCATTTTCGGCGTTAGACTATTGACTTTTCAAGAGAAATCGGTGGAATTTTCTATAATTCCATAAAATGAATTTTTGAGATTTGAATGTCGATTAAGAGCCGGATTTGAGTAAAATTAGTATGGTTGGACTCGTAATTGAATGGGTTATCGGATCTTGTGAGTTTTGTCGGATTCCGAGACGTGGGCCCTATTGGCGATTTTTGAGTGTAATTTCAGATTTTGTGGGAAAATTAGTTTTTTAATATAGAATTAATTCCTATAATCTATGTTGAATGAATTGAATTAATTGTGACTAGATTCGAGCCGTTCGGAAGTTCATACGCGCATAATGGAATTTCTGGAGCATTGTTTAGCTTGCTTGACATTGGAATTGACTTGTTTTAGGTAAGTGTTTTGCCTAACTTTGTTGAGGGGCGTTTTCCTACTAATTGCCATTATTTGTTACATGCGGGGCTGATACATATATGAGGTGATGATCATATATGTATGTTCCAGGGTTAATCATGCTCGGGGATAAATTATACGATTTATTATGCTTTGTAGAATTATGTGACACTCTTGTTTCATGTCTTCTTTGACTTCTAGATTTCTATGAATATGACATTAAATGCTAGAAACCCTGATTTGGCTTATTATAATATGATTAAAAATCTGACAGACTTTTTTGAATATTTCTGATGTGCTAAATCCGGTCGTTATTATACTTAATCATAAATACGACTCTACGACCGTTATTCTTGAGATTTTGAATTCTATACATGAGTTGAAGATCATTTTTGAGACTTGTTGAAATATTGGGATAATAAAGTACTTGAAGTTATAGAATTGTTATTGGCTTGAAAGACGTGATTGATGTTCAATTTAGAACATTCGTTCAAATACTCTCCTTGATGTTATTTATGCTTCCTACCTTGCTTGTTAATGATATACATGTTCTTGGTAAGGAAGAATGTGAAGCACGAAAGGTGATGACGTGCCATTATATATATATATATATATATATATATATTATCATGTGAGGGAGAGTGTAAAACACGAAGGGTGATGTCGTGCCATGTCATGTGAGTGTAAAGCACGAAGGTGATGCCGTGCCATTTCACTTGAGAGTAAAAGTATGAAGGGTGATACCGTGCCATTTTATTTATATTGCCATTATTTTTATATTATCATATGTTCATGGCACGAAGGGTGTTTCCGTGCAGGTGAGGACAAGAGACATAAATTATATTGTGATATCTTTTTGTCGTGTGTACTTTCATGCCTTTATCTTGAGATGTTATTGTGCACCAATGTTTTCTATGTGACTTGTAGTCGTTGTTCTTTCTGTTTCCTCTACCCCCCAAGTGTTGTTGCGTTATCCATGCCTTCTATCTGTTTAACTTGCAAATATTATGATTTTCTTCATGTATGTTATATTTGCATCTAAGCCTTCTATCATGCTAATTAGTGAAATTTATATTTTCCCTTCCTAGTTTCTATGCCCCTTTTTCCCCAGTCTGTTTCCATGGTCCATATGTACTGCTTTGTTCGTTGTTGCTTCCTGTGTGCATCCCACTTTATTTCTTTATTTGTTATTGGCATTTCTCTCACCTAGTCGGTACTGTTATATGTATGTTCGGTGAGAAAGATATAAATGCATGAATGGTGTTGTTGTACCAATTGATTTGATCTAGATATCTATATTGGGTGAGAATGAGATAAGTGTACGAAGGTATTACCGTGCCAATCGATGTGATATCTTAAATATATTTTTCATACCAGGAAAATTATGAAATTGCTATTGTGATTTCTCCTAGTAATCTTTTCTGCCTCACTTAGTTGTTTCATTGTACCCTTATCTGTTATGCTCTGTAATTATTTCTAATGTTAGTATACTGCACAGGTTATAACGGTAAGTATCATTTTACTAAAAAAAATCCTCGTCACTACTTCGACGAGGTTAGGCAAGATACTTACTAAGTACATGCGGTCGGTTGTACTCATACTACACTTCTGCACATTGTGTGCAGATTTTGGATGTTGATGTTGCGGTATTTGGCGGGAGATGGCATTGAAGATGTTTCCACAATCCGGTCATAGCTTCCTCTTGTTCTTGGTAGCTTTAGAATTATTAATTTGTTCATGTATATTTCAAACAGATGATGTACTTTATTTCATATCAGCTTTGCAAATTGAAAATCTTAGAAGCTCATGATTTGTACTACAAGTCCTTGGGAAAAGTAGAAAGGTTCAGTTATTTTATCATTTATTTTTCTCGATAAACCTAATTAAATTGGATTTTATTTAATTGCTTACCTATCATGTTAGGTTAAGTCCCATCACGACTAGTCGGATTTTGGGTCTTGATAAGTTGGTATCAGAGCCCTAGGTTCATAGGTTCTACAAATCATGAGTAAATATCTAGTAGAGTCTTGCGGATCGGTATGATGACGTTCATACTTATCTTCGAGAGGCTACAACGCATTTAGGATAATTTCCCATCTTTCTTTCATTATCGTGTGGAATTAATTCAGCTTCAAACATAACTCTTTGAATTCCTTCCACGCATTCGTGTGCGCTAGGTATCAGCTGTGAATAACCGGCTCGTGATTCTATGAACGAGGTTCGAGATGAGTATTCTTTGTTTTGGTGGTGGGCAAGTCTGGAGGACCTGAGGCCAGGGTTAGACTGCAACTTAAGCTCGGTGGATTCAGTTGTAAGTTTTACATTTGGACTCATATGACCGATAGTATCCTTATGAGTGGAAATTATGGCTCGATGAGCGGTTGAATGGCTATATGATAAGTATGATGTGACTGCGGGATGTGTTAAGATGGTTTGAATGTGACGAGAAATGTTTCCTTATGATGAAAAATAGGCTATTGGGTGTCTGGTGTCTGTCTTGATTTGACGTATAGTCTCGAGTATGAATGCATTGAAAGATTTTTCATATTGTTTAATTGGCTTTGAAAGGTTATGGAGAGATGTCAGTTTAAAGCTAAACAGGTGGGTAAACTACGGAAGTGCGATCATTATGATGTTGTGTGGAGGCTTTCTTTTCTACCAGCGGGGTGTATGCATTGAGATTTGAATTTGAAATGGTCAAGGAAGTCAAACCATCACGAGAATGAATGCGTGCTTAGCAGATAATTTGGGTATTCTATGACATGTGCCACATGAGCTTATGGAGGATTTAGTTAAATTTCGGTACATGATTATGGAAGTAATAGAGTATGGGTATTGTAAGTTATCGAATGTGTTACCTTATGGCTTTGAGCCAAGTGGGGGAGCCTGCTATTGACGATTTGATCGCATGGTTATGGGGTAAATATTAGTTTTTGGTATGAGGCGTACTAGTGGATTAGCTATGACTTGCGGAGGTTGAGACCGAGGATGACTCGAGATGTAGTGCGCATGGAGTATGAAATTGACTCGTTACATTAAGGTGGGATATACTTCTTTGGGCGTTGTTGTGCAAGTGGGGCACAAGTCGTTTGGTCGCTTGGGCAACACGATTGAGATTTGAGTAGAGTGGACGACTCCCGAGAGGGTTCTAATGGATTCAACATGTATATATGGCAATTGAAAACTTTTCGGATATGTATATCGCTAAAATCGATTATTGACATTGGATGATATCGGGACTTGTGGTAATTTTGTATGACTATGGATTCTATATTTCAGTATAAGGAAGGTAAAAAGAATAATTTTAAATACACATAAGGTCTTTTCAGAGTGGGTGTCTCGATTGTGGTACTTATGGGGTTAATTATGATGTGGAGAGGCTCTACATATGTTTTGGTGGCAATATTCTTGGGTTTGGTGACCTGCGTTGCTTGGTCGAGTTAGAGGAATTCAATTCTGATAGCTTGGTTATGTGCAAATTGATTTCAAAGTGTTCTTGATGGTTTCTACCACGATTTGAGATGGATATTTCCTACCAACATGAGAAACATGTTGTGTATTGTGATTTTCTACGGGGTGGGATCATGTGAAAGGTTCTTGGCAAATTAAATATCTTATTTAAACTTGGTTGAGGCACTAGTTGCCTGAATTCATTGTGATAGCCATGCCCTACAGCTGCACATATGTTTGGGCTTGACCCCATGTGCGGGAACCAAGGTATTTATTCACGCTCGGGGAAATGCTAAGGCTATGATATGCCTAGAGTTAACTGTAAGCTTAAAGCTATAATGTTTCTCATAATTGTACCAGTGTTGTGAACTATTTGAGCCATACTGGAGGTTACGAAGAGGTTAACTTCCTGAGTAAAATTTGGTGATTAGAAATTTATGTGGTAACTTGCCGAGTTGAGCTATGATAGCACACATCGTACATGACTACACTTTAGCATGTCATTTATACCAGTCGAGGAATATGAGAATCTTATTTCATTCATCACATACGTGCATACTTGTTTAACTGCTCCTGTATAATATGTTCGGACTGGAGGCCTGTGACTATGTTAGGCGGATCTAGATATTGTACTATAGCACATGAGTTGTTCATGCAAAAACATGAGTTGTCCGTGTGGTTGATATTGATGTGAGCTTTGGGAGAGCCGGTTACTGTTATTAGATCGGATTTCGTATCGCAACTGTACTATGATGAGATGAAATTTCGTATGCTTATTTCGTGTGTTTTGCTCTTACTTGTTTGAAGATAGTTCATAGGAAAATGTTAATTTTCCTGCTTGCTTAACTTGCTTAGTAGCCCTCTTGTTAACTATCTTACTATTATCTATCCTGCCTGAATTATTACCTGTTGGTATACGGAACCGCGTTGTGTGGGGATCCATATAGATTTTGGTGAGACTTGTCTATTGGGCTACTTGTATTGGGTGAGATGAACTTTCTAGACCTGAGAATTGCATTATCATATTGGGGTCAGGAATGTTCGGAAGAATGATACCATATTTCCGCTAAGAATTTGGGTAAGGGCTCTGGTCGGATGAGTGAGCTTTGCGGATTATTTATCAGATAAGTGGTTAAGAAATTATGCATGTTTCTTTCACCATCGGCAGTGTGCGAAGGTTTTGAATGAGGTTTTAATTGATATGAGGTTTACTAACGGTATCGAATTTGTTTTTGGGAAGCTATGGTGGTCAGCAGTTATTGTTGTGAGTAACTGAGTGATGTAGTGTATCATGTGATTGCATATTGAGTCATGGTTAAGGCTTGGCATGACCTGTTCAGATTTATACAATATGTAAATGAGAGATTCGGGTCTTGTAAGAAATTTTGGATGTTGAAAATTTGGTTTCTAAGTTTTACGGACTAAGGTTAGAGTAATGATCTTCAATTATGTTGTGTTGTCAGGCCTATATAGAATAGGGTGACATGGGATTCCCCTGGTATGTGCATGGTAAGGTGGTACAGAGATTTGATGGATTGGAAATAACTCTTGACACGTTCGAGGACGAACGTATGTTTAAGTGGGGGAGAATGTAACGAACCGACCGGTCTTTTTAAGTATTACAGCCTCGTTTCACCATTTATTGCTTATCATGTGTTCTATTATAATTATGTGACTCGTTGTAGAGGTTTCAGAATGAATTGGAACACTTAGTTTCAATATGTAAAGCTTAAGTTGAAATAGTTGGCCGAATATTGACTTATGTGTAAATGACTCTGGAATAGAGTTTTGTTGATTCCAATAGCTCTGTATGGTGATTTTGCACTTAGGAGCGTGTCCGAAAAATTATTTAGAAGACCGTAGCTAAATTAGGCTTGAAATGGCAAAATTAGAAATTTAAGTTTGGAAGTTTGACCGGGGAGTTTACTTTTTGATATCGGGGTCGGAATCCAGTTCTGAAAGTTCTCATAAGTCCGTTATGTCATTTATGACTTGTGTTCAAAATTTGAGGTCAATTAGACTTGATTTGATAGGTTTCGGTATCAAATGTAGAAGTTGAAAATTCTTAGTTTGATTAAGCTTGAATTGGGGTATGATTCGTGATTTTAGTGTAGTATGATGTGATTTAGAGGTTCGACTAAGTTCGTATGATATTTTAGGACTTGTTGGTATATTTCGTTGAGGTCCCGGGGGCCTCGGGTGAGTTTTGATGATTAATTGATCAAATTCGGACTTAAGAAAATGCTTGAATTTTTCTGTTGGTGGTGTCTTCGCATCTGCGCATGAGGGACCGCAGGTGCGGCTCGCAGAAGCGTGAAAACTGGTCGCAGAAGCGACCCAACCTGCGCAGAAGCACGACCGCAGATGCAGTTTGGATGTCGTAGAAGCGACCACTGCTGGCCAAGGCTGACTCGAGATGCGAGCTTCTTCTGCAGAAGCTGAGGCCGCAGATGCGACTATGCGACCGCAAATGCGGAAGACGCTGGGCAGAAGCTTTAAGCTTGGGGTTTCGCTATTTTTAGCCATTTTCGGATTTTGGAGCTCGGTTTGGGCGACCTTGGAGAGGAACTTTTTCATACAACTAGGGGTAAGTATTCTTGACTCCCTTGTGATTATATTGCATGAATTAATTTTCGTTTTCGGCGTTAGACTATTGATTTTTCAAGAGAAATCGAAGGAATTTTCTATAATTCCATAAAATAAATTTTTGAGATTTGAATGTCGATTCGAAGTCGGATTTGAGTAAAATTAGTATGGTTGGACTCATAATTGAATGGGTTGTCGGATCTTATAAGTTTCGTCAGATTTCAAGACGTGGGCCCCACTTGTGATTTTTGAGTGTAATTTCAGATTTTGTGGAAAAAATAGTTTTTTAATATGGAATTAATTTCTATAATTTGTGTTGACTGAATCGAATTAATTGCGACTATATTCCAGCCGTTCGAAAGTTGATACGCGCAGAATGAAATTTCTGGGGCATTGTTTAGGTTGCTCGACATTGGAATTGGCTTGTTTGAGGTAAGTGTTTTGCCTAACTTTGTTAAGGAAATTTTTTCTAGTAATTGCCATTATTTGTTACATGCGGGGGTGATATATATATGAGGTGACAAGCACATATGCATGTGACAGGGTTAATCATGATCGGAGGTATATTATACGATTTATTGTGCTTTGTAGAATTATGTGACACTCTTATTTCATGTATTCTTTGACTTCTAGATTTCTATGAATATGACATTAAATGCTAGAAACCCTAATTTGTCTTATTATTATTTAATTAAAAATCTAACGGACGTTTGTGAATTTTGTTATGTGCTAAATCCGGTTGTTATTATACTTAATCATAAATAAGAATCTACAGCCGTTATTCTTGAGATTTTGAATTCTATACATGAGTTGAAGATCATTTTTGAGACTTGTTAAAATACTGGGATAATAAAGTACTTAAGGTTATAGAATTATTGTTGGCTTGAAAGACGTGATTGATGTTCAATTTGGAACATTCGTTCAAACACTCTCGTTGATGTTATTTATGCTTCCTACCTTGCTTGTTAATGATATACATGTGCTTGGTAAGGAAGAGTGTGAAGCAAAAAGGGTGATGACGTGCCATTTCATATACATTATCAAGTGAGGAAGAGTGTAAAGCACGACGGGTGATGTCGTGGCATTGTATATATATTATCATGTGAGGGAGAGTATAAAGCATGAAGGGTGATATCGTGCCATGTCATGTGAGTGTAAAGCACGAAGGGTGATACCGTGCCATTTCACTTGAGAGTAAAAATACGAAGGGTGATGCCATGCCATTTCACTTGAGAGTAAAAGCACAAAGGGTGATGTCGTGCCATGTTATTTAGATTGCCATTATTTTTATATTATCATATGTTCATGGCACGAAGGGTGTTTCCGTGCAGGCGAGGACAAGAGACATACATTATATTGTGATATCTTTTCGTCATGTATACTTTCATGCCTTTATCTTGAGCTGTTATTGTGCACCTATGTTTTCTATGTGATTTGTAGTCGTTGTTCTTTCTGTGTCCTCAACCCCAAGTTGTCACGACCCAAACTAACCCTTGTCATGATTATGCCTATCGTGGAACTAGGCAAGACGAATCATTTTCAAAACAAACAGATATTTTCATTTCAAAGATAATTCCAATGTTATTTAACATAAAAACCTTCGTAAAGGAGTTCCAATCAAAATAAAAGTGTGGAAGGAAAAGCCTGACATGTAGGTGTCACTAGTCATGAGCATCTACTACAATCTGTCTAACAATATCAAGGCTAACTCAGCCTGGAAAAATAGCTAAATACAACTAGAGGAAGATAAGAGGGAGAAGAGCAGGGGGTGCGATCGCCAAACAAC
Source organism: Nicotiana tomentosiformis (assembly GCF_000390325.3). NCBI lineage: Eukaryota > Viridiplantae > Streptophyta > Magnoliopsida > Solanales > Solanaceae > Nicotiana > Nicotiana tomentosiformis. The sequence continues at coordinate 7,471,327 of NC_090822.1, forward strand.
TACCTTGCTATCTCCAAGAAAAATCTGCAACCAGAACAATCAATAACCGCTACCATGTCCAGCTACACCTGAATCTGCACACATTGTGCATGGAGTAACGTGAGTACGCCAACTCAGTAAGTAACAAAAAAAAATAAAGACTAAGCAGTAGTGACGAGCAATAAAGCATATAACATTCATATCGGAAAATCTCGATAAAATACCACATGCTTTTAAAATCAGGATTTGAATCAAAACATCTCGTTTAACCCAGTTCCAGTAAAAATCATTTAAAGATATTTTTCAACAGTTTTCAGACAGAGGAAAAATGCAAAGGTGAGCAAAATGATGAAATCATAAACAGCCCCTCGGGCAAAACATCACTCATATACAGCCACTCGGGCAAACCTCACAGTCACTCGTGCCACTCGGGCATACCTCACAATCACTCTTGCCACTCGGGCATACCTCACAATCACTCATGCCTCCCAGTCACTCAGCACTCGGCACTCGCACGCAGTAGGTACCTGAGTTCACTAGGGGTGTGTACAGACTCCAGAGGGGCTCCTTCAGCCCAAGCGCTATAATCTGCACGGACAACTCACGTGCTGCACGGACAACTCATATGCTATAATAATAAAGTATGCTGCAAGCGGGTAGCCCCGATCCACACTCATCCTCACAATCAGGCCCTCGGCCGATATCAACATGCTACAGCGTGCAGCCCGATTCCATAAATATCCTCACAAATCAGGCCCTCGGCCTCACTCAGTCATAAACCTCTCAGCCACTTGGGCATTTCAGTAAAACAGGGCATTCAGCCCAAAATATTTATATGCATCAAAATAGAGTCATAAAAATGGGTTATGCTGTAAACAAGAATAAACATGATTGAGTATAGATTTTCAATCGAAAACAATGAGAGGATAGTAAGAAAAATCCCCTAAGGGTCCAAACAGCACTGGCGCAGGGCCCAAACATGGCATTCAACCCAATTTACAGAAATTCTTTCTAAAATATATAAGTATCATATAGTTTCAACAAAGTATGCAACTTTACAGTTGCTACGGGATGGACTAAGTCACAATTCCCAACAGTGCACGCCCACACGTCCGTCACCTAGCATGTGCGTCACTTAAAATAGTAGAATGATACAAAATCCGGGGTTTCGTACCCTCAGGACTAGATTTACAATCGTTACTTACCTCAAATCTTTCAAATCTCTACCCCGCAATGCTCTTGCCTCTGGACTCGGTCTCCAAATGCTCCGAATCAATTCACAATCAGTACAATACCATCAATACGCACTAATGGAATGAATTACACAAGAAAGGCTACAAAATTAGACCAAAACCCGAAATTGGCTCAAACCCGCCCCCCAGGCCCACGTCTAGAAATCCGACAAAATTTACAAAACTAGAAAGTTCATTAACTCACGAACCTAACCATACCAAATTGATCAAAATACGACATCGTTTGGTCCTTCAAATCCTTAAATTACTCTCCAAAAATTCCAAGCCCTAACCCCTCATTTTTACAAATTACAATGATTAAACAACGGAAAATCACCATATATACAAGTATTAAGGCTCAAGTAACTTACCTCAACGAAACCCCTTTGATTCCCTCTTCAAATATCTCCCAGAAGCTCCAAAATCGAATAGAAATGGTGAAGAATGCACCAAAATGCGCGAAGTGTGCAATATGTACCCTTTGCCCAGGCTTTTCGCACCTGCGGCCATTTACTCGCACCCGCGTGACCGCACCTGTGCAACTCACTTATCCGCCCAGACTCTGCATCTGCGGCAAACTCGTCACACCTGCGCGTTGCCTCCGCTTCTGTGAAGTCTGCCGAGCATTCCCCTTTCCGCCTCTACGACTCAGGTTTCGCACCTGCGGGCTCGCAGATGCGACCTCTAACTTGCACCTACGCATCCTGCCTAGCCCAGCGTTTCCTGCACGAGCGCACTCCCCACACGCACCAGCGGCCTCGCACCTGCCACTCTTTCTTCCGCAGGTGCGAAAATAGCAGTAGCAACAACTTCAACTGCATTTTCCAACTTCAACAAATCTGTTAACCACCCGGAATTAGCCCGAGGCCCTCGGGACCTCAACCAAAAATGCCAATAAGTCATATATCACAATACCAACTTAGTCGAACCTTCGAATCACTCAAAACAACATCAAATCATCAAATTACCCTCGGATTCAAGCCTAAGAACTTCTAAATTTCCAAATTCGGCAATAGATGCCGAAACCAACAAAACCACGTCCGAATGACCTCAAATTTTGCACACACATCACAAATGACACTACGAACCTACTCCAATTTCTGGAATTCCATTCCGACCACGATATCAAATATTCCTCTATGGACCGAAATCGTCAAATTTCCAATTTTGCCAATTCAAGCCTAATTCTACCACGGACCTCCAAATCACATTCCGGACGCACTCCTAAGTCCAAAATCACCTAACAGAGCTAACAGAACCATCATAATTCAAATCCGAGATCGTTTACACATAGGTTAACATCCGATTGACTTTTCCAACTTAAGTTTCTACTTAAGAGACTAAGTGTCTCAATTTATTCTAAAACCACTCTGGTCCCGAACCAACTAACCCGATATAACAAAATATAGCTGAATAACACAAAAAGAAGTAGAAATGGGGAAAATGTGGCTATAACTATCGAAACGACCGGCCGGGTCGTTACATCCTCCCCCTCTTAAATATTCGTTCGTCCTCGAACGGGTCTAGAAACATACCTGGAGTCTCGAATAGGCATGCATCTCCCGCTAAGTCTCCCAGGTGGCGTCCTCCACAAGCTGACATCTCCATTGCACCTTCGTTGAAGCTATATCCTTTGACATCCACTTTCGAACCTGCCGATCCAACTTAGCTACAGGCTCCACATCATAAGTCATATCACCCTCCAACTGAACCGTGCTGAAATCCAAAAGCTTATAAGCCACCTCTCCTATCCTCTGAAGCACCTCAAAAGGACCAATAAACTGAGGGCTCAACTTACCCATCTTCCCAAAACTCATAACACCCTTCATGGGTGATACCTTCAGCAAAAACTTCTCCCCAACCATAAAAGACACATCAAGGACCTTCCTATCCGCGTAGCTCTTCTACCTAGACTGCGTCGTGCGAAGCCGCTCCTGAATCAATTTCACCATATCTAATGCATCCTGGTCAAAGTCTGTACCTAAGAGCTTAGCCTCACCTGACTCAAACCATCCAACCGGAGATCTACATCTCCTCCCATATAAAGCCTCTTACGGATCCATCTAAATACTCGAGTGATAACTGTTGTTATATGCAAACTCCGCAAGTGGCATAAACTGGTCCTATGAACCCCCAAAGTCAATGACACAAGCATGTAAAATGTCCTCCAATATCTGAATAGTGCGCTCGAACTGCCCGTCTGTATGAGGGTGAAAAGTTGTGCTCAACTCAACCTGAGTACCCAACTCTCGCTGCACGGCCCTCCAAAACTGCGATGTGAACTGAGTACCCCTATCTGAAATGATGGAAACTGGGACACCATGCAGGCGAATGATCTCTCGGATGTAAATCTCAGCCAACCGCTCTGAAGAGTAAGTAGTACCAACTGGAACGAAGTGCGCGGACTTGGTCAGCCAATCCACAATAACCCAAATAGCATCGAACTTCCTCGAAGTCCGTGGGAGCCCAACTACAAAGTCCATGGTGATCCGCTCCCACTTCCACTCTGGGATCTCTAATCTTTGAAGCAAGCCACCCGGTCTCTGATGCTCATACTTAATCTACTGACAGATGAGACACCGAGCCACAAACCCAACTATATCCTTCTTCATCCGCCTCCACCAATAGTGCTGCCTCAAATCCTGTTACATCTTTGAGCACCCGGATGGATGAAATACCACGAGCTGTGGGCCTCCTCAAGAATCAACTCTCGAAGCCCATCTACATTAGGCACACATATCCGACCCTACATTCTCAGCACGCCGTCATTACCAATAGTCACATCCCTAGCATCACCTCTCTGAACCCTATCTTAAAGAACGAGCAAGTGGGGGTCATCATACTGACGCTTCCTTATATGATCATAAAGAGAAGACCTGGAGACCACACAAGCCAATACCCGACCAGGCTCCGAAATATCCAATCTGACAAGCTGGCCCGCTAAGGCTTGAACATCCAATGCCAAAGGTCTCTCTGCTGCTGGAAGATATGCTAAACTCCCCAAACTCTCTGCCCGGCAACTCAAAGTATCGACCACCACATTGTCCTTCCCCGAATGGTACAGAATAGTGATATCATAGTCCTTAAGAAGCTCCAACCATCTCCGCTGACGCAAATTAAGATCCTTCTGCTTTAACAAATACTGGAGACTTTAGTGATCAGTATAGATCTCACAATGAACCCCATACAATTAATGACGCCAAATCGTCAAGGTGTGAACAATGGCTTCTAACTCAAGATCATGGACAGGATAATTCTTCTCATGGGTCTTCAACTGGCGCGAGGCATAGGCAATCACCCTACCCTCCTTCATAAAAACACAACCAATGCCTATCCTCGAGGAATCACAATACACAGTGTAAGAACCTGAAGCTGATGGCAGAACTAACACTGGAGCTGTGGTCAAAGCAGTCTTGAGCTTCTGAAAGCTCTCCTCGCACTCATCCGACCACCTGAATGGAGCACCCTTTTGGGTAAATTTGGTTAAGGGCGATGCAATAGATGAAAATCCATCCACAAAGTGACGGTAGTAACCTGCCAAACCAAGAAAGCTCCTAATCTCCGTGGCTGAGGACGGTCTAGGCCAACTCTGCACCGCCTCTATCTTCTTCGGATCCACCTGAATACCCTCGTTGGACACCACGTGCCCCAAGAATGCTACTGAACTGAGCCAAAACTCACATTTGGAGAACTTTTCATAAAGCTTCTCCTCCCTCAATCTCTATAATACAATCTTCAAATGCTGAGCGTGCTTCTCCTGGCTAAGAGAGTACACCAGGATGTCATCAATGAATACAACAACGAATGAGTCCAAATAGGGCTGGAATACACTGTTCATCAAATGCATGAATGCTGCTGGGGCATTGGTCAGCCCAAAAGACATCACCAAGAACTCATAATGTCCATATCGGGTCCTGAAAGCTTTTTTAAGAATATCTGAATCCCGAATCTTCAGTTGGTGATAACCGGACCTCAAATCAATCTTGGAGAACACCCTCGCTCCCTGAAGCTGGTCAAATAAATCATCAATACGAGGCAATGATACTTGTTCTTGACTGTGACCTTGTTTAACTACCTGTAATAAATACACATTCTCATGGAACCATCCTTTTTCTTCACAAATAGAACTGGTGCACCCCAAGGTGACATACTAAGCCGAATAAACCCCTTATCAAGGAGTTCCTGAAATTGTTTTTTCAATTCCTTCAACTCCGCTGGTGCCATACGATACGGTGGAATAGTAATGGGTTGAGTGTCCGGCACCAAATCAATACCAAAGTCAATATCCATGTCAGGCAGCATGCCCGACAGGTCTGCAAGAAACACATCCGGAAAATCACGTACCACCGGAACAGAATCAATGACAGGAGTCTCTGCACTAACATCCCTCACGAAAGTCAAATAAGATTGGCAACCCTTCTCAACCATACGCCGAGCCTTCAAATATGAAACCACCCTACTTGGTACATAAACTACAGAACTGCTCCACTCAACCCTCGAAATTCCCAGCAGAGCCAACGTCATCATCTTAGCATGACAATCTATAACAGTATGACATGGAGATAACCAATCCATACTCAATATCACATCAAAGTCAACCATATTGAGCAACAAAAGGTCCACTTGGGTCTCTAGACCCCCAATAGCCACCACACATGACCGACATACGCGGTCCACAATAATAGTATCGCCCACAAGAGTAGATACACGAACAAAAGAAATTAGAGACTTACGGGGAATATCCAAAAAATAGGCGAAATACGAGAAAACATATGAATACGTGGAACCGGGGTCAAATAATACTGAGGCATCTCTGTGACAAACTGAGACAATACCTGTAATCACAGCATCTAAAGCAATAGCATCTGTTCTAGCAGGGAGAGCATAGAAACGAGCCTGACCATCCCCCGATCTGCCTCCCCCTCTAGGGGGATCCCTAGTTGACTGACCTCTACACCGAGCTGACTGGGCGGGTGGTGAGGTAACTAGTGCTGTAGTTGGAGGCTGACTCCTCTGCTGAGATAGACCTCCATGACGACGAGGACACTGCCTCCACATATGCCCAAGCTCCCCACACTCAAAACAACTCCCTGGTGCTGACGGCGAAAACTGAAGGGAACCCCTAGCACCGGGATAACTGGTAGAAGAACCTGGCATGGAAGAGCCCTGAACAGGTGGAGCACGGGATGAACTCTGAGCTGTAAGGGCACTAAGTGATGAGTGGCCCTGATGAGCACTGTGAGAACCATGGCCAGATAATATAGCTGAATAACATAAAAAGAAGTAGAAATGGGGAAAACAGGGCTATAACTCTCAAAACGACTAGTCGGGTCGTTACACAAGTGTAGTTGTGTTATCCATACCTTCTATCTGTTTAACTTTCAAATATTATAATTTTCTTATTATTTGTTATATTTGCATCTAATCCTTCTACCATGCTAATTAGTGAAATTTATATTTTCCTTTCCTAGTTGCGGTCATAATTTCTATGACCCTTTTTCCCCAGTCTATTTCTGTGATTCATATGTACTGCTTTGTTCGTTGTTTCTTCCTGTGTGCATCCCACTTTATTTCTTTATTTGTTGTTGTAATTTCTTCCAACTAGTCGGTACTATTATATGTATGTTCAGTGAGAAAGAGATAAATGCATGAAAGGTGTTGCCGTGCCAATTGATTTGATCTACATATTTATATCGGATAAGAATGAGACAAGTGCACGAAGGTATTACCGTGCCATTCGATGTGATATCTTAAATATATTTCTCACACCAGGAAAATTATGAAATTGCTATTGTGATTTCTCCTAGTAATCTTTTCTGCCTCGCTTAGTTGTTTCATTGTACCCTTATCTTTTATGCTCTGTAATTGTTTCTATTGTTAGTATACTGCATAGATTATAATGGTAAGTATCATTTTACTAAAAAACTCTTCGTCACTACTTCAACGAGGTTAGACAAGATACTTACTGAGTACATTGGGTCGGTTGTACTCATACTATAGTATTGCACCTTGTGTGCAGATTTTGGATGCTGATGTTGCGGTGTTTGGCGGGAGCTGGCATTGAAGATGTTTCCGCAATCCGGTCATAACTGCCTCTTGTTCTTTGTAGCTTTAGAATTATTAATCTGTTCATGTATATTTCAAACATATGATGTACTTTATTTCATATCAGCTTTGCAAATTCAAAATCTTAGAAGCTCATGATTTGTACTACAAGTCCTTGGGAAAAGTAGGAAGGTTCAGTTATTTTATTATTTATTTTCATCGATAAACCTAATTAAATTGGATTGTAGTTAATTGGCTTACCTAACGGGTTAGGTTAGGTGCCATCACGGCTGGTCGGATTTTGGGTCGTTACAGTGTCCTTGTGGCTTTCCCTCCTTCAAATTTTGGTACTTCATTATTTATTTTATTAAAGTTATGGATAATTTTATTTGTAAGTCAATATAAATATACATGCTTAGAAAAAATTGAATAAATGGACGATTTTTTTGATGAATTTTCTCCATAAATCATTATAATTATTCTCTTTCATTAATCTGACAACAATGTTACATTTATATGTATTTTCAAGATTAATCAAATTTTAATAACTATAAATAATAAACAAATGACTCTTAAAATATTTAAATATATAGAACACATGTAAATCTCAATATGAAGCTTAAATAATGATATGCTCTATTTACCTTTAAGCATTGTCATAAATTATATTTCAGAATAGAAAATAGATATATGAGCTTAATAAATCTTAGATTGTCAACGTAAGTACCACTGGCAACAATCTAACTCCCTCTCTCTTCTCTCTTATCCCCATTCTCTATCTTCAATAACGGTAACATCTATCCGATAACGACTATCTCCCTCGAAACTCAGACATGAGTATCTACGTTCTCCCTTTAGGAACGAGCACCAACAAGCCCCCAGATCCACCAAATGTTACGAATTTTTCACCCCTTACCACAAATTCCCAAATAATCGACAACATTAGCAATCAAGCTGTGAATTTGGGTCAAAATCATAAACCAGAAGATCATGCTACGTATAGAGGAGCTCTAGCGATGAAGGTGCAACCCACAAATAAGGGCAGAATCAAACTCCAGCACAAGAAGCATGAAATCATCAACGGAAAACCAGTAGTCACATTTACAAAGGAAGAACATAATCTACTAGCTGAGACTTGCAAATGGACTCTAATAGGCAACTTCGATTGAAATCGCCCCCAAATTGACAAAATTAGGGAAGATTTTGCGAGAATTGTGTATACTAAAGGGCATGTGAAAGTAGGGGCCAAAGATTCTAAACATGTCCTCATTGATGTTGATAATGAAGAGGACTATAATTTAATAGCTTCATATACCTTTATACAACGTGGCGAAGAACATTCCATGAAAATACAGAGGTGGACTGCTAATTTCAAACCAAACAAGGTTACGACGCTAGCACCGGTATGGATCAATCTACCAAATCTTCCATGGCATTACTATAAGCAGTGTTAAAAAGCGTGGGCATAAGGCGAGGCGTTTTACATATGCCTCAGTGAGGCATAAGCCCCGAAGCATGGAGAGTAATCCAATTAGGTATTTAATTTTTAATATTTTATAAAATAATATAATGACAGTAAATATTTATAAACATGTAAAATTGCATAAAAATTGAAGAAAACTATATATATATATATATATATATATGCCCCATCCCCACAAAAAACTAGTCAAATATATATATATATATATGTATGTGTGTGTGTGTGTGTGTGTGTGTGTGTGTGCGCGCTCCATCCCCATAAAAAAACTAGTCAAACCAATCTATTATACGCTACTTACAAGCACAAGTAACTTGAGTCTAGAAGAATAAAGTTTTCTACATGGAGGAACAAAAAGGTTGATTAACCTGCAATTTGAAATTTCAACTTGCTGCTATGAATGAGAATGGAGTTCTCTTTGTATTTGTGAAAAAAAATTAAATATTCATTGCTTTTGGGAGATATTAGGAGACTAGCGGACAAGATAAAGAATTGAAAAAGACCACGAATTAGGGGTTCAATCAATAAAAAAGGTCTTGACTTTTAAATTTAATACTTTTGAGTTCCTTTTTAAATATTTTGAGTAATTACCAAACTGACTTTTGAGAATTTGGGTATTATATGAAAGACTTATTCAATAAATTTTATTTAATTTAAAAATATCTCTGGGGCTTACTCTTCACTAAACAACGCGCCTCAAATGCCCGGACGTACTCCCCGAATTGCTGGGCATATGCCTCTTGATACTTTTACCCCACACCATTGCCTAGGGGAGTTTTTGGTACGCCTTCGGGGCTCGCCCCGAAAACACCTTTTAAAATACTGACTATGAGTGGGCAGCCCTCTGTAGGATTGTTGGGCCTATTGGAACACCGATTGTCATGGATAAACCACTCAAACAAAAACAAGACCCACATCAACTAAAATGAGGATTGAGATAGATCTATTGAAACCTTTGATCACTGAAGTTCAGGTGGCCATTCAGAATCCAAAAGGTATTTTGGAGACCTTCAATCAAAAAATTGAGTATGAAACAATCCCCCTCTTTTGCTTCCATTGTAGAATCCAATGTCACACAAGGGAGGTCTGTCAACATCCTCCCAAAACTGATCATGTGGATACCCAAAATAATGAGTTAGTAGAAGAAGAAAAGAGGAACCAACAACCTGAGAGAAACATCAACAACCAGATCAACAAAGGCAACATATATAGTTCAAATATGGCCATTTCTAGCGCTGTCATTACAAAGCATGGAACACAACAGATGGAAGTAGATATAAGTATGAGAGACAAACAAGACATTAATGCCTCCAAATCTACTATAGGGGAAGGATGAAAACAAGTGGATAAAAGAAAAGGAAAAGGCAAAAAAAGCTTCAATGGGAACTCTTCTCCAATGAACCCCAGACCAGTAAGGATAATGAATTTATAAATCAAGGCAAAAACATTCATCTTAAAAACAATATGTTCAATCAACTAGCTGAGCAACAAATAATGGAACAAATGACGGAGACTACCACAGATAAGGAGAATAATGTACAAGGAAAAACTAGGGAAGACTCTAAATTCTAATTTAACATGAACTCTATATGGGATAGGGAACATGACAACAAAACAAAGGAAAGAAAGCAGAACAAGAATGAAATACGCCACCATAATCTTAGAGTCAGGAATAATAGAAATGAACCATTGTCTTATATAGATAATATTGATCAACAAGCATAAAGCAGCAAGGAATTCTCGATCAGTAATGACGCCAATAATAGAAAAAGGGTGCCATCACAAAACAGAGATTCAAAGACAAAGTTAGTACCATTAACGGGGATACTACTAAAGGGGAGGATCAAGTGCCCAAGACTATACCCCTATGGACCCCATAAACTTACCTATGAAGTATACTACCTCTTATATCAAGGAGAAGATAACTGGTATGACCAACAAAGCCCAGAATCTAGATATACTGAAGGAGTACCTGGTGACAAGCTCAACTAGGAAATGTTTATGGAATGTATCGAAGAAGCTATTGAAAAATCTTTATAAGAATATGAAGTTACTAGGGGGATATCAAAAAGCCCCACTCTGAGAAGTCGCTCTATTTACGAGACAAGGAGCAGACTAATATCTCCAATATCAACAACCTGTCCTCAAGGAATCAACACAATATTGAAGGGAGTTAATTTTTCAGAGACAACTCTATTGACTCCTCAATGGTAGACCAAAGCACCCCCAATCCTAATATTTCCCATGATTAATACAATATCGTGGAATATCAGGAGTATAAGGTCCAAAGGATCTCTTGAGAGACTCCAAACATTGAAACTTCAATATCTACTTCCTCTTATCTGCCTATAAAAACCTATGGTAGATAGTGGAAAAATTGAGAAATTCAAAAGAAAGCTAGGAATGAAACATGCCTTCTTTAATTTCTCTAACAAGGTATGGATTTTCTGGACTAATAACATCAACATTACTATCCTTCAAGACAAAGAATAACATGTTCACATTAAGGCTGACCACAATAACTGCCTCTCCTTTCTATTAACGGTTAGTTTTGCTAAATTCTCTAAAGAATTGAGAAGAGAGTTATGGTCAGATCTAAGAGACTTATCTACTGCCATCCAAGACCCATGGGGGTCATTGGTAAGTTTAAAGTGATTACTAATAAATAGACTAAGAGACTTATCTACTGCTATCCAAGACCCATGCCATCCAAGACCCATGGGGGTCATTCAGACTAGAGGAAAGTTTAGATTTCATATACTGTCTCAACGAGTATGGTCTACAAAATGCTGGTTTTACTGGTGCTAAAGTTACCCGGTGTAATAACTCAACCCTTACTATATGGAAAAGACTCGACATATTGGTATACGATTCTTGTTGGTTTGATATTCTCAATAGCACAACAGTCATAGACCTATCCAGATCCTGCTCAGATCATGCTCCACTGCTGGTGAAGCTACATCATGAAGATACTCAAGGTACTTCAAGTTTCTTAACTTCTGGACTAAACACCCTGAATTTCTTCGGACAGTGCAGAACAGTTGGGGTATTTACATCCAAGGTAATCTTTATACATCCTGCATCAGAAGATCAATAACACTACTAAGGCACTTAATACATGGTCCAGGGTAACTTTTGGAAATATCTTTGAGGAACTTAAAAGATTGGAAAACCTCATCAGGGACCTAGATGAGAATTGCATGACCAATAATATTCTAGAGAATAGATGTGAACTATCTAAGCGTAAAGCTGAGTTTATAAGATACCTAAAGATTCATGACTCTATTTTGAGCCAAAAAGCTAAAGTTAAATGGTTCAATGAGGGTGATGCCAATACTGCCTACTTCCATGCTACTATCAAATATAAAAGAAGAAAGATGAATAAGGTAACTGGCTTGAAGATTATGAGTTTGTTGCTGAGGGAGCGATGAACTTTTGCAAGAACTGTTTTTCTGAAAACTCCGGCAACATTGATTTTGGAGTCATCTACTGTATTGAAAGATGTATTAATGATGATGATAACATTAGAATCTATTATCCATTGATTCCAATAGCTCCCTAATGGACTTAGTGGGACGTTTTATAACAAGTGTTGGGACATTATCATTGAGGATGTATATAATGTTGTCAAAGTTGTATTCAGAGGCTCCACACTTACCAAATTCTATACGCATACATGTATTGTCATGAATCATAAAGTTGAACACCCCCAAAGTTTTTCAGACCTCAGTCCAATTAGCCTTTGTAATGTGTCCTCCAAAGTCATTTATAAAATCCTCAACTCCAGGCTCTCCAGTATATTACCTAGGGTCATTTCCAGGAACCAAAATGACTTCATTACGGGGATATCTCAGAAAACATTCTCCTTGCACATGGGATTATCAGTGACATCAACAAATCAATATATGGGGATGTTGTTTTGAAACTTCCTTGCACATGGGATTATCAGTGACATCAACAAATCAATATATGGGGATGTTGTTTTGAAACTTGATATGACAAAAGCTTATGACAAAGCCTCATGGACTTTCCTTGGAATAATCTTAAAGAAGATGCGCTTCAGTGAGCAGTGGATTGAGATTATTCACAAGTACATCTCCAATAATTGGTATTCTGTGCTGGTTAATTGAAGAAGAAATGGTTTCTTCCAATCCGAGAGGGTCTTAAGACAAGGATACCCTCTCTCCCCTTCACTTTTTATTTTAAGTGCTGAAATTCTTTCTCAAATGACGAACAATCTTCATAATAGAGTGGGTTACAAAAGTTTTTATATGAATACTAACTATCCTAAAGTTAACTAATTTTTTTTTTTTTGCTGATGACACGATTCTATTCTGTAATGGAAACAAGATATGCATGAGATTAGTTTTGAGTACCTTAACTGAATATGAGAAGATCTCTGGACAACTCATCAATAAGAACAAGAATTGTTTTGCAATGAGCACCAAGACCAATTTGGTCAATATTAATAGAATGAAGGCTATAATTGGCACGAAATACCAAAAGCTCCCCATTAAATATCTGGGATCTCCTCTCACCACAGGGAGAGAGAAGATTATATTTTATTCAGATATTGTGAACAAAGTCTTTGGTAGAACCAGAGGGTGGCATACCAAACTCCTCTCCTCTAGGGGAACAACCATCCTCATCAGACATGTTCTTTTGGATCTCCGTATACATCTACTGGCTCTTGTGAATCCACCTAAACAAACTCTAGAGCTCAAAGAGAAATTCGTGGCCAGATTCTTCTGGTCAGGGCAAGATAGTGGAGGAAAGTATCACTGGGATACAAGGAAGAACTTGTGCTACCCTCATAGTGAAAGTGGTGATAATTTTAGGAGGCTCACTAATACTCTCAAAGGTTTTAGAGCTAAATAGTAGTAAAATCTTGGAACTACTAACTCTCTCTAGGGGTCCTTCATGATTGCCAAATACTGTGAATTGAAGCATCCCATAACTACCAACTGGAATAAAGGGAACTCGCAAAACTGGAAAGCCATCTGTGACATCAAAGAAGAAATGGTGCTCAATATTGTTTGGAAAATTGGAAAAGGAGATGTATCCTTTTGGTTTGACAATTGGTGCCCCTTGGGACCCCTATACATGATTACTCCCTCAGAGGCTCCGTTGCCTAACATTAAATTGAATGAGATCCTTCAACACAACACCTGAAACTGGAACACGCTCATAATTCAACCCAATGAAGACACCAAAACTCATCTTTTATCCTTAGACATTGAGTTAGACAACAATTGCTATGATAAATCTAACTGGAGCCTTTCCAACTAAGGAAAATTTACCATCAGCTCTACCTGGAATTCTATAAGGCGAAGGAACGACCATAACCCTTTCTATAACGACTTATGGATAAAGGATGTACCATTCAAGTTGTCTTTTCTCTTGTGGATTGGTAACAAGCTCTGCACTGACATGAGAATGGCTAGGCTTGGAATCACTCTAAGCCCCCAATGTTATTGTTGTAACCCTGCTAGTAGCCGAACTGAGCTTAGGGATATTAATCACCTATTCTGTCAAGGTGATCTTGCTAGGAATATATGGAGGAAGTTTGCGGGCTCCTTGGGTATTGGTTGGAATATCAACAGTTTGAATATGACTCTTTTGAGTTGGTGGAATAAAAAATCGTCCAATCCAATTGCGAAATTCATCACCACGAATCTTCCTCCTATCATTTGCCGGGAGCTCTGGAAATCAAGTTGTTGCAACAAGTTTGAAGGGACCAGACCCTCAATATATTGAACCAGTTCTAATATTATTTTGCAGATAATCAAGAAATATTTTAGCAGAGTTCGTATTGGAGATAGCTGGAGCAGCTTATACATAGCCTGCTGTGAGCACCTAATTTTTTTACCATAATCGGATTTTTCATCATTTTTTAGTATGTAAATATTCTTTGAGTTTAATTTATATATTTTAGCTTTTGTTTTACCTTTTATAGATTTTTCTTAGGAAACTAAAAATCACAAAATATTCACATTTTTGAATTACTAGCTTTGTTTTAATTTGCAAAAGAAAAGAAATTCACAAAAATATGTTTTTTCTTCTAATTTTGGTGAGACTAACAATTTTATAACTTTTTCCTTAATATTTTCTTATATTTTCTAGTTTTTAGTTTTAGTGTAGTATCTTTAATAAATAAAAAAGGGAAAAAGAACCGATGCAAAAATGCCACCTAACAAGATTTTTCCATATCTTTTGTAACAAACTCATATGCTCTCACTCAAAACTCACATGCACATACACACTCTTATTTTCTTGGCCACCAATTAATACCTATACCTACACCTATATATCTTCCACTCACTCATACAATTAAAAGGACACACACAACAGAGAAAAGGAGATCTGGAAAAAAGGAAAAAAGTAGCGGCTCTTTCTTCTTCAACCACACAAAATCCAAGCCTAAAACTACCATGAAAACACCATGAAACCCATGTTTCCACCATCATTAATACCCTAAGACAACCCCGAACAGCCCATGTTTCCACCACTAAAACCCAGAAAAACTAGCTCCAAAACCTCACCCAAAAGCTAACCTTTAACCACCACAAAAATCAGCTCAAACACAATCCCAAAATCAGCAACAATGAGCTGAAAAACAACCCCAATTACCCAGTGAAAATCAGCCAAAAACCTGCTGAAATCAATCCAAAATCACAGCTTAAACTAGCCGATTCCAGCCAACAACCACCCCAAAACAACCTCCAAAACTCAGCCAAAATCCTAGCCAAAACCTCAATTGAAACAGGTTGGAAAATCTGTCTAAACATCACTTTTTCAAGGTAGTGTTCAGTTGGGCAGGAGTTTAAAATTCAAAATCTTCCACTCAAGTCGAGGTCGGGTTCAAGTTTCCTGTTGAGATTCCGATCGTGAGTCTATTGTTGCTGTAGTACCTGTGCTATTCGAGCTCTTATAGAGGTCCGTTGATGTAATGAAGAAAGTTTACTGCCTGAAGGTCCATCTCTCATTTTATACTTGACTAATACATTATCTTGGTGATTATGGTTGTGAATCCTTGAGCATGAATAAACTTATCTTTGTCCCTGATAAGCATGATTTAAGTCTTAGTGGTTTAATACACATAAGAGCTCTAGTTGGCCGAATTGTTAAATATTCTTGGCTAGCTCACCTTTCCATAACTAATTTATTACATTTTTTTCCACAAATAATTCCATAATTCATGACCTTATAATATTTTTAAAGTTTAGGAAGAATAATGAGTACCGTTAGAGTGCTTTAGGCACATATTAAATTTATTATCATGATTATGTACACGTTCGCGTGACATAATTATGATTCTCAAAATAAATCAAGGTACGCGTTCGTGCGACCTTGACCAAACAATCTTAATAATTAATAAAGCATGATTAATTGTGTATACGTACGCGTGTCATGATTTTAGCGCACAAAATAAAACGAATTTATGCACATGTGATCCGCTTCAAAGATAAATCCATTAGGCTATAATTAAAAGCGGAAAAAGATAAAATACACATAGGTTCTAAAAAGATACATAATTAAATAATTAATTAAGCCAGGTATGATTAAAGCAATCGTACTAAAATCACGGAACTTAGAGCTTGTTGGTACTTTCAGACGGGATCCCGGGGACCCCAGGTGTGAAACGGATTGAATCCGGATTGAAATTGGACTTATGTGAATTGCTGAAGTTACCAGCTTTCTGGTGTCATCGCACCTGGAGAAAGATTGGCCGCATGTGCGGATAGTGGTGCGTAGATGCGAAAAGGAGAGCCCAGGGCTGGGCTCGCAGGTGCGGACACCTAAGCGCTGGTGCGCCTCCGCAGGCGCTGCCATTTACTTCGCTGATGCAAAATTTGGCAGAGGGGCTTAGGGCGGGCTCGCAGGTGCGGTCTCCATGGTCCTCAGAAGAGAAACTTCTGGATTCAAGTGGAATCTGCACCTGCGATGGTTTTTCCGTAGGTGCGATATCGCAGAAGCAATAAAAAGGTAGCAGAAGCGGATTCCCTAGGCAGAAAAGGGGAAATTCGAGGGTTTTGATTCTTAATTTATTTTTGAACTTAGAGAGCTCGGTGGGAGGCGCTGTTTCGAGGGTTTTTCAGAGAGATCGTTAGGGTAAGGAATCCTAACTTGGTTTTGGTTAATTTTTCAAGAATCTATTGTTAATTTGATCAATTAATTAGTGTTTTGGAGTTGGAAATTGGAGAAAAATGGTAGAAACCTCTTAGACTAAAATTTGAGTTTTGAAAGGCGAATTGAGGTCGGTTTTGAGTAATTCTTATATGGCTGGACTCGATATCGAATGGGTGTTCGGCTATTATAATTTTGGTCGGGTTTTGAGGTGTGGATCTAGGGTGACTTTTTAATTCTTTGCAAAGATTGTAATTTCATTGTTTGAATTAGTTTCCTATAATTATATTTATAGTATGAAATTATTTTTCCTAGATTTGAGCCGTTCGGAGTTGAATAATCGAGGAAAAGGTCTACTAGTGGATTGATTTAGCATGGTTTGAGGTAAGTGTTATGCCTAACCATGTGTGGGGGAATTACCCCTTAGGTTTGGTGTTGTTTATGATATGTGAAAGCCGTGTACACAAGGTGACGAGTGTGTACACATGCTAAATGTGAAAATTTCCGGTTTTAGTTATGTAGACCATTTCCATGCCTTAATTGAGTTGCCTTAATATGTTATAGTCATCATTTTTAGTCTTATCTCACATGTCTACTTGTCTTATCTCTTACTTGCTAATTGCTCTACATGCTTAGTTGAAGTTCTTGTTTCCTTATTCCGTATTCGTTATTTAACTGTTGAATTCTTTACTTGAAATTGCTATTCTTGGAATATCTTATTGTTGAAATTGGTATTGAGTTGAAAATGTCACGATTCCTATTGAGGCAAAGTGTTAAGTTGTGAAATATCATTCTATTCAGTTATTCTTCTAGTTGTTATTGTCGAGACTTTGTGTACATTGTGGTTGAATCGAGGACTCCTTGTTGTGAAATTCTGTTATTGTTTGGTTTCTCTAGAAAGTTGTTATATTGGGCACTTAAGATACGATTTGTGATACGTTATGATATTGATACGTATGCGGTGGTATAAGGTCTGGGTGTTGATACGCATGCGGTAAGATAAAGTGGGCTTGATAGGCGTGGCTAGTAGGGGAACTACTAGAAGCCATGCGGTGTGATAAGGTGGGCAAAAACGCGGGATGCTATTTCAGGAAAAATGATTTTCAAAACTAAATATAAAATCTCCCGCTGAGATATAAGGTAAGATTGTGATTTATTCTTGTGATTTTAGACTACGAGGCGGTACCTCGGTAGTGACTCTTGTTGGCATTTCTCCATTATTTTGCACTTGTCTTTGATCGTTGTTTCCTTAGCATATTATTAATTAGTTTTCTCCATGTTGCACTATTTCCTTTAGTTCTGTGTAGCTAACCTTGATATGCTACTCGTTGTTTCAATGTCATTACTGTCATCATTACACTGCCTACATTTCTTCAGTCTTTTATTTATTTTCTAGTAGGGCCCTGACCTGACCTCGTCACTATTCTACCGAGGTTAGGCTTGATACTTACTGGGTACCATTGTGGTGTATTCATGCTACGATTCTGCACATCTTTTTGTGCAGATCCAGGTACATCCTATAAGTCCCGTCACTAGCGAGTTGAGTTCGCATTTGGAGATTTCAAGATATACCTACCCGCGTTTGCAGGCCTCGGAATCCCCTTCTATCCCTTTTTATATTTTCCTTATTTACTAGACACAGTTGTATATGAATGATTTTGGTATTGTCATAGAGCTTGTGACTTGTATTATATTAGATTTTGGGCTATTGTATGCACATTGAGCTGTAGAGATTCCCCTTTTATATATGTTGTTGAGTTTTGAGATTTTTAAATTATTGTTTCATTCCCTTCCGTATGTTGCTTAGACTTACCTAGTCTTAGAGACTAGGTGCCGTCACGACGTCCTACGGAGGGTAATTGAGGTCGTGATAGTGAAAGTCATAACTCAATGATCATGTACAAAGTTTGGGATGCCAAACTCAATATGTATCTTTTTGCACATCAATGATCAATGGTGACTGTTTAAAAGAAAAATATAGCTTTTAAGACCATAATTTTCAAAAGTCTCCCTCTTTTTTCTTCGACTCTGTGTCGAGTCAAATTACCTCATCTAAATTGAAACGGATGGAGTTCTTATTTAATGCTTCTTATTCTAATATTACTGTTGTATTTCGTCACTACTTTATCTATTAATATCTAGTAAGTGTCGATGTCGGCCCCTCGTCACTACTTCTTTGAGGTTAGACTAGATACTTACTGGGTACACGTTATTTACGTACTCATGCTATGCTTCTGCACAAATTGTGCAGGTGCTGAGGCAGGTAAATCTGGTATCCGATCAGGCACATATCCACACTATTCAGAGGTCTAGTGGTGAGTTGCTTTCCATGTTCCATTCTGCAGCACCCGAAGTCTCCTCTTTTTTGTATTTACTATTTATGTCTATTTTATTTTAGACAGTAGTTGTAGTGGATTTTGTATATTCTACTATATTGATCGTGCACTTGTGACACCGGGTTTTGAGAATTGCTAGTAGATATTTATGGTTTTGGCTTATAAATTTTACTAATTCACTCTTATATTTTAGTTTATGCTTTATATCGCCATGACCATTTATTCTTGGTTTCTTTATTAAATAAAATTCATGACTTAAACAAAAAACAATTAAATGGATAGTTTACTGTTGGCTTGTCTAACGGCGATGTTGGGCGCCATCACGGCCTATAGTGGGAATTGGGTCGTGATACATATATTATATACATCTGATTGCACTGATTTCAAGTCCAACAACCTCGTCTTACCTAGTACAAGTTGCTCGGGAAATAAGCAACCTCAAACACCGTCTAAAAACTCCTATGATGCCATCAATGCGCCAACAAGATACAACTCGAATGTGACCAATAACGAAAAGCAAACTCTGGTGAAGAACTGCCCAGCCCACATAACATTCAAATCAACCAGACAAATGTTATGATCCTAACTCAAGGGTAAGGAACAAAACAGACGAAATAAGTATAGGGAACCGTACTCAACATCTCACTATTGTGGCATGCAACCCAATCTACACATCATACCCGTGGCGGTGTGCCACCTGATCCACACATAGCAATCAATAAGGAAATACCCATCGATCCAAAATACTCATACCCACGAATTGCTCGAATATCGACCACCAGCACGCCAAGTGCATGAACACAACTCTGGTGAGACGGATAGCGTAATGCGCTACAAAAGCCAAGCACGACTAAAGTGCATCAAACAACCAACATCTCGAGAGCCATCTCGTTCATATACTACCACAACTACATAGGGTCACAACACACGTATGAATAATCAAGCCATCTCACAACCCACATGGCATAAGAAAATAACACATGAGTTGGACAACAACAGGAATAACATCCACTACTCCCAAAGACTCATCAATAAGTAATTCTATGTTGAATAAACATATCTGATATGGTGTAGAATATACATTCACACTAGGCCTACCAACTGATCTCAAGATAATTCAAATCATCCCATAATGGGCCAATATCCTTCCAAAGATCCACAACGACCCTATTCATGACACATACGATCAGCTGTCAAATCAAGAACAAACTTGCATAGTCTGCAACCAAGGAACATAGTGTCTCTCAGACATAAACTCTCCAATTAGCGACAGTACCAGAATCTTCATACCTGATATCAATCTCTACCACATAAATGAATGACACATCACACTTATACGATCATCCCGTGGGAGATACTCCCACGACCTTCCGTACCAGGTAGCAAAATCTGCACATCCATGGCTACCAATCATACTATTTATGCAATGCAAATCAGGAATCCGCAATTCAATTAACAATGCCTCTTCCACATAACTCCATTCTCAAGAGCCACTAAAATAGTGCCAGCATACTTTGGACATCTGAAATTTCTCCCCCGCTCTTTAGAGCTTGTGACATTCCTGTCAAAACTGGACCGCAACCTTGATCCTCAAATTCCAATTTTCACACCGCTAACTGCACCTATTATGCTATGACACGAGAGTGTGAGAATCCCATAATAAATATTGAACTACCAGTGGAATAGTCACTTAATCATCCAGAACCCCTTCACTTAACTCATTCCAGAAGAAAAATCGCAACACACAACCAACTCCCTATAACCGCAAAATACACAGAACCCCTTCACTTAACTCATTCCAGAAGAAGAATTGCAACACACAACCAACTCCACATAACCTCAAAAGACACAGAACTCAAGTCATGGCTGAGACCATCATAACCTTCGGGACCCATTTACACATAACCGAACCATCATGATTGAATCCCATCAAACTGCCAAATTACAGAGGTTGTCAAGCCCGCAAGTGTAGCCACGAACACCTATATAACCTTACCACACCGAAGGAACCGATCATTTCCTTACCTTTAGAATAAGTACCTCTCTTTTTCCAATACACAATGGACCTCAATCAACACTCATCCCGAAGGACCCCAAACCATAAGACCAAATCGTCTATATACCTATAAGCCATTTTATATCCTCCTCGTGCACTCAATGGTACCTCCAACTGATATACCCGCTCTGAAAGATTTTCTATGAATCCGAAGCTATCTCTTCTATCTTTCTGACCTTACACTACAGACCCGGTGACAACATAGAAATACTCCAAGTACCTTTCACACTTGATAAGTGGGGATTCTAACTACTTATTAGCGCCTTTTAGCTTTTATTTTAGTTTAAAAGTGTTTAATTGTGTTCCCGTCAGACTCCCGAGATGAAATCCGACTCAAAAAAGAGTAATCCAAATACAAGGCAACAAAAGGCACAATAGCTTGCAAAGTGCGTACCGCAAAATTTCATCTGCGGCCGCAAACAATGAAGCAAATCCCAACAGAATTTCCTAGGAAACTGCGGACCACACAGGAATTGTGCAGCCGTAAATGAAGAACTGGAGATTAACTTCAGAGGGTATGCAAATTTCCAAAGTCCAAGTCCCTCAAGAATGTGTACAACACAATAATTGTGCAGCCGCAGGAATGCCTTGCGGCTGCAGAAGTAAAAATGCGGACCGCAGAAGACCAGGTTGCGGCCGCAGAAACAATGCATCGCGACTGTAGTGGAGAATTGTGTCGCCGCAGAATCCCAGCTTCTGCAAAGATGAAGACTTCTGTGGACCGCACATGGAATTGTGCGGCTGCAGAACCTCCCGAAGGGTATTTTTGTCCTAAATTTCCAGCCTTGTATAAATAAACGGGTTTCACAAAATTAGGTCAATATTTGACATTAGCAAGTCCTGTAGCCATTTTTCTTTGCTTATTTTAGTAATTTTCCACATTAGGGGATATTTTAACATAGATTTTATCATTTTGATTTTCCAATATGAGTTTAATTAGTATTTCTTCTATTTCTTCAATTGCAAGCATGAGTAGGTAGATTTTTACTAGGTTTGTGACCCAACCCTAGTGTGTAAACCTTATGGGTATCTAATTTAGTGCTTGTTTATGATTTGGTGTTTATTATTTAGCCTTGTTCATGCTTTAATTTGTAGAATTAATAGTTCCAAACATTAGTTCATGCCTAATTGACTTAGTCTCTACCTGAGAAAGAGAGAATTAGTCTAGAAAAACTTGGCTAACAAGAAATTGGGTAAATCGAGAGATTGATCAACCTAATTAAAGGGTTCAACCTAGAGATAGTAATAACCCGACTTGAGCTCTTATAAACCATTTTGTGTGATACCCATTTGGACTTTAGAAAGCCAAATTGGGCAAAACTACTCCTTGACCGAGAGGTACTGAGTGGGTAATTGAGAGTTGATAGCTATAATACACCCCGATCAACAGAAAAAAGCATTAAGGTTTATATCCCATTAGGCGAACACCTAGGCGATGGTCATAACCCTAGGCTTTTTACAAACGTGAAAAATAACAAAACAATTATCTTAGTTTTCTTTCTTAACTTTGCAATCTTAGTTTTAAAAATAGAAATAGAAACAAAACCAATTTGTGGAAGTGTAAATTAAGATAGTTTAGACTCGCGTACTAGAATATATAATCCTAGCTCCCATATAAAGTCCCTGTAGATTCAATCCCGACTCTTTGTTCGGTTACTATTATTACAATCGACCGTTTCATATCCTTGTTTTGAGGTGTAATTTGGACGAGATCAATTTTTGGCGCCGTTGCCGGGGAGTTAAAAATGGTGTTAGCTAAATATTTGAGTGTGTTTTTGGAATATATTCTTTTCCTTCTGTGTTACTAACGTGTTGAGAAATTGTAGGTGAAACCATGGAAAACAACGAGGTCAGAAACATTGCTTTGGGTGATGTGGACATTGAGGATGATCAGATGGATGAGGTTCCTCTTGAACCTCAAGCTAATAGACGAGGCCGAGTGCCTCAGGACAATGTGCCCACTCCACCCCCACCTCCACCAAGAGCGGCTCCACACCGGGTGTTTCCGAATGAAGGATATGCAAGTGCAATAGTCCCTCCCCGTATTAGGTCACGCAACTTTCAAATCACCAACATGATTCTCACCTTTCTTGAGCAACGAGGGTTTTTCACCTATGCTCCGGGTCAAAATGCATACAAACATTTGAAGGGGTTCGTGGATATGTGTTGGGGGAGTAAGCTAACAAATGACTCCGAGGATACTTTGAGGCTAAGGTTTTTTCCCTTTTCTCTATGGGGGAAGCCTTATATTGGTTGGAATGTTTGCCAAACCATTCCATTCATACTTGGGATGAATTAGCGAAGAAATTTATTTCTAAGTACTTCTCTCCCGGGAACATGGCTATACTTCGGGATGAAATTCTAGCATTCAAGCAAGAGCCCAATGAACCAGTACCCGAGATATGGGAACGGTATAGACCAATGGTAAAAGAGTGTCCCAATAATGATATGATGAAAAATATGATTGAACAAACTTTTTATCGGGGGATCAATACAACCAACCAATGTATAGTGAATCAACTTGCCGGTGGGAACTTCATGACTACGCCTTATGCGGAGGCGTGTGATATTTTGGATGAGATGGTGGATACCTCATCGGCGTGGTAATCCCAGGCTAATGTTCCACAAGGTGATCCAAATATGATTCACCTTCACAAAGAATTGCATGACCATGGGAAAGCCATAGCTGAATTGACCACCACCATGAACCAATTGGCAAAGACCCAACTTCAACAAGTGCAAAACCCGAGACAAGTCAATGCAATGGAGGGAGTAAACATTATGGTGAACAAATGGAGAACAAAGGGTCCACAAGTGCAACAAAGAGTGGATAATTTTGTGCAAGAAGATAGTGGGTTTGATCAAGATGACTCTTATAATGACAAAGAAGAAGAGGTCCAATATGTGAACAACTTTCAAGGGCAAATAAATAACTTCCAAGGCCCAAGCCAACAATAATGGCGACCTCAAAATAATCAAGAAAATTGGAATTCTCACAACCAAAGTAATTGGAGTGGTGGAAACAATCAAAGTAATTGGAATAACAACAACAATCAAGGAAATTGGAGTGGTGAAAATAATAAAGGGAATTGGCATAAAAACAATAACCAAGGCAATTGGGGAGGGCACAAACAAGAAAATCGGGGGTCGGGTTTTTAAAGGCTCTCGATGTATCAGCAATCAAGCAACCTGCCTCCTTATCCTTCCCATGGTCCTAGTTCATCCAACAATGAAATGAGTCGTATTGAGAACATGTTTAAGCAAAATTATGGAGAAGAATGCCGATTTCGATGCCCAACTTGCCTCACACAACACATCGATCCGAAACTTAGAAGTGCAAATGGGGCAAATCTCTCAAGCTCTAAATTCTCGTCCTAAGTGGTCACTACCAAGTGACACGGTGGTGAACCCAAAGGCTGGGAATAACACGGGGCATGCCATGGCCAATACTACAAGAAGTGGAAAAAGTGAAAATGCACCCACCTCAAGTCAAAAGCAACTTGTGGATGATGAGCAAGTGGTACAAGAAGAATAGATCCCGAGCAATGTGATGCAATCAAATGATGAAGTTCAGATTTACATTGATGACAATGTGGAAGAGACTCAAGATGAAGTGAACCCATCTAGGGATCATGTTATTGACATACCGGAACCGGTAGTGGAAAAGGCTAAGGCACCAGTGCCTAAGCCTCCTCCTCCGTATCCTCAAAGGCTTGCCAAGAAAAATGGTGAGAATTAATTCAAAAAGTTCATTTACATGATGAAGAGTCTCTCAATCAATGTGCCATTAGTTGAAGCCTTGGAACAAATGCCCGGTTATGCAAAGTTTATGAAGGATTTGGTGACAAAGAAGCAGTCAATGAATTTTGAAACTATTAAAGTCACTCATCAAGAGAGTGAAATTGTGCATTCAAGGAGATTATCAACAAGTGCATTCATAGATGTGGGTCTTAGTTGCCCAATTCCCAAAGTGTTGAAAATCGAATAGGGCATCAAATTGATACTTGCCCCAAGATCACAAAAAGCCTTAGCAAACTCGGCACTTCCAATTGTACAAGGGATTGTGAAATCACCGGGATCTTCCAATTTAGGATATTATCAAGTGGTTTGATGCCGGGGTCATCTACCCCATTTCCGATAGTTCATGGACTTCTCCGATGCAATGTGTCCCAAAGAATGGGGGCATGACGGTGGTCACAAATGACAAGAATGAGTTGATTCCTACAAGAACGGTGAACGGGTGGAGAGTGTGTATGGACTATCGCAAGCGAAATAAAGTCACAAGAAAGGATCACTTTCCACTTTCCTTCCTTGACCAAATGCTTGATAGGTTGGCTAGACGTGCTTTCTATTGCTTTCTGGATAGATATTCGGGCTACAACCAAATCCTCATTGCTTTGGAGGATCAAAAGAAAACAACTATTACATGTCCCTATGGTACTTCCGCCTTCAAGCGGATGCTATTTGGTCTATGTAATGCACCGACGACTTTTCAAAAGGGACATGGTAGAGGACTACCTTGAAGTTTTCATGGATGACTTCTCGGTGGGTAGGGATTCCTTTGATGATTGCTTGGAAAATTTGGATAGAGTATTGGCAAGGTGTGAAGAAACTGATTTGGTGCTAAATTGGAAGAAGTGCCATTTCATGGTCGAGGAAGGCATTTTCCTTGGCCACAAGATCTCAAAGAATGGCATAGAATTCGACAAGGCAAATATTGAGGTGATTTCTAAACTTCCACCTCCGACTTTGGTGAAAGGCGTGCAGAGTTTCTTAGGTCACGCGGGGTTTCACCAGTGCTTCATCAAGTACTTTTCTAAAGTGGTGAACCCGTTGTGCAAGATCTTAGAGAAAGATGCGAAGTTTCACTTTAATGATGATTGCATGAGAGCCTTTCAATTGCTAAAGTTCAAGTTGACAACCACTCCCATTATCACCGCTCCTAATTGGATGAAACGACTCGGCCGGTCGTTTTGAGAGTTGTATCCTCATTCCCCTATTTAATGCTCATTCTGTACTTTATAGCTGTATTTTGACTTGTTGGGGTAGTCAGTTTGAGTCCGGAGAGATTTCAGAATGAATTGAGACACTTAGTCTCAAGGTTAAAAACTTAAGTTGAAAAGGTTGACCGAATATTGACTTATGTGTAAACGACCCCGGATTTTTTTTTTGATGATTTCAATAGCTCCGTATGGTGATTTTAGACTTTGGAGCATATTCGGAGTTTTATTTGGAAGTTCGTAGTTAAATTAGGCTTGAAATGACTAAAATATCAACTTAAATTTGGAAGTTTGACCGGGGAGTTGACTTTTTTATATCGGAGTCAGAATTCAGTTCTGAAAATTTGAATAGGTCTGTTATGTCACTTATGACTTGTGTGCATAATTGGAGGTCAATCGAACTTGATTTAATACGTTTCGGCATGAGTTTTATAAATTTTAAACTTAAAAACTCATAAGTGCTATTCGAGGTGCAATTCATAATTTAGATGTTGTTTGATGTAATTTGAAACCCCGAGTAGGTCTGTGTTATCTTACTGAACTTGTTGGTATATTCGGATAGGGTCCTGAGTACCCCGAGTGTGATTCGGATCGAAATCGGATCAATTTTTGAACTTAGGCAAATTCTTAAATTTTGCAGCTTCTGGTGTCATCGCACTTAAGAAGGGACTGACCGCGGGTGCGGACTTGCACAAGCGAGTTGTGGATCGCAGAAGCGGACAAAGGGTTGCCCAGTTGGAGTCGTAGAAGGGAACCATTTTCCGCATGTGTGAAGAGATCTTTCCACTTCATCTTCGCAGAAGCAGAAATGCGGTCTCAAATGCGACTCCGCAAAAGTGACAATTAGTCCGCAAATGCCGAAATACCTGGACAGATTATATCAATTCGGGTATTGGCCATTTTTACCCATTTTTGGATTTTAAGAGCTCGGGTGAGGCAGTTTTCAGGCGATGTTTCAAGGAAAATATCGGGGTAAGTATTCTTAACTCAATATTGGTAAAATTACCCGAATCCATGGTTGTTTTAAACATTTAATTGGTGATTTGAGTTGGAAAATTGTGAAAACCCTCTTAGTTTAGATTTAAGATTTGAGGGTCGAGTTGAAGTCAGAATTTAGTAATTTTGGTATGGTTGGACTCATGGTTGAATGGGCGTTCATATTTTGTAACTTAATTTGATTCCGAGACATGGGCCCCACGGGTGATTTTTGAGGTATATTTTGGATTTTGTTGGAAAATTTGTATTTTCATATGGAATAAATTCCAATAATTTGTATTGATTGAATCAAATTAATTGTGACTAGATACGAGATTTTCGAAGGCTAATTCGCGAGGCAAAGGCATAACAGAGTAAAGAATTACCCGATTAAGTGACTTGTCTAGCCTTGTGTGGGGAAATCCCCCTTAGAATTGGTATTGATATGATAATTGTGACGTGTGGAAAGTCGTGTACGCGAGGTGACAAGTGTGTACATGGGCTAAATGTGAAAAACTCTTGTTTTAAATTGTGTAGATCTCTGTTACACATTAATTAAATTATTTTATCCGGTTATGTTCATCATCATTGATCTATTTGTATATTTTAAATTAGCCCGACATTTTTTCTGCTAATTGTTTTACCTGTTTAGTTGAAACTTTGTTTCTTTATTCTTTGCTTAATATTTGAAAGTTGAATTTCTTAATTGAATTATTATTAATATGAAGTAGTTGACATTTTTAAATTTGGTATTGAGGCAACGTCCTAAAAATTGTGAAATATTATTTTTGCTGAGTTATTCATTCCCGAATATTTTGTGAGATTTTTATGCTCATTGTGATTGAGCCGTGATCTCCTTATTGTGAAAAATATTGTTGTTGTTGATTTATTTTGGCAAGTTGAAATATTTGGGCACTTCAGGTGCAAATTGTGATATATTATTATATTGATACGCATGTGGTGGTATAAGGTCTGGGTGTTGAAACGCATGCGGTGAGACAAGGGTGGATTGATACGCATGGCTAGTAAGGGAACTACTAGAAGTCATGCGGTGTGATAAGGGTGGATAAACCGCGGGATGCTATTTCGAAAAAAATATTTTCTTTAAAAATTAAATGTGAAGGCTCCCACGGTGATATAAGAAAATGAGATATTGTGAATTTATTTATGATTTTGGACTACGAGGCGGTACTGCAGGAGTGCCCTTGTTGATATTTCTTTATGGCTACATTTTCCTTTAGTTATTTTGGTGTTTTCCTTAAAGTTGTAAATTTATGTTTACCTTAATGTTGTAAATTTCTGTTTTCCTTCCGCGAGGTGTTATTTGTCATTATCCTGTGTAGTTAAATTGTGACATAGTACTTACTTGATTCATCCCAATTTTCATTATCATTATTATATTGTTAAACTTTACACCTTATCTTTTATTATTCCAGTACGGCATGACCTGACCTCGTCATTACTCTACCGAGGTTAGGCTTGGCATTTACTGGGTACCGCTGTGGTGTACTCTTACTACGCTTCTGCACATCATTTTGTGTAGATCCAAGTACTTCCTATTAGACCAGGCATCGGTGAACTAGCCGTACGCGGAGACTTCAAGGTATATCTGCCAGCATCCGCAGACCTCGGAGTCCCCATCTATCCTTATTGTGTTGTTTTCCTTATTCTCTTTAGACTTTGATATATAGAGATACTTAAAATAAATTCTTAGAATCTTGTTACTTATTTCTACCGAGTTTTGGGAGTTGTAACTATTTGTATCGTGGTTTGATTTATTTTATATGTTGAGATTTGAGTTTTAGTTTTGTATTCCGTATAATTGATAGGCTTACCTAGTCTTAGAGTGTAAGTTCCATCACGACATCCTACGGAGGGAAATTGGGGTCATGACAAGTTGGTATTAGAGCTCTAGGTTCATAGGTGTTGAGTTACAAGAAGGTTTAGTAGAGTCTCGCGGATTGGTATGGAGATGTCTGTACTTATCTTCAGGAGGCTATGGAACTATTAGGAAAATGTTCACTTCTTTGATTCCTTATCATGCACAATTGTTGACTTCAAAATTATAAACTCTTGTCTTTCTATTCTCTCACAGATGGTGAGAACACGCACAACTGGATCCGATGATCAGACACCCACGCCCATGTTGGAGCCACAAGAGGCCGGGGCTGGAGCAGAGGCCGAGGAAGACCACGTGGTGCAGCCAGATTACCTACACGAGCTTCTACAGAGGAACCACCAGTGGCTCCAGTTGGAGAGAAAGCACCTGAGATGCATGTTACTACTCATGCACTTCAGGAGACTATTACCTAGTTTTTTAGCATGTTTGGTACTCTAGCTGAGGCGGGGTTGATTTCACTTGCTCCTACCACATCTCAGGCCGGGAGTGGAGTACAAACTCCCATTTCCCATACCCTAGATCCACGGGCCCAGGTTGATCATGCTTCAGAGGTTATACTAGTGCAGCCAGTTGTCCTAGTTCAGCCCGAGGCTAGGGTAACGATTTTGGGGGGGGGGGATCAACTCAAGCTCGAGAGGTACAAGAAGTAACTCCCTCCCACTTTCGGCAGTTTGGCTTCAGAGGATGCTCATGGTTTTCTTGAGGAAAATCACTGTATCCTCCGTACTATGGGTATTGTAGATTCTAGCAGGGTTTCTTTCACGACATTCCAGCTTAGAGGTGGAGGTCGGACAGGTAGAGTTCCACCCGATCGGTCGTTTTGAGAGTTGTATCCACATTCCCCCATTTATTGCTCATTTTGTACTTTATAGTTGTATTGTGACTTGCCGGGGTAGTCAGTTTGAGTCCAGAGAGATTTCGGAATGAATTGAGACACTTAGTCTCAAGGTTGAAAACTTAAGTTGAAAGGGTTGACCGAATATTGATTTATGTGTAAACGACCCCGTAATAGAATTATGATGATTTCAATAGCTCCGTATGGTAATTTTGGACTTAAGAGCCTGTCTAGAATTTTATTTAAAAGTCTGTAGTTAAATTAGGCTTGAAATGACTAAAATAGGAACTTAAATTTGGAAGTTTCACCTGGGAATTGACTTTTTGATATCGGAGTCGAAATTCAATTCTGAAAATTTGAATAGGTATGTTATGTCATTTATGTCTTGTGTGAAAAATTTGAGGTCAATCGGATTTGATTTAGTACGTTTCGGCACGAGTTTTGTAAATTTGATACTTAAAAATTCATAAGTGCGATTCGAGGTACAATTCGTAATTTCGATGTTGTTTGATGTAATTTGAATCCCCGAGTAGGTCCGTGTTATGTTACTGGACTTGTTGGTATATTCGGATGGGGTCCCGAGTACCCCGAGTGTGATTCGAATCGAAATCGGATCAAATTTTGGACTTAGGAAAATTCTGAAATTTTGCAGCTTCTGGTGTCATCGCACCTGCGAAGAGACTGACCACGGGTGCGGACTCGCATAAGCGAGCTGTGGCTCGCAGAAGCGGACAAAGAGCTGCCCAGTTGGAGTCGTAGAAGCGGACCATTCTCTGGAGGTGCATAGGGAGCTTTCCACTGCTTCTTCGCATAAGCGGAAATGCGGTCGCAAATGCGACTCCGCAAAAGCGACTATTGGTCCGCAAATGCGGAAATACTTGGACAGAACATATAATTCAGTTGTTGGCCATTTTTACCCATTTTTGGATTTTAAGAGCTCGGGTGAGGCAATTTTCAGGCGATTTTTCAAGAAACATATCGGGGTAAGTGTTCTTAACTCAATATTGGTCAAATTACTCGAATCCATGATTGTTTTTAACATTTAATTGGTGATTTGAGTTGGAAAATTGTAAAAACCCTCTTAGTTTAGATTGAAGATTTGAGGGTCGAGTTGATGTCAGAATTTAGTAATTTTGGTATGGTTGGACTCGTGGTTGAATGAGCATTCATATTTTATAACTTTTATCGGGTTCCGAGATATGGGCCCCACAGGCAATTTTTGAGTTAAATTTCGGATTTTGTTGGAAAATTTGTATTTTCATATGGAATAAATTCCAATAATTTGTATTGATTGAATCAAATTAACTGTGACTAGATACGAGACTTTTGGAGGCTAATTCGCGAGGCAGAGGCATAGCGGAGTAAAGAATTACCCGATTAAGTGACTTGTCTAACCTTGTGTGGGAGAAATTCTCCTTAGGATTGATATTGATATGATAATTGTGATGTATGGAAAGTCGTGTATGGGAGGTGATGAGTGTGTACACGGGCTAAATGTGGAAAACTCTGGTTTAAAATTGTGTAGATCTCTGTTACACATTAATTAAATTATTTTATCCGGTTATGTTCATCAGCATTTATCTATTTTTATATTTTAAATTTGCCCGACATTTTTCCTGCTAATTTCTTTACCTGTTTAGTTGAAACTTTATTTCTTTTATTCTATGCTCAATATTTGAAAGTTGAATTTCTTAATTAAATTATTATTAATATGAAGTAGTTGACATTTTTAAATTTAGTATTGAGGCAACGTGCTAAACATTGTGAAATATTATTTTTGCTGAGTTATTCATTCCCGAATATAGTGTGAGTTTTTTATACTCATTGTGATTGAGTAATGAGCTCCTTATTGTGGAAAATTTTATTGTTGTTGATTTATTTTGGCAAGTTGAAATATTTGGTCACTTGAGGTGCAAATTGTGATATTGATACGCATGCGGTGGTATAAGATCTGGGTGTTGAAACACATGCGGTGAGATAAGGGTGGCTTGATACGCATGGCTAGTAAGGGAACTAGTAGAAGTTATGCGGTGTGATAAGGGTGGCTAAAACGCGGGACGCTATTGCGGAAAAAATATTTTCTTTAAAAATTAAATGTGAAGGCTCCCGCGGTGATATAAGGAAATGAGATATTGTGAATTTATTTATGATTTGGGACTACGAGGCGGTACATCGGGAGTGCACTTGTTAATATTTCTTTATTGCTGCATTTGCCTTTGGTTATTTTGGTGTTTTCCTTAAAGTTTAAAATTTATGTTTTCCTTCCGCGAGATGTTATTTTCCCTTATCCCGTGAAGTTAAATTGTGACATGCTACTTACTAGATTCATCCCAATTGTTATTATCATTATTATATTGTTAAACTTTACACCCTATCTTTTATTATTCTAGTAGGGCCTGACCTCGTCACTACTCTAACGAGGTTAGTTTTGGCACTTATTGGGTACCGCTGTGGTGTACTCATACTACGCTTCTGTACATCCTTTTGTTCATATCCAGGTACTTCCTATCAGACCAGGCATCAGTGAACTAGCAGTATGCGGAGACTTCAAGGTATATCTGCCAACGTCTGCATACCTCGGAGTCCCCATCTATCCTTATTGTGTTGTTTTCCTTATTCTCTTTAGACTCTGATGTATAGAGACACTTAAAATAAATTCTTAGAAGCTTGTGACTTATTTCTTCCTGATTTTAGGAGTTGTAACTATTTGAATCGCGGTTTGATTTATTTTATATATTGAGATTTGAGTTTCAGTTTTTTATTCCGCATAATTGATAGGCTTACCTAGTCTTAGAGACTAGGTGCCATCACGACATCCTACGGAGGAAAATTGGGGTCGTGACATTGGAGTATCCCTTTTGAGCTCATGTGTGATGCTAGTGATGTAGCGGTTGGGGCTGTTTTGGGTCAACACATCAACAAGATTTTTCATCCGGTCTACTATGCTAGTAAGACCATAAATGGTGCCCAAGTTAACTACACCGTTATGGAGAAAGAGCTCCTTAACATTGTGTTTGCAATGGAGAAGTTTCGCCCATACTTTATGGTTTCCAAGGTTATTGTTCATACGAATCATGCGGCACTTCGCTATCTTATGAGCGAGAAAGATTCGAAAGCCCGGTTGATGAGATGAGTGCTATTATTGCAAGAGTTTGATATTGACATTCAAGATCGAAAATGTCACGACCCAAAATCCATTAATGGTCATTATTGTGCCTAACACCGCTGTCAGGCAAGCCAACAATAGTTGATTAACTTGATTATTCATTTTAGTATTTTGAAATCCAAATTTTCCTTCAATTAAATAATCAGAAATAAAATTTACAAAGTAAATTATAATATTTTCCCAACTACAATACTAAACAACTCATAAGTACCCCCCAAAAACCGGTATCACAAGTGCATGAGCATAAACTAGAAAGTAAAATAAAATACAACATCTGTCCAGAATACAAATTAGACAGGAAAAATACAAATAACCCTAGAGGAGACTCTGCTAGCTGCGGAACGTAACCTGAAATGCAGCTCATGGCAAATCCCCGCATCATCCGTGCCTCCGTGCCCAAAGGACCACCGGACATAAATGTACCTGCACAAATATGTGCAGCAAGTATAGTATGAGTACGTAAATCCACGTGTACCCAGTAAGTATCTAGCCTAACCCCGGAGGAGTAGTAACGAGGGGTAGACATCTACACTCACTAGTGGTCTAATAATATCAGGTACAATAAGGAGGTGAACAATTATGAGGCAAAATAAATAAATGAAATAAACAAGTATAAATATGTGGTACAATTATCCTCCTTACAATAAACTCAAGCTCTTAATTAGTAATTCCTCCTCCACTAGAGCACATATATATATGTATAATGGACCTCACCAAATGGGTAGTTATGATTCGAATCAGGGAAAGATTAGAGATACTATGGCTTCTTGCCAAATATTACGCACGATTCCATGAGGATATATTTATAGAAATGTCGAGGCATACGGCCCGATCCAACATAAATATTAAATTGTGCACTGCCGAGGGTCGAACGACACAAACTATAGATGCATCTATTAAACTGCCGAGGTGAATGGTCCGCTCCCATGAGAGTGTGGTACATAAATCCTGCCTAGGCGAATGGCTCGATCCCATTAGAATAAGAAGTTTAAACGGGTCCTTGACCCCCACTCATGAATGAACATGTGAGTTATAATTTTTAAGGAAACTTATTCGATGACAACGCATAACGTGTGAGAAATCCTTTAGAGGAACACCATTATTCTGTGGCAAATCATAAAACCCGCGAAAACTCTACAATAGCAAGTCCATCACTCTACGCATGTCTAGTCTCAAGTCATAACGCGAAATAAAAGAATTAGACAAGCAAGGATAATCCCTATAGTATAAGTACAACATGATGTAAACCTAAGTCTACCCGGACAATAACATGAATCTAACTACGTACGGACTCTCGTCACCTCGTGCGTACGTAGTCCCTACAACACGTTACACATATTAAATATATCACCTAGGGGTAGTTTTCCCCTTACAGAGTTAGACAGGAGACTTACCTCGCTCCGAAGTTCCGTAACTGGCTCCAACACCGCTTTAACACCTCAAACTAGTTCTCGTCGCTCCAAAACTAGTCAAACAATGTGCAAACCAATAAGAATATACTCTAATACTCGTAACAAATCAATTTAGACAAATTCCCAACTCCATTTGAAAAGTCGATAAAAATTACCCTCGGGCCCACGTGCCTGAATTTCAAAAATATTCGAAGATAACCATTACCCATAACCTTACGAACTCAAATATATAATTTATTTCCAATTCCATGCCAAATTTTGTGGTCAAAATCCAAAAATACCAATTCTAGTTTTTCTACCAAAACTCCCACAATTTTCCCAAATTCTTCGCCTTAAATCCACAAATAACTTTACATTTAGCTCACAACAAGTAAGGAACTACTCACCTTGTGTTACATGATGAATACTCATCAAAATTGCCCAAGAACCGAGCTCCAAAAATTCCAAATGAAAATGAAGAAATGACCAAGTTCGATCCCTTATGTTCTACCAAGTTTCTGCTTCTGCAGATTACTTGACCGCATTTGCGGTCCCGCTTCTACGGATCTCCCATCGCTTCTGTGATCTAGGGTTTCCAGCCCATTTCCGCATATGCGGTCTCCCATGCGTAGATGCGCATCCGCATCTGCGGATATGCTTCTGCACTTACGCCCCCAGGCTTTCTCTCATTCTCGCACCTGCGATGCACCTTTGCATCTGCGACCTCGCAGGTATGGACAACCCTTCCCACCTTTGCCCAAACCGCACCTGCAACCATTTCCTCGCTTCTGCGGTCACGCACCTGCGGTCAAATTTGCGCAGGTGCGATTACACCAGAACTGGTGCACTTCAGCCATCCTTAAAGCTTCAACTTGATCCGTTAACCATGCCAAACCACCCCGAGGCCCCTCGTGACCTCAACCAAACCTACCAACAAGTCTTAAAACACCATACACACTTAGTTTAGCCTTCAAATCATCACACAATGCTAAAACAACGAATCGCATCCCAATTCAGGCTTAAAGAACTTTAGAACTTCAAACTTCTACATTCGATGCTGAAACCTATCAAATCACGTCCGATTGACCTCAAATTTTGCACACAAGTCACATTCGACATTATGGGCCTATTACAACTTTTGGAATCATAATATGACCCCGATATCAAAAAACCCACTCCCGGTCAAACTTCTTAAAATCCATTCAAATTTTTATCTTTCGCCAAATGATCCCGAAATGACCTACGGACCTCCAAATCCACATCCGGATGCGCTCCCAATACCATAATCACCATACTGA
Source organism: Nicotiana tomentosiformis (assembly GCF_000390325.3). Taxonomy (NCBI): domain Eukaryota; kingdom Viridiplantae; phylum Streptophyta; class Magnoliopsida; order Solanales; family Solanaceae; genus Nicotiana; species Nicotiana tomentosiformis. The sequence continues at coordinate 7,507,147 of NC_090822.1, forward strand.
GTTATTCCCAGACTTAGAATCCCAAAGGGACATTAATAACATTGAAATTCACTTCAACCCAAATTTATGAAATTCTTCCAAAACGTCAACTTTCCACAATAGGCGCCGAAATTCTCCCGGGTCATCCAAAACCTGATCCGGACATACGATCAAGTCCAACATCATTATACGAACCATTTGAAACCTTCCAATCCCGATTCCGAGGTCGTTTACTCAAAAATTAAACCTTAGTCAATTCTTCCAACTTAAAGCTTTCGAAATAAGAGTTTTCTTTCCAAATCAACTTCAAACTTCCTAAAATTCAATTCCGACCACACGCGCATGTCATAATACATGAAGTGAAACTACTCAAGGCCTCAAACTGCCAAATAACGCACTAGATCTCAAAATGACTGGTCGGGTCGTTACAGAAAAAAGAGTAAAAATCAAGTGGCTGACCACTTGTCTCGTTTGGAAAAGGAGGGGAGGCCGCATGATGGCCTTGAAATCAATGACTCTTTCCCCGATGAGCAACTCTTGGCTATCTCAATAAAGGAGATGCCATGGTTCGTGGATCTAGCAAACTTCCTTGTGTGTGAAATCATCCCGGATGAGTTCTCTTCAAATCAAAGAAAGAATCGCAAACGGTATTGTCAAGATTATTATTGGTATGAGCCATACTTTTTTGTATTTGTACAGATGGAGTAATTAGAATATGTGTACTGGAAGAAGAGCAAAGTGATATTCTTGAGGCTTGCCATTCTTCGCCTTATGGTGGTCACCATGGCAGAGCAAGAACGGGGGCCAAAGTGCTGAGTTGTGGTTTCTATTGGCCCACTCTTTAAAAATATGCAAGTGATGTGGTGAAACGTTGTGATGAATGTCAACGGGCGGGTGGAATCTCGAAGAAAAATGAAATGCATCTCACTATCATTTTGGAGATTGATATCTTTGATGTGTGGGGTATTGACTTCATGGGTCCTTTTGTGAGTTCTTGTAAAAATACCTACATCTTGGTCACGGTTGATTATGTGTCTAAATGGGTTGAGGCCATGGCTCTACCCAATAATGAAGCAAGAAGTGTGGTGGTGTTCTTTAAGAATATTTTCAGAAGATTTGGTACTCCGCGGGCTATCATAAGCGATGGGGGGGTCGCATTTTTGCAACAATGATTTTGACACTTTGCTTAGCAAGTATGGTGTCACGCATAAAGTTACAACTACCTATCATCCATAATCTATCGGTCAAGTGGAAGTCTCCAACCGGGAGATAAAGAGTATCTTGTTCAAAACAGTGAATGCTAACCGGATGGATTGGTCAAAGAAGCTTGATAATGCATTATGGGCTTATTGGACTACTTTCAAAACTCCTATCGGAATGTCTCCATACCGGTTGGTATTCGGCAAAGCTTGTCATCTTCCGGTGGAACTTGAGCTCAAAGCCATGTGGGCTCTAAAAAAGTTGAATCTTGATTGGGATGCAGCTGCTAACTTGAAGGTTGCACATTTGAATGAATTGGATGAGTTCCGGTACCATGCCTATGCAAGTTTGTCCTTGTACAAAGAGAAGATGAAGTACCTTCATGACAAATACATTCGAAACAAGGAGTTCAAGGCGGGTGATCTTATGTTGTTATTCAACTCACGGTTGAGGATGTGTCCCGGAATGTTGAAATCTAAATGGGGTGGTCCCTTTGAAATTGTGGGTGTGACACCTTTTGGTGCATTGGACTTGAAAAACAAAAACAATGAAGTGTTCCGAGTCAATGATCACCAGGTGAAGCATAATTTAGGAAAGGTTGACGATGGCCACGTTGTGGTGGTGACTCATTCCAAATGAGGTTAATCTGCATCGTGCCACGACGTTAAATCAGGCGCTTCTTGGGAGGAAACCCATGTTTCTTTTTCTTTTCTTTTCTTCTTTTGTAGATAGGTGGTATTTTTGTGCTGGCTGGATTTGAAGTGTGTTGCAGGGATGAGTGTACTTTACAAATTTGTGCAAAAATTGTCTAACTGTGGAAAGAATTGCGGACCACACAATTTTGATTGCTGCAGCAAAAGGTTCTCTGCGGCCGCACAAATACATTGTGGACCGAACAAGTTGAAGGTGGAAAATGTCAACTCTCTGAAGTTGGTCCGTCACAGAAATGGTCGATCTGTGGCCACGACACGAATTCTGCGGTCCGCACAACTAATTATGCGGACCGAAAATGCTAGGAAAACTGGGCCTTCATGTAACAGAGTGCGGACCGCAATGGGAATTGTGCGGCCGCACTCAAGCCCTCTTACTTTGCCAAAACCCGCTCACTATAAATAGCAAAATCTAGGGTATTGTTTCCTTTGTCCCTCTCTGAGCTCACAAAGTACACAAATTTGAAATTTTGTGTTAAATTAGCTGCTCACAAGCTTAGTAACTATGATCACTCATCTCTTGCACAAATTCATATCTGACATGCATCATCATCTTGATTAATTTCTTTGAACTTTTAGATTTTTAATGAAATTAGGACCATTTGTCTGATTTAATATATTTGAACAACCATGTAGGGTAAATATATAGTGGGTAGACTGGTAAATGATCTAAGGGGAATGGGTAAGTTGATTTTCATGCTTAGATGTTGTTTCCATGTCAAAATTGTGCAAACATTTGAAGCCCTAGGTGAAAACGACCGTTTGTTCATAATTATTAGAATCTGCGGTCGCACAAGAAATTGTGCGGTCTGTAGAAGTTAAAGATTAGGGCATTATAGTAAGGCATGGTTTTGCGGCTGCAATGCAAAAGGTGCGGACCGCAGAAATCCCATTGCGGCCGCAGAACAACTTAGTCCTTGTGATTAGAGAGTTCTTAATATGGTGACTCTTAAGTGCGGCCGTAAAGAAAATTGTGCGGACCGTAACCCAGTTCTGTGGCCGCACTGGAAAATTGTACAGTCCGCAATGCCCATTCTACGGCCGCAATGACAATTTTGTGGACCGCACTTCCCTACCCTGCAAACATGTTTCTACAATGTTTTTCACTACAATCTCTAGTGTGTCCTTGCATTCTTTCTGTGTCTGGAATTGAATTGCAAGTAACATTCACCTTTGCTTAGTACAGAACATGGTTTGATCTAGAGGACGAGTGACACTTCAAAAGGAAGGGGTGACCCTTCCCGGGGACGAGGGAAGAGACCCTTGCTTAGTACCCAACTGCTTGAAGTTAGAAAGAAGATAGCAGCTGGCAGAGGGAGAGGTATAGACCTTTCCGAGACCAGTTCTTATGCCCCATCTCGGGAAGCATCAGAAGGCAACTCAGCCTCTGTACATGAGCAGCCAGCTGTCTAATCAAGGCCACCAGGGAGATATCAACTCAGGGATGAGTCATCTTCATCACATAGAACCTCCGAGGGTTTGGAGAGTGTCAGTCAGGCTTAAGATCCTTCTACTACATCTGGCCCCAGGCACTAGAGACTTCGGTTCAGGGCATCCCAGATGATGGCCGAGGGGGAGATACTACAGTTGCCAGCCTTGAGCGGTCACAGAACAAAGAGGTGTGGGAGGATAGGTTCGTCAATTTGGCTGCCTTCTCTAGCGTCCGCGAGTGGTGGCCGATGACCTGGTGGTGGCCGATGAGGTCACTCACTCTTGAGCGGCAGTTCCAATTGAAAGACCTAGAAAAGTACAACCCTGCAGTTTTGAGGCAGTTTTGAGAGTGCAAGGGAGGGATACGGTTCACGCAAAGCATGGTGGATGCAAAGGAATACCTTGTCCGGGAATTCTACACCAATGTGGCACATATTAAGAAAGGGATAAAGGTAACTAAAGTGTGGAACCTTAAGGTGCGTTTTGACCAACACACATTAAACACCTACTTGGGGTTTGATGATGTCGAGCCCACAGAGTATTTGGAGAAGTTGGCACTTTGAGATACAGCTCCCCCGTGGCTAGCTGAAATTATAGTAGCTCCTGGGGTACCACCACCATGGATCACAGCAGGGATGGCTATTCATAGAAACACTTTGAGTTTTGAGGCAAAGGGGTGGCTGACCTTTGTATGCAGCCGACTAGACCCGTGTCAGAATAAGACAAATCTTCAAATCCCGTTGGTAGTTCTAGTCGCCTCCATCATGGTCTGGTACCCGATCAATGTGGGTTCCGTGATGTCGGCCAAAATCTCTGTGGTTGCTAGGCAAGCTGACACAAGTTATCTGTATCCCAACACCATTACTGATTATCTTACAGATGCGAAGGTGGAGCCGAGATATTTTGATATGAAGGTGCGGGCGAAGAAGCCCTTCTCATGGTACTCGTTGATGGATGCATAAAACCCTAAGAAAAAGGGTCAGTCGTCTAACACCATAGGCCAGTCTGATGAGCCATCGATGGTATCTGCAGAGGCAATTGACATTCCATCCACTTTAACCCAGCCTTCAGCTAGTGCAGCAGCTATGCCTCTACCTCCAGCCTCAGTGCCTTCAGCAGCCCCTATTACAGGTTCTACCTCGGCTTTTAGGCTGGTGTCGATGCCTACTGCCCCACTCTATGCACTTCAAGTCTTCCAGATATTGGTGAGCTTCAACAACTAGATGCAGACAACTACTGCAAAGCTGTCTGACATATCTAGTACTGTTGCAGCATAGTCCTCCATTCCGGCACCTTAGATGCCCCCAACAGTGGAAGAAACATTGAATAAGCTTCTAGAGAACTATAACACGATTATGGCTACATTGGTGTAGCATGGGTTAGTGATAGAAGAACCGGGCAAGGAAGTGAAAAAGATGAGAAAGTCCCAGGCATCCAAGAAGTCAGTGGACAAGCTCCGGAGAAGCTTGTGGTAGCCGGAGATATTCCATTTGATATGCTGATTGGCCCACACCATCCAAACCCAGATCCCACAGCACCTACAACACCAATTGGACAGTATGAGGAACCAGACTCTGCTGCTGACACTGCTAAGGCAGTGCATCAGATGTTCACCAACCCAATCACTCCCAAAAGTTGAGGACGATGAGATCCAATTGGAGGAGACTGAGGGTGGTGATGTTGTTGTAGACACAGAGATGGACAAGGAGCCATAGGGAGTTTGCTTCACTCTTACCCTTCCTTTACTTTTATTTTGTTAAGCATTTGGCACAATACTTATTTTTATTCGAGGGGTGGGGGGTGGAGTTCATTTGATATGACCTGATAATTCTGAGACAATTGGTTTGTAATAACTGACAATATTCTCTTTGTTTTCCTTATTCTGTATATATTCTCTCTTCTCTTCTCTCATTATGTATATATCTTCTCTCATTATGTATATATCTTCTCTCATTATGTATATATCTTCTCTCATTATGTATATTCGTATTGCTTTCAGTAGTTTTTGTTTGTAGTTTCTTCATGTTTGGTTCTCTTATTAGTTAGTGTTTGATTTAGTAGCTTCTTTTCGAATTAGTAGCTTCTTTTTATGTTTTAGTAGATAATAAGCCTTTGGTTTTCATAATGCCATAGTTCTTTCCAAATGTAGTTTTTGTTTGAACCGGGTGACTCTTCCCAACGATGGATGGCGTGACAACTTTCTTAAGGGACTAAGTTTGTTTTTTTGGTGTTTAGGCAATAATAGTAGTAGTAATGAATAAAAGACCTAATTAAGTCATGCTAGAAGAGTCAAACATGCTTCACTAGGTACCAACACACTTAACTACATGCTTATGGTTAGAAACAAGGTTTTTGAAAGAAATAGCTCTAGTTAGTGACTTTGTGACTCTTGTGTTGACTTAGCCAATCATCGAGTGGTTTAGTCGAACCATAATGATTTTCAATCTTTAATAAGGTCGTTGTGGGCCCTCGACTCTATGCTATTTAACAATCCAGTTTCATAAGGGGTGAGGTATTTTTATTGCTAGTCCGCGTACCCGTGCAAAAGGTCTAGAACTTGCCCCGAATGTGTTTCAAGGCTAAATTTTAAGTTTTGCTTGGCTTGAGAAGTGATTGTAGGCTTTCCTTGATCCGCTTTAATTTTTCCATTGCCTACCAATGTTGTTACCCCTAGTCAACTCATTTGAGCCTCGAGCCTTTCTCATTTGATAACTATGTTACAAACCTTTACCCGTTTTGTCGTGACCCTCCCTTGGAACCCGAGATTTCCTTAACAGTCTTATGAAACAATTGTCTAAAACCATAAGTTTGGGAGAGAGACGAGGAACGTGAAAGAGGTATCAAGGCACAAAAATAGAAAAGAAATGATGAAAATGAGAGGCAATAAAAGGAAAGAACAAAAAGCAAAATACAAAAAAAAAGTGAATAAGTGGAAAGGTTGAAGGGATTCAAATAAAAGTAATGATACAAAGCATGGAGAAATCAATGAGGGAGAAAATTAATGCCATGATAAAGAAAGAGTGATGTTAAGTCTCTCTAATTCCCCAAGGAAAAGAAAGTGCTTCAAGGAATTCGCAAAGTATGAGCCGAGAATAAAAAATGGAATGCTTAAGGAAAGGTGAACCCACTCAACCATAGTGTATCTAACCTTGGTCCAAAAGCCTTCATTATATCCCGAAAAAGCCCTACATGATTTCAAGCCGAGTGAGCTTACATTAGTGGCGATCTACATGAGGGGCGAGCCTATTGTACTCGAAGCCGCACTTGCGATAATATGTTGAGAGAGATGAGTGAACCTTTCACAAATCTTTGGATTGAGTTCTAAAATTATTAAGTAAGTTAGGAAAATGGATCTCGAAACGTGCATAAGAAAAACCTTTCCTCTCTACAACAGCTACATAAAATCCCCTGTCTTAACGCGTCCTGCACACGCTCCACTAGATGGAGCTGCCGGGAGGCATCCCACCGGCGCGTACGGAAGATCAGGTTCACCCCATAGGTGAAACAACTCACAATGTTGATTCTAAGCTAGGAAAACTAACCTATGCTAATACCATCTCAGCTCCTTCATCATCTTCTCAGATCTCTAATCCAAACTCCAATCGCCATGAAAAGGAGAAAGTGATAGCAAGACATACGACTCATAATGGCATGCCAGCTGTGATTTTCAATGCTAAAGACTACTATGGCATAATGGCGGATTCATGTAAGTACACAATTGTGGGAAGATTTCTTCGACCACGCTTCCAAATTGACCGGATTAGGTCAAGATTTAAGGAAATTATTCCATTGAAGGGGTCGGTCAGAATAGGGGTCTATAACAATCATAATGTCTTCATTGATCTCTTTAATGAGGAGGACTGGAAATCAGTATAGTCCAGAAGAGTTATCGAAAGAGACGGGATGCAAATGTGGTTACAAAAGTGATCACCGGACTTCAAGCCAGAAGACGATCTGCCAGTTGCTCTGGCCTAGGTTCTTCTTCCAGCTTTACCTTTTCATATGCATGATTGGCACTACATCACACAATTGTTGATCTCTGTATGTATGCCTCTTGCTCTAGATGCTGCTACAATTGGTAGAACAAGGCCTAGTATGGCCAAAATTAGAGTGGAAGTGGACCTATTAAAACCTCTGCCTCAAAGTGTTTTTGTGGGTCAAGAATATGATGAATCGTTGTTAAATGTATATACCCAAAAATTAGAGTATGAAGGCATCCCGAAATATTGTAAACACTGTCGTAAATTGGGCCACTACATAGTCAATTGTAAGGCTCTTGAAAAGGAAAAGACTGATCAAGCTAAGGAAGAGGGAGATAGAGATGAGATTATCAAAAATGAGGATGAAGCACATTCTATGAACAAGATGATGAAAGAAAACAATGATGTCAAGGAGGACACAATTCACGTGGATTCTCACAGTGTTGACAATAGTAAAAAGCAACAGGAAAAGGGGAATGAAAATACAAAGACCAATAGCAATAAAGAAAGGAAAAACATGAAAAAAAGAAATAAGAAGAAGAAAACCAAAAAGATGCTGAAGAAGAAAATCAAAGTAAGATTCAAACCTGCCCAGAACTGTAGCAAAATTAATGTTATTTCTACATCGACGAGCAAACAAAATGATCAGTCTATAGCTGTTATTAGAGATAGTATTCAGAATCAAGAAACACTTGATACACAAAAACATGAGAGACAAAGCAATTTTAATGATACTTGCAAGAATGAAAGGCTAAAGAAAGAGGAAGCTCCTAATATAGAAATGGAAGATGTCAATCAAATGTCTGATAATAAAGATACTAGCAGGGAAGAAGAAAGCAAGGCAGAGGAAATGCACAAGCATAAAACCTGTGCCTCAAGCTCCTCTACTGTTCCAACAAAGGTTAGAAATCAACCTGGAATAAAATTAGTTGTTGATCTGGATGGCAAAAAGTGGAATCGGGATACGAATGAGGGCAATACTAACAGACTCAACATGAGCTCTAAAAGAGATAGCGATATAGGGAATGAAGACATTGAGGAAGTTTCAAAAGTGAAAAAGTGGATAACTAATACATTGCTAAAAGAGGCAGAAGTGAAACTCGAAAAAATGGCAAAGGTCAAAGAAACAGAACACATCCTTCTCAAAGAAGGAAACAAAGAGAGGAAAATACCTCAAATTGTTCTTATGATTAGTGCAATATTCTGGAATATAAGGGGGGTGAGGTCCAAAAAGCCATTCACAGGCTTAAAAGGTTGATTGGCATCAACAACACATAATTCGTAGCTGTCTTTGAACCTTTTATTACTAAAGAAAAGGTAGATGGATACAGGAGATTCTTAGGGTATCAACATTTTCATTCTAATGGTAATGATCAAATTTGGTGCTTCTGGAATTCTTACAACAATAAAATGATTTTCACAGAAAGTGAACAGCACATTACCATCAAATTGGAGAAAGCTACAGGTACTCAAGATATCTTTGTTACGGCAGTATATGCTAAATGTAATTCAGAAGATAGAAGAGTCCTTTGGTCATCTTTGGAACATGATAGTCATCTGGTGGATGCACCTTGGTGTATCAGGGGAGATTTTAATGTGATCCTTGAACCAAGTGAAAAATTAGGGGGTAAACCTCATAGAATGTACAAAAGTATTGAATTTCAAAATTGTATGGATATTTGTGGAGTTACTGATATTGGTTACTCAGGCCCAAATTTTACTTGGTGCAATAATAGGAGACCCAAGAAGAGAATTTGGAAAAGATTGGATAAAGTCTTTGTTAATGATCTATGGGACAATTTGTTTCAAAGATGTTCAATTAGGCATTTGGCAAGGACGGGATCGGATCATAGACCTCTGACCATGAATGATCTTTACACCAACAACAATTATATTAAGTGTTTCAGATTCCTTAACTGTTGGGTTAATCAGTCTAGTTTCTATAATATTGTTAAGGAAATTTGGAATATAAAGGTTATGGGTAATCCTATGTGGATCTTGCAATCCAAGTTGAAGGCTCTCAGTAAGAGATTAAGTCAATGGTCCAGGGAAGACATCGGTGACATTAATGATGTTGTTATCAACTGGAAGGAGAAGCTTCAATATTTGGAAGATAAAAACATTGAAGACAACACCGAGCAGAGTAGAGAAAAAGTGAACAAAGCCCATGCTGAATATATTAGATGGCTGAGTATCCAAGACTCCCTTCTCAAATAGAAATCTAGGATAAAATGGTTTGAAGATGGTGATAGTAATACCAGATACTTTCACTGCATTCTCAGGGGAAAACGAGGAAGCAACAGGTAAATAGAATCAAGAATCATAAGGGTAAATGGATTGTGGGTGATGAGAAGATCTCCAAAGTTGCAGTCAGACACTTCAATTCCCAGTTCAACTTACCAACTCCTAACCTCAACCCTACTATTTTAGAGTGTATTCCTAATAGCATCACTGAGGAGGATAACTTAATTCTCAGTAAGATGCCCGATGAAGCTGAAATCAAAAATGTTGTGTTGAGTCTGAGTGCTTTTAGCACAGCTGGACATGATGGATATAATGGAGCATTCTTCCATAATTGCTGGGATATTATCAAAGAGGATGTCATTGCATTTATTCTGGAGTTCTTCAAAGGGAAAGGTTTGACTAAATTCTTCTCTCATACTTGCTTAGTTTTGATTCCCAAAATTGATAGTCCTTATTGTTTTTCAGATTTTAGACCAGTTAGTCTATCTAACTTCTCTAACAAAATCATCTCTAAAATTCTTTCTTTAAGGCTAAACCCCCTCTTGCACAAATTAGTTTCTCCTAATCAAAGTGGTTTTGTGAAGGATAGACTAATCTCCGAAAATATTTTACTGGCTCAAGAAATTATTCACAAGATTACTGATAAAAACAGTGGAGGTAATGTTTGTGAGCACCTAATTTTTGACTATATTTGAATTTTTATCCCCTTCGACTATGTAAATATTTTCAAAAATTTAATATATATTTTTTAGCTTTGCTACACTTTTTTATATATAGGGTAAAAATTAATAATAATTTAAAAGGTCAATTATTACTATTAGTATTATTTTTATTTTTATCATTATTTTAAAATAAAGTAAATTAAAAAACCGAAAAAAATTAAATATATATATATATATATATATATTTTTTTTTTTTAAAACATTCAGATGGGAATAAAAAAATAGGAAAAGTATAAATATATAATTAAAAAAGTAAAAGTAAAAGTAGGTGGAAATTATTTAATAAAAAACTAAAAGAAAGTGGAAAATTAAAAAAAATAAAAGTAAAAAAATGTGGAAATTTAATAAATAAAAAGTAAAAGAAAGTTGGAATTAAAAAATAAAAGTAAAGGTAGCTGAAATTATTTTTTTTTTTAAAAGTAAAAGTAAGTGAAAATTTAAAAAAAAAAGTAAAAAAGGTGGGAATTTAAATATAATAAAACTAAAAAACGGGAAATTAAAAAATAAAAGTAAAGGAAAGTGGGGAATTTTTTTTTTTTTTAAAAAGAAGAAAAATGGGAAGTGGGAATTCTTTTTAATTAAAAAATAATAATAAAATAAACATTTAAAACAAATCTGAAAAAGTCCGAAACTTTTTCTATAAATAGGAGAGAAAGGAATTAAGAGAAATGTTTTTTCTTATTGTACGTTAAGGGAATTTCTATTCGTGTCATTCTTTTTTCGGCTTTCTTTCGAAAAATCCAACAATCCATCACCAAATTCTAACTCCGACACCAACTGGAAATCAAGCTAAAAAGCACGACATAAATGAGCCAAAAACCCAGCAAAACAGTCCTCTTTTGTACAGAGAACAACAACTCCAAAGTTGAGTCGTCGAGTTCGAGCTCTGTTTGTCGATTTTGGTCTAGGCTTCATTTGCATCCTTGTCCATTATCCGAGCTTCAAAACAGTCTTGTAAATGTCCATTTCTCCCATCATTGTTTTGTTAAGATATTATGCTTGAATATATAATTTGATCTTATTTAGCTTCATGAAGATTGAAATGTTTGTTTTTGTATTAATTGTTAGGTCTCATTAGCTTTATTAAATTTTGTTACTTTCTTGTTTGATTAACATGAAAATTGATAAAAACATAATTTTTGAGTACGTAGTGAATGTTTGAACTTTGGGGATAAAATCCATGTCTGCTAGTTGAAATTGAAAAATGAGGTTTGGACTTTAAAAAAAAAGATGATTGGGCTCAGTGGTTGGGCTTTGCTTAATAAAACATGTACTACTACAATTGACTAATAGATAGTAGAGTAGCTTGATGAACTAGTAACTGGGTATACTCATTAATTGGCTTTAAAAAGCCAATTGTGCTATAATTAATTTTAAGTTATCTGGGCCAGAATAATTAAGAGCAAAAGTTGATCCTTTTCCACAATTGATTTCATAATTCATGGCCTCACTAATCTTAAATCTTAGGAGAATAAATAATATCCGAACCTTGTAGCGTTCTTTAGGCGCGATTAATAATAAATTATCATGACTATGGGTACGGTCCCCGTGGCATAGTCATGATACATAATTCTAAACTCAAGTGCGCGTTTCACGCGACTTGATCCTAACTTCAAATAATAAAAATTAACATGTTGTAGATCGCGGGTGCGTTTCAAGTGACGCGATTCGCGACTTGTTTAAATAAATTCCATAAATGTTTAAAATAATTAAAAGCGGTATAGAAGCATTAATACATAAAGGGTTCTAAAACATGTAATAAATCAGATAATTAGGTCAATTATTAATAGTTGAGCGACCGTGCTAAAACAACGAATTTCGGGAGTGCCTAGGCACTCGTACCTTCTCCCGGATTAACATAATTCCTTACCTGGTCTTCTGGTTTTCGCGGACCTTAAAACATAGTCAAATTTCCTTGATTTGGGATTTAAAATAAACCGGTGACTTGGGACACCATCAATTATTCCAAGTGGCAACTCTAAACTAAATTAAATAATCCCATTTCGATTAATGTCACTTTAATTGGAAAAACTTCCTATCCCCCGGGAAAAAGGAGGTGTGTCACGACCCCAAATTCCCTCCGTAGGAGATCGTGATGGCACCTAGTTTCTAAGAGTAGGTAAGCCTATAAATACGGAATAATCATAAATATCTGAAAGAAAGAAATTACAATTCAAATAATTACAACTCCCAAAATTCGGTAGAAATAAGTCACAAGTGCCCTCAAGTGCCCAATTATTTCAATTTGCCAAAATAGATCAACAACGATATATTTTCACAAAAAAGAGCTCACGGCTCATGCCAACATAAATCATCAATAATATTTTTGCACATTAAAGAGCTCACGACTCAATCCAACATAAATCATCAATAATATTTTTCCACAATAAAGAGCTCACGGCTCCATCATAATGAGTACAAAAATCTTACAAAAATATTCAGGAATAAATAATTTAGCAAAATAATATTTTAAAATCTTTAATACGTTGCTTCAATACCAAATTTAAAATGTCAAATACTTTATATTAATAATATTTAATTTAAAGAAAATCAATTTTAAAAAATACACAGAATAAAAGAAACCAAGTTTCAACTAAACAGGTAAAATAATTAGCAGAAAAAGGTCAAGCAAATTTAAAGTATACAAATCAAATCAATGATGGAGAATATAACAAGATTGAATAATTTAATTAATATGCAACACTGATCTTCATAATTTAAAAACATAATCCTTCACATTTAGTCCGTGTTCACACTCGTCACCTCGTGTACACGACTTTCATCATATTACAATTAATACCAATCCTAGGGGAAATTTCCTCCACACAAGGTTAGACAAGTCACTTACCTCGACTTGCTCCAATTTAACCAAGTAGTATGCTTTTTTCTCGATTTTTCGATTTCGGTCGACTCGTATCTAGTCATAATTAATTTGATACAGTCAACAAAAATTATAGAATTAATTCTATAAGAAAATACTATATTTTTCAATAAAAATCCAAAATTAACTCAAAATTGGCATGTGGGGCCCATGTCTCGGAATCCGGCAAAAGTTACAAAATATGAACGTTCATTCAACCACGAGTCTAACCATACCAAAATGACTAAATTCCAATAACGATTCGACCCTCAAATCCTCAAATCTATCCAAGAGGGTTTTCAAATTTGTCCAACTTAAATCACCAACTAAATGTTAAAAACAGTGATGGATTCGGGTAATCTAACCAAGATTGAGTTAAGAACACTTACCCCAATGTTTTTCCTTGAAAATATATCAAACATCTCCTCTGCTCAAGCTCCAAGTTGTTAAAAATGGCAAATGGGACGAAGCCCCCCTGTTTCTATAACTTACAGATCTGTCCAGGGTGATCTCGATCATGGGGTCCGATCATGGACATGGATCATAGGAGTCCGATCATGGGAAGTCCGATTAAGGGGAGTCTGATCATGGGGAGTCCGATCATGGGGTTCGATCATGGTCCTCGATCATGGACCTTAGTCATGGCCCGCGACACTGGGCTCGATCACAACCATCGATCCTGGATATCAATCATGGCTTCGATCTTTATGGCCTTCGATCACTGGCCTTGGTCATAGCCCTCGATCCTGGGCCTTCGATCGGTGGCCTTCGAGCTTGCCTTCGATCATGGCCCTAGAGCCTTGCCTTCGATCATGGCTCCCGAGCCTGCCTTCGATCATGGATCTCGAGCCTGCCTTCGATCCTTGGCTCGATTTCTGGGCTCAATTTCTGGTCTTCGATATTTGGGCTCGATTGCACATCAGAAGAAAATTTGCAGCAACTTTTGCAGCAGTTGTTTAAGTCCCATTTTTGATCCGTTAACCATCTGAAACTCACCCGAGGCCCTCGGGACCTCAACCAAATATACCATCAAGTACTAAAACATCATACGAACTTATTTGAAATCTCAAATCACATAAAACGACATTAAAACCACTAATTATGCTCCAATTCAAGCTTAATGAAACTTAAAATTTTTAACTTCTACATTCGATGTCGAAACCTATCAAATCAAGTCCGATTGACCTCAAATTTTGCACACAAGTCATAAATGACATAACAGAGCTATGAAAATTTTTAGAACTGGATTCTGACCCCGATATCAAAAAGTCAACTCCCCGGTCAAACTTCCAAACTTTAAATTCCTATTTTAGTCGTTTCAAGCCTAATGTCACTACGGACTTCCAAATAAAATTACGATCATGCTCCTAAGTTATAAATTACCATACGGAGCTATTGGAATCATCAAAATTCTATTCCGGGGTCATTTGCACAAAATTCGACATCAGGTCACTATTTGAACTTTAACTTTTAATTTTTCATCAAAATTCCATATCTCGGGCTAGGGACCTCGGAATTTGATTACGGGCATCAGCCCAAATTCCAAATCACGATACGGACCTACCGGAAGTGTCAAAACACTTATCCGAATCCGTTTGCTCAAAATGTTGACCAAAGTCAACTCAGTTGAGTTTTAAAGCTCTAATTCACAATTTAATCCATTTTTCACATAAAGACTTTTCGGAAAATTTTACGGACTGAGCACGCAAGTAGAGGAATGATAAATAGTGCTTTTCAAGGTCTTAGAACACAAAATTAATTATTAAATTTAAAGATGACATTTTAGGTCATCACATTCTCCACCTATAAAACAAACGTTCGTCCTCGAACGGAGTTAGAAAAAGTACCTGAGCTGGTGAATAAGTGTGGATAACGGCTGCGCATATCATGCTCGGTCTCCCAAGTCGCCTCCTTGACCGGATGACCCCTCTACTGAACCTTCACGGAAGCAATGTTCTTTGACCTCAGCTTTCGAACCTGCCTATCTAAAACAGCCACTAGTTCCTCAACGTGTGATAGATCCTTGTCCAACTGAACCGAACTGAAGTCTAACACATGAGACGGATCGCCGTGATATTTTAGAAGCATAGAAACATGGAATACCGGATGAACCATAGAAAGACTATGTGGTAGTGCACGTTTGTAAGCCACATCTCCAACTCTCTCAAGAATCTCAAAAGGCCCAGTATACCTAGGGCTCAACTTGCCCTTCTTCCCGAACCTCATCACACCCTTCATAGGAGAAACTCGGAGAAATACCCGCTCACCAACCATGAATTCAACATCACGAACCTTTCGATCCACATAACTCTTCTGTCAGGATTGGGCTGTACGAAGTTGATCCTGAATCAACTTAACCTTTTCCAAGGCGTCCTGAACCAAGTCTGTACCCAATAGCCTAGCCTCGCCCGGTTCAAACCAACACACTGGAGACCGGCACCGCCTACCATACAAGGCCTCATACGGAGCCATCTGAATGCTCGACTGATAACTGTTGTTATAAGAAAACTCTGCAAGTGGTAAGAGATGATCCCAAGCACCCCCAAAATCTATCACACACGCACGAAGCATATCCTCCAGTATCTGAATAGTGCGTTTGGACTGCCCGTCCATCTGAGGGTGAAATGTTGTACTCAACTCTACCCGAGTACACAACTCATGTTGTACTGCCCTCCAGAACCGTTATGTAAACTGTGTGCCCCAGTCAGAGAAGATAGATACCGGTACGCCATAGAGTCTGACAATCTCGCGAATATAGACCTGAGTCAGCTGCTCCGAAGAGTAAGTAGTAACCATAGGAATGAAATGAGCTGACTTGGTCAATCTATCTAGAATCACCCAAGCTGCATCGAACTTCCTCTGAGTCCGTGGGAGCCCAACAACGAAATCCATAGTGATTCTCTTCCATTTCCATTCTGGAATCTCTAGCTTCTGAAGTAATCCACCTGGTCGCTGATGCTCATATTTCACATGTTGACAATTTAGACACCGAGCTACATACTCCACTATGTCTTTCTTCATCCGTCTCCACCAATAGTGTTGTCTCAAATCCTGATACATCTTTGTAGCACCCGGATGAATGGAGTACCACGAACTGTGAGCCTCCTGGAGAATCAACTAACGCAAACCATCTACATTAGGCACACATAGCCTACCCTGCATCCGTAATACATCATCATCTCCAATAGTGACTTCATTGACATCACCGTGTTGAACTGTATCCTTAAGGACAAGCAGATGGGGGTCATCATACTGACGCTCCCTGATACGATCATAAAGAGAAGACTGAGAAATCACATAAGCCAAAACTCAGCTAGGCTCGAAAACTTCCAGTATAACAAACTGGCTGGCCAAGGCCTGAACATCCAAAGCTAAAGGCCTCTCTGCTACCGGTAAATATGCTAAGCTTCCCAAACTCTCCTCCTTATGACTCAAGGCATCGGCCACTATGTTGGCCTTATCGGGATGATAGAGAATGGTGATATCATAATCCTTAAGCAACTCCAACCATATCTATTGCCGCAAATTAAGATCCTTCTGTTTAAACATATATTGTAGACTCCGGTGATCGGTGTAGACCTCGCAATGGACACCGTATAAGTAATGCCAAATCTTCTAGGCATGAACAATAGCCGCTAACCTAAGGTCGCGTACAGGATAATTTTTCTCATACACCTTTAACTGTCTGGACGCGTAGGCAATCACCCTACCTTCTTGCATCAACACTGCACCGAGACCAATATGCGATGCATCACAATACACAGTATAAGACTGTGAACCTATAGGTAATACCAATACTGGGGTTGTAGTCAAAGCTGTCTTGAGCTTTTGGAATCTCTCCTCACATTCTTGGGTCCACCTGAACGGAGCACCCTTCTAGGTCAATTTGGTCATAGATGCAGTAATAGAAGAGAAACCTTTTACAAACCAGCGATAATACCCTGCCAAACCAAGGAAACTCCGGATTTTCGTAACTGGGGACGGTCTAGACAAACTCTGCACTGCTTCAATCTTCTTCGGATCTACCTTGATTCCCTCGCACGAAACTATTTGACCCAAAAATCCCACTGAATCAAGCCAGAATTCACACTTTGAAAATTTTGCATATAACTTCTTTTCTCTCAAAATCTGAAGCACAGTCCTCAGGTGTTGTTCATGATCTTCCCGACTTCGGGAATACACCAGAATGTAGTCAATAAACACAATGATGAAAGAATCAAGATAGGGCTAAAATACACTATTCATTAAGTGCATAAATGCTGCTGGGGCATTGGTCAGCCCAAAAGACATCACAAGGAACTCGTAATGACCGTACCGAGTCCTGAAAGCAGTCTTTGGGATATCTGGCTCCTGAATCTTCAACTGATGATAGCCTGGACGCAAGTCGATCTTAGAAAACACTCTGGCACCTTGAAGCTGATCAAATAGGTCATCAATACGTGGCAATGGATACATGTTCTTCACTGCAACCTTGTTCAGTTGGCGAAAATCAATACACATCTGCATATAACCATCTTTCTTCTTTACAAATAAGACAGGAGCACCCCAAGGCGATACACTGGGCCGAATAAAGCCCTTATCCAGCAATTCATGTAACTATTCTTTTAATTCTTTCAACTCTGTTGGGGCCATAGGGTATGGTGGAATAGAAATGGGTTGAGTGCCCGGTAACAAATCAATGCCAAAATCAATATCCCTGTCGGGTGGCATACCCGGAAGATACGCTGGAAATACATCGGGAAAATCCCTTACTATAGGAACTGACTCCACGGTAGGAGTATCAATACTAACATCTCTTACATAGGCCAGATACGCATCACACCCCTTCTCAATCATTCGTTGAGCTTTAAGAAATGAAACAACCCTGCTAGGAACATGATCTGAGGTACCTCTCCACTCTAGTCACGGTAAACCTGGCATAGCCAACGTCATCATCTTGGCGTAACAATCAAGAATAGAATGATAGGGAGACAACCAGTCCATGCCCAAAATAATATCGAAATCCACCATACTGAGCAATAATAAATCGGCCCTGGTCTCAAAACCACTGATAATAATTAAACACGACTGATACACACGGTCCACAATAATAGATTCACCTATGGGTGTAGATACATAAACAGAAGTACTCAAGGAATCACGTGATACGCCCAAATACGGGGCAAAATAATATGACACATAATAATAAGTGGAGCCTGGATCAAATAAGACTGATGCATCTCTATGACAGACCAGAATAATACATGTGATAACAAAATCGGATGCAACGGCATATGTCCTAGAAGGAAGGGCATAATATCTCTTTCATCCCCCTCTAGGGCAACCTCTAGATGTCCGACCTCCACTACTAGCTGGCTTTGTAGGTTGAGTGGCAACTGGTGCAATAATCATGGCCTGAGAAGCCTGAGGGCCCTGTGGAATAGGTGGGGCCTGAGAAATCCGTGGAGGTGCACCTCTCTTAAGTCTTGGGCAATCCCTCATGATATGACGAGTGTCACCACACTCAAAACAAGCCCTCGGAGGACGTGGCTGTTGGGACTAGCTCGAGCCTGATCAACTATACTGTCCACTGAAAGAACCCCATACAGGAGGTACAGAAGACACTGGCGGTGCATAATATGGAACCTAAGGTCTGGGAGTAGCCGGAATACCACTGGAAGCTGGAAGTGCTGAATGAATAGGACGGCTCACATAACCTCTACCATGACGGGCTACAACTGGGGCACAAGAATTATTATATGTTCCAGAATCTCGGGGTCTCTTAGATTCCCTCTCTTCCCTCTCCTGGATCCACATACCTTCCAATCTCCTAGAAATTGACACCACATGTTGGTATGTGATGTCCATCTCTAGATCTCGGGCCATACTGTATCTGATATTAGGGTGGAGACCCTCAATAAATCTGCGAGCCCGCTCTCAAACAGTAGCAACCAAGGCTGGTGCATGCCTCGCCAAATCACTGAATCGGACCGCATACTCTGACACGTTCATAGAACCCCGGCGCAGCTGCTCCAACTCTGTGCGCCATGCATCTCTAAGACCCTGAGGAACATACTTCCTTAAGAACATATTTGAAAATTGAGTCCAAGTAAGTGAAGATGCCTCAGCAGGACTATCCAACTCATATGCCCGCCACCACTGGTAGGCTGCTCCTCTAAACTGGAATGCCGTGAAAGAAACCCCACAGGAATCCACAATACCCATAGTACAAAGGATACGATAACATTGCTCCAGAAAACCCTGAGCATCCTCTGAAGCTAAACCGCTGAAAGTGGGAGGGTGATACTTCTTGTACCTCTCGAGCCTGAGTTGCTCCCCCTCTGAAAATGTTGTCCTAATCTTAGGCCAAACTAGGACAACTGGCTGCACTGGTATAACCTCTGGGGTATGGTCAACTTGGGCCCGTGGCTCTGGAGTACTGGCGGCGGGAGTATGTGCTCCTCCCCCGGCCTGAGATGTGGCAGGAGCAAGTGAAATTAACCCTGCCTGAGCTAGAGTGCCAAATATACTAAAATACTGGGCAAGAGTCTCCTGAAGTGCAAGAGTAGTAACAGGCATCTCAGGTGCATGCTCTCCAATTGGAGCTACTGGTGGCTCTGGTGCAGAAGCTCGTGCAGGTGCTTTGGCTACGTCAAGTGGTCTTCCTCGGCCTCTGGCTCAGCCTCTTCCCTGACCCCGGCCTCTTATGGCTCCAACAGAGGGCACGGGTGTCTGATCATCGAATCCAGTTGTGCGTGTCCTCACCATCTGTGAGAGAATAGAATGATAATGGCTTAAATTTTTGAAGTCAACAAATGCGCACGATAAGGAATCAAAGAAGTGCATATTTCCTAACAGTTCCATAGCCTCTCGAAGATAAGTACAGACGTGTCCGTACCGATCCGCAAGACTCTACTAAACCTGCTTGTGACTCATGACACCTATGAACCTAGTGCTCTGATACCAACTTGTCACGACCCCAAATTCCCTCTGTAGGAGATCGTGATCGCACCTAGTCTCTAAGACTAGGTAAGCCTATCAATGCGGAATAATCATAAATATCTGAAATAAATAAATTACAATTCAAATAATTACAACTCCCAAAACCAGGCAGAAATAAGTCACAAGCTTCTAAGAATTTATCCTCAATGTCTCTATATATATTAAGGTCTAAAGAAAATAAGGAAGCAACACAATAATCATAGAAGGGGACTCCGGAGTCTGCGGACGCGGGCAGATATACCTCAAAGTCTCCGTGTGCAGGTAAGTCACTAACGTCTAGGCTGGTAAGATGCACCTGGATCTGCACAAAAAGATGTGCAGAAGCGTAGTATGAGTACACCACAGCGGTACCCAGTAAGTGTCGAGCCTAAACTCGGTAGAGTAGTGACGAGGTCAGGTCAGGCCCTACTGGAAAATAATAACTTCATGGTAAAATGTTTAACAATATAATAAAATAAATTGACTATGGAAATGAATCAAATAGTATGTCACATTTAATGACACCAAATAATTGCAAATAATATCTCGTGGAATCAAAACAGAATTTCTTTCAACTTTATGAAAATCACAATAATTAATCGAAGGCAACTATGGCCATAAATCAATATCAACAAGGGCACTACCGAGGTACCTCCTCGTAGTCCCAAATCATAAATAAATTCACAATATCTCATTTTCTTATCTCACCGCGGGAGCCTTCACAATTTATTTTAAAGAAATTATTTTTTCCCAAAATAGCATCCCGCGTTTTAGCCATCCTTATCACACCGCATGACTTTTAGTAGTTTCCCCTACTAGCCACGCGTATCAAGTCACCCCTATCTCACCACATGCATTTCAATATCCAAACCTTATACCACCGCAGCGTATCCATATCAAAATTTGTACCTCAAGTGCCCAATTATTTCAATTTGCCAAAATAAATCAACAACGATATGTTTTCACAATAAAGAGCTCACGGCTCATGCCAATATAAATCATCAATAATATTTTTCTACAATAAAGAGCATACGACTCATGCCAGCATAAATTATCAATAATATTTTTCCACAATAAAGAGCTCACGGCTCCATCACAATGAGTACAAAAATATTTAGGAATAAATAATTTAGCAAAATAATATTTCAAAATCTTTAATACGTTACTTCAATACCAAATTTAAAATGTCAAATACTTCACATTAATAATATTTAATTTAAAGAAAATAAATTTAAAATAATGCACAGAATAAAAGAAACCAAGTTTCAACTAAACAGGTAAAACAATTAGCAGGAAAAGGTCAAGCAAATTTAAAGTATACAAATCAAATCAATGATGGAGAATATAACAAGATTTAATAATTTAATTAATATGCAACAGTGATCTTCATAATTTAAAAACATAATCCTTCACATTTAGTCCGTGTACACACTCGTCACCTCGTGTACATGACTTTCATCACATTACAATTAATATCAATCCTAGGGGAAATTTCCCCCAAACAAGGTTAGACAAGTCACATACCTCGACTTGCTCCAATTTAACCAAGTAGTATGCTTTTTCCTCGACTTTCCGATTTCGGTCGACTCGTATCTAGTCATAGTTAAGTCGGTACAGTCAACAAAAATTATAGAATTAATTCTATAAGAAAATACTATATTTTTCAATAAAAATCCGAAATTAACTCAAAAATGGCCTGTGGGGCCCACGTCTCGGAATCTGATAAAATTTACGAAATATGAACGCTCATTCAACCACGACTAACCATACCAAAATGACTAAATTCTAATAACGATTCGACCTTCAAATCCTTAAAGCTATCCAAGAGGGTTTTCAAATTTTTCCAACTTAAATCACCAATTAAATATTAAAAACAGTGATGGATTCGGGTAATCTAACCAAGATTGAGTTAAGAACACTTACCCCAATGTTTTTCCTTAAAAATATATCAAAACTCGCCTCTGCTCAAGCTCCAAGTTGTTAAAAATGACGAATGGGACGAAGCCCCCCTGTTTTTATAACTTACAGATCTGTCCAGGGTGACCTCGATCATGGGATCTGATCCTGGACCTCAATCATAGGAGTCTGATCATGGGGAGTCCGATTAAGGGGAGTCCGATCATGGTCCTCGATCATGGACCTCGGTCATGCCCTTCGATCATAGCTTCGATCGTGGCCCTCGACCTTGAGGCTCGATCACAACCATCAATCATGGCTATCGATCATGGCTTGGATCTATATGGCCTTCGATCACTAGCCTTGATCATAGCCCTCGATCCCGGGCCTTCGATCAGTGGCCTTTGAGCTTGCCTTCGATCATAGCCCTCGAGCCTTGCCTTCGATCATGGCTCTCGAGCCTGCCTTCGATCATGGATCTCGAGCCTACCTTCGATCCTCGGCTCAATTTCTGGGCTTGATTTCTGGGCTCGATTTCTGGCCTTCGATTTTTGGGCTCGATTGCACAGCAGAAGAAAATTTGCAGCAGCTGTTTATGTCGCATTTTTTATCCGTTAACCATCCGAAACTCACCCGAGGCCCTCGGGACCTCAACCAAATATACAAACAAGTACTAAAATATCATATGAACTATTTGAAATCTCAAATCACATAAAACGACGCTAAAACCACGAATTATGCTCCAATTCAAGCTTAATGAAACTTCAAATTTTCAACTTCTACATTCGATGTCGAAACCTATCAAATCAAGTCTGATTGACCTCAAATTTTGCACACAAGTCATAAATGACATAACAGATCTGTGAAAATTTTCAGAACTAGATTCCGACCTCGATATCAAAAAGTCAACTCCCCGGTCAAACTTCCAAACTTTAAATTCCTATTTTAGTCATTTCAAGCCTAATTTCACTACTGACTTCCAAATAAAATTCCGATCACACTCCTAAGTTAAAAATAAATATACGGAGCTATTGGAATCATCAAAATTCTATTCCGGGGTCGTTTGCATAAAAGTTGACATCCGGTCACTATTTGAATTTAAACTTTTAATTTTTCATCAAAATTCCATATCTTGGGCTAGGGACCTCGAAATTTGATTCCGGGCATACGCCTAGGTTCCAATTCACGATACGGACCTACCGAAACTTTCAAAACACTGATCCGAGTCTGTTTCCTCAAAATGTTGATCAAAGTCAACTCAGTTGAGTTTTAAAGCTCTAATTCACATTTTAATCTATTTTTCACATAAAGACTTTCCTGAAAATTTTACGGACTGTGCACGCAAGTCGAGGAATGATAAATACGGTTTTTTGAGGTCTTAGAACATAAAATTAATTATTAAATTTAAAGATGACATTTTGGGTCATCACAAGGTGTGACAGCTCTGGCGACTCTACTGGGGAAACGAACCCAGAACTTCTGGTTCAGGGTTCAGAATTCGAGCTTAGATGACTTTTATACTTGGATTTTGTTTATTATCTGATTTTTACGTGTTTGAGCCTAATGTGCTAATTGTCGCTCTTTACCGTTTTGATACTGCCATGAACTATATATAAATTGTTACGAAAACCCTTCTTTTCTCTGAGTCTTCTAAATCTTCTGGGAAGCGTGCACTTCACATGGCTTCTTTTTTGTTAAAGTCATACCCTAATTTTAGAATGAGGATCGGACAAGTTGCAAAGCCGGTGAAGCTTTTGTATTCCCGGTACGCTGCCCCCCTCGGCTCGAGTTGTCCGCTCGGGTAAGCCAAGTCTAGAACAATATACCATGAATTTAAACTTAGAATGACATAACCTCATGCTGGATCCCTAGTAGGTACGTTTGTTTGCATCACGTGCATTTGACTTTGGGGGCTCAACACGGGGGTTGGGTCCGTCTAGGATAGGTGTACCCAAATCAAAAGACCATCCTGAAGCATTGGTACGTGCTACTTGTTCATTTATTTGTTTTGGCTTGCATGTTGACCGACTTCTAGAATAGGGAAAGAAAATCAAGAAAAACCAAGAGTGAGGCAAGAGAGAAATTTACCCGATTTCTGAAAATCCAGGTATTTGAAAATCCCAAAACTCTGTCGACATTTTGAAAAAAAAAATTCAAAAAATCCAAATATTTGATTCTCCCCGGATGTGAGAAACGTAGGCAAACCTCATCGGGTTCGGCCCCCAATAATTTTAAAACAAAATCCAAAAAATATTTCCTTTAATTCCTTCTTTATGAGTCTTTTCTTCGAAAATCCCAAACAAATAAAAAAAAAATTTAACCCAAAAATATTTTCTTTGTAGAAGTCTTTCATTCGTAAAAAGAAAACAAATCAAATCAAAATCCAAAAAAATATTTTCTACCTTTTTTTTAGTAGTCTTTCTCCCAAAATTCAAAAAAAAAAATCAAAATCCAAAAAAATATTTTCTTTCTTTTGAAATTTACAAAAAAAAAAAATTCCAAATCCAAAAATATTTTCTTTCTTCTTTAGAAGTCTTTCTTTCACAAATTCCCAAAATATAAAAATTGAAATCGAAAAAAAAAATAAAAATATTTTAGTTGCTTGGATATTTTGTCGGATTATTTGTATATGAGTAAAAAAAAAGAGTTAGTTTATCTATTTTATTTCTGATCTTCCTGAACTACGCAAGATCCGATTCATGCGGTGTCATGATACGTAGGCAATCCCCATCGGATTCGATCATAGCCATTAAATAAATCGAGTGAAAAAAAAAGAGAAGAAAGAAAAAGATATAAAGGAGTGACAAAAATAACAAAGAAAAACAAAGAGCGAAAAAAAAAAAAAGCAAGAGTGAAAAACAAATCCAAAAAAGAGAACGCTTTTCCTAGAGGCTCTCAAATGCCGCGAGAATGCTTTTCCTACAGGCTCTTAAATGCCGCGAGAATGCTTTTCCTACAGGCTCTTAAATGCCGCGAGAACTCTTTTCCTACAGGCTCTCAAATGCCGCGAGCAAGTCCGGCTCTCAAATGCCGCAAGCAATCCACCAGGGTAAAGCCTCCAATGGACGAAGCAGAAATGGTTACGGTTTTCCTACATGCCCAAGAGGCGGACTACTTCCAGAATATGATGTCTGCTATGGGTAGACCGTTGCCGAGGCTATCAAAATTGGAGAGATGGTCGAAAATGGTTTAAAATGGGCCGAATCTTGAGTCATGCTGCCTTTAAGGCCATATCATAGGCTATTCAGAGTGGTTCAGATGGTTTGATGAACCGAAATTGGAGAGATAAGGAATTTGATCCGGCACTGAAGGTCATTGCAGCCATTGCCGAGACAGAAGAAAACCCGAAAAATGGTCGTCGAGCCTGAAAGTTCCCCATCATACGGGAATTTTGATAGCCAGTCTTGCTATCCTTTTTGCATCTGTATTATATCAGGGTGTGATCCGGATGTTTTAATTTATTGTCTTACTTTCCGATGTAAACCCTTCTATCTTTAAAATTCAAAAAAAAAAACAAAAAAAACAAAAAAAAATCAAATGAAATTAATATTTCATTGTCCTACAATGTCTTTTTTCTTAATTTTGTCACTTTTTCTGATTTAGTTTTCAGTTTTGTTAATGCAGATTTTAATAACATGACATGCTTGCGGACTTCATGCCCAGATCCTAAAACGCTGTCAAACCTCGAAATAATGAATCAAGAAGTAGAATGTTTTGAAGACAAGGCTTGCAAGAAAATAAATAGAAAATTGGAATGAAGTTGAGATTCCCTCTCTTTGGATCATTGTTGAAGTCGCGATTAAGGATAAAGATTGGGTCTAGATTTACACTGATTAATGAAAAATGATTGAGTGCGGCTTGCCATGGGCAGTTGTACCAACAAAAAATGGCTTGTATCTACGACAAGAAAGTGAGGGCCGGAAAAGTTGAAGTGGGGCAACTCGTTTTGAGACGTATTCTCCCGCATCATGAAGAAGCCAAAGGAAAAATTTTTCCTAATTGGAAAGGTCCATACATTATAAGAAGAGTGTTGCTGAAGGGAGCGCTGTATTTTGGAGACATCGAAGGAAATGATCCTCAGACAGCTGTCAATGCAGATGCGGTCAAAAGGTATTACGTTTGACTACTTTCACAGCTTTAACATGCTCCGATTGGGATGACGAAGTCTTTCTTTCTCACTATCCAAACACTACCAGTCCTTTGCAAAACATTTGAGCCGGTTTCCTTTCTTTGATTACCCTATTTGGAACCTTAAAGTGTTATAAATAAAAAAAATTAAAAAAGCAAAAAAAAAAGAAAAAAGAAAAGAAAGGAAAAACAAAAGAAAATCAGAAACAAAGTTTCTTGAACTACGTTCGGCTTGATTCTGAAAGGATACGTAGGCAGCCTCTCTCTAGGGTTCAGTCACACCAAAACAAAAATTCACATTCCTCCTAAATTTGAAACTGGGGGTAGCTGTTATAATGGTTCGGCAATGGTTTCGCTTGAAAGGTTCCAAAGTTGTAAGTCAGTCCAAATCATTTTTTCCCAAATCCTTCTCAAGTCCTTCTCATCAATCAACGAGAATGTTCAAGAATTAGAAGATACAATTTCTTGGATCTGATACAATCAAAATGCGAGAAATAAAATGAGAGAGTCTTATTGGTGAAAACCCTCACGGGCACTGCAAGGCGATGGTGAGTAAAGAAACCAAAATGAGAGTCTTGTTAGTGAAAATTCTCAAAGAGCACTATAAGGCGATGGTGAGAAGAGAAATGAGAGAGGTCAGCTGGGGAAAACCCACAAAGGGCACTATTAATCGAAAAGAGGATCTTCACAGCCACTAGTATTGACAATCCTGGGCAAGGTTTCTCGATTTTGAGGCAAAAGTTGCGATGAATTTCTGAGATTCAGACTGTTTACACAGGTCAGGCATCTAGTCCAAAAGGCATGCCATGTCTATTGAAGTCCGCATGTACTTCAGATAAGTCCTTCTTTTCCTTTCCATGAAAGGGATACCTTTTGTTTCAATCTCATTATTCATTCCATTGTTTGTTTTTCTTTGAATCCTTTTCGATCTAACTCTATTCCAAAACTAAGGCAAAGAAAGGATGGCAAGACTGATTTATAGGACTCTCGTTTGATGCAAGCTAATATATAAAAAAGGGCACCCAACCTCGGCAAGGACATCAAGTCGACCCCGACTGGTCGTGGCGGTCGATGCTTCAAAATCAAAAACTCTTGGAAGAAGGAAATCAAATTAACGTGTCTACAAAGGCAAAAAGAAGTTGAAAAGGTTAGGTCCCAAGTGGCTAACCGTCTAGGCAAAGTTTGAATAGCTAAAGGTTCCCAATGCTCTGAAGTTAAAAAATTGGAAGAAAGAAGTCAAATGCCCACGAAGGCAAAATAAAGTTGAAAATGGTTAAGTCCTACGTGACCAACCGTCATGGTAAAATTTTGGAAAAGCCAAAGGTTCTCCGGGACCAGAAATGCAATCGCTAATCAGGAAACAATCAGTCACAGTTGAAATTATTGTCAAAGAAGCCGGCCAAGATCAAATGACAGAAACACTCAAGGCCGCAAAAACAACCACCATTTCAAATTGACAAATTGTTCTTTGTTTGAACCATAGGAAACAGGTGCAATCCAAAGAAACCTTGCAGGAAGCAGGTGCAACCAAAAAAAAAGCACGGAGACTAAAATAGCTCTGCAGCAACAATAACCCCAAAAGGGAAGTTTTCTCTAAATTCTTTCCTGCATTTTACTCATTGTCTAAAAAATAAATTTTTTTAAAAAAATGAAAGAAAAGAAAAAAAAAAGTTCCAAATCATGGTAATATAGGGTCTCCACTCCCTAGTCTGCATTTTCCAACATAGGGTCTCCACTCCCTAGTTGAAATTATTTTAGACATAGGGTCTCCACTCCATAGTCTCTTTTCCAACATAGGGTCTCCACCCCCTATGTGATTTTATTTTAGACATAGGGTCTCCACTCCCTAGTTGATTTTAGTTTAGACATAGAGTCTCCACTACCTAGTCGTTGTTTCCAACATAGGGTCTCCACTCACTAGTTGATTTTTATTTTAGATATAGGGTCTCCACTCCTTAGATTCTTTTCCAACATAGGGTCTTCACTCCCTAGTTGATGATATTTTAGACATAGGGTATCCACTCCTTAGTCGTGTTTCCAACATAGGGTCTCCACTCCCTAGTTGATTTTATTATAGACATAGGGTCTTTACTCCCTATTCTCTTTCCCAACATAGGGTCTCCACTCCCTAGTTGATTTTATTGCAGACATAGGGTCTCTACTCCCTAGTTGATATTATTTTAGACATAGGGTCTTCATTCCCTAGTTGCTTTTACAACATAGGGTTTCTACTCCCTAGTTGATATTTTTAGACATAGGGTCTCTACCCCCTAGTCTGGTTTTCCAACATAGGGATTTTACTCCCTAGTTGATGTTTTTAGACATATGGTCTCCACTCCCTAGCCTGTTTTTCCAACATAGGGTCTCCACTCCCTAGTTGATGTTTTTAGACATAGGGTCTCCATTCCCTAGTCTGCCTATCCAACATAGGGTCTACACTCCCTAGTTGATATTTTTAGACATAGGGTCTCCACTCCCTAGTTGATATTTTAGACATACGGCCTCCACTCCCTAGTCTGCTTTGCAAACATAGGTTCTCCACTCCCTAGTTGATGATATTTTAGAAATAGGGTCTCCACTCCCTTGTCAGTTTTCCAACATAGGGTCTCCACTCCCTAGTTGAGGTTTTTAGACATAGGGTCTCCACTCCATAGTCGCTTTTCCAACATAGGGTCTCCACTCCCTAGTTCATTGATGTTATAGACATAGGGTCTCCACTCCCTAGTTGATTTTATTTTAGACATAGGGTCTCCACTCCCTATTCTCTTTTCCAACATAGGGTCTCCACTCCTTAGTTGATATTATTTTAGACAAATGGTCTCTACTCCCTAGTTGCTTTTCCAACATAGTGTCTCTATTCTCTATTTGATATTTTTAGACATAGGGTCTCTACTCCCTAGTATGGTTTTCCAACATAGGGTTTTCACTCCCTAATTGATGTTTTTGGACATATAGTCTCCACTCCCTAGCCTGCTTTTCCAACATAGGGTCTACACTCCCTAGTTGATGTTTTTAGACATAGGGTCTCCATTCCCTAGTCTGCCTTTCCAACATAGGGTCTACACTCCCCGGTTGATGTTTTTAGACATAGGGTCTCCATTGCCTAGTTTGATTTTTCACCATAGGGTCTCCACTCCCTAGTTGATATTTTAGACATACGGCCTCCACTCCCTAGTCTGCTTTGCAAACATTGGTTCTCCATTCCCTAGTTGATGATATTTTAGAAATAGGGTCTCCACTCCCTAGTAAGTTTTCCAACATAGGGTCTCCACTCCCTAGTTGAGGTTTTTAGACATAGGGTCTCCACTCCATAGTCGCTTTTCCAATATAGGGTCTCCACTCCCTAGTTCATTGTATTATAGACATAGGGTCTCCACTCCCTAGTTGATTTTATTTTAGACATAGGGTCTCCACTCCCTAGTCGCTTTTTCAGCATAGGGTCTCCACTCCCTAGTTGATTTTATTTTAGACATAGGGTCTCCACTCCCTATTCTCTTTTCCAACATAGGGTCTCCACTCCCTAGTTGATTTTATTTCTGACATAGGGTCTCCACTCCCTAGTTTATTTTATTTTTATACATAGGGTTTCCACTACCTAGTCTCTTTTCCAACATAGGGCCTTCACTCCCCAGTTGATGTCATTTTAAACATAGGGTATCCACTCCCTATTCTCCTTTCCAGCATAGCGTCTCCACTCCCTAGTTAATGTTTTTAGAGATAGGGTCTCCACTCCGTAGTCTGTTTTTCCAACATAGGGTTTCCACTCCATAGTTGGTGTTTTTAGACATATGGTCGCTACTCCCTAGTCTACTTTTCCAACATAGGGTCTACACTCCCTAGTTGATTTTATTTTTAGACATAAGGTCTCCACTCCCTAGTCGATGTTATTTTATACATAGGGTCTCCACTCCCTAGTCTCTTTTCCAACATAGGGTCTTCACTCCCTAGTTGATGATATTTTGGATATATGGTCTCCACTCCCTAGTCTCTTTTCCAACATAGGGTCTCCACTCCCTAGTTGATGTTTTTATACATATGGTCTCTACTCCCTAGTATGCTTTTCCAACATAGGGTCTCCACTTCCTAGTTGATGTTGTTTTAGACATAGGGTCTCCACCCTATTCTCCTTTCCAACATAGGGTCTTCACTCCATAGTTGATGTTATTTTAGATATAGGGTATCCATTCCCTAGTCTCCTTTTCAACATAGTGACTCCACTCCCTAGTTGATTTTATTTTAGACATAGGGTCTCCACTCCCTAGCCTGTTTTTCAAACATAAGGTCTCCACTCCCTAGTTGATGTTAATTTAGAAATAGGGTCTACACTCCCTAGTCTCTTTTCCAACACAGGGTCTCCACTCCCTAGTTGATGATATTTTAGACATAGGGTCTCCACTCCCTAGTTGATTTTATTTTAGACATAGGGTCTCCACTCCCTATTCTCTTTTTCAACATAGGGTCTCCACTCCCTAGTTGATTTTACTTCAGACATAGGGTCTCCACTCCCTAGTTGATATTATTTTAGACATAGGGTCTCCACTCCCTAATTGATTTTACAACATAGGGTCTTTACTCCCTATGTGATGTTTTTAGACATAGGGTCTCTTCTCCCTAGTCTGGATTTTCACTCCCTAGTTGATATTTTTAAAACATATGGTCTCCACTCCCTAGCCTACATTTCTAACATAGGGTCTCCACTCCATAGTTAATATTTTTAGACATAGGGTCTCTATTCCCTAGTCTGCCTTTCCAACATAGGGTCTACACTCCCTTTTTGATATTTTTAGACATAGGGTCTCCACTCCCTAGTCTGCTTTTCCAACATAAGGTTTCCACTTCCTAGTTGATGTTTTAGACATAGGGTCTCCACTCCCTAGTCTGCTTTTCAAACATAGGGTCTCTACTCCCTAGTTGATGATATTTTAGATATAGGGTCTCCACTCCCTAGTCTCTTTTCCAACATATGGTCTCCACTCCCTAGTTGATATTTCTAGATATAAGGTCTCCACTCCATAGTCTCTTTTCCAACATAGGGTCTCCACTCCCTAGTTCATTTTATTATAGACATAGGGTCTCCACTCCCAAGTTCATTTTATTTTAGACATAGTGTCTCCACTCCCTATTCTCTTTTCCAACATAGGGTCTCCACTCCCTAGTTGATTTTATTTCAAACATAGGGTCTCCACTCCCTAGTTGATATTATTTTAGACATAGGGTCTCCACTCCCTAGTTGCTTTTCCAACATAGGGTCTCTATTCCCTAGTTGATGTTTTTAGACATAGGGTCTCCACTCCCTATTCTCTTTTCCAACATAGGGTCTCCACTCCCTAGTTGATTTTATTTCACGCATAGGGTCTCCACTCCCTAGTTTATATTATTTTAGATATAGGGTCTTCACTCCTTAGTTGCTTTTACAACATAGGGTCTCTACTCCCTAGTTGATTCTTTTAGGCATAGGGTCTCTACTCCCTAGTTTGGTTTTCAAACATAGGGCTTTCACTCCCTAGTTGATGTTTTT
Organism: Nicotiana tomentosiformis; assembly: GCF_000390325.3. Classification (NCBI taxonomy): domain Eukaryota; kingdom Viridiplantae; phylum Streptophyta; class Magnoliopsida; order Solanales; family Solanaceae; genus Nicotiana; species Nicotiana tomentosiformis. The sequence continues at coordinate 7,538,775 of NC_090822.1, forward strand.
AGACATATGGTCTCCACTCCCTAGCCTGCTTTTCCAACATAGGGTCTCCACTCCCTAGTTGATGTTTTTAGACATAGGGTCTACATTCCCTAGTCTGCCTTTCCAACATAGGGTCTACATTCCCTAGTTGATGTTTTTAGACATAGGGTCTCCACTCCTTAGTCTGCTTTTCCAACATATGGTCTCCACTCCCTAGTTAATGTTTTAGACATAGGGTTTCCACTCCCTAGTATGCTTTTCAAACATAGGGTCACCACTCCCTAGTTGATTTTATTTTTATACATAGGGTTTCTAATGCCTAGTCCTTTTTCCAACATAGGGTCTTTACTCCCCAGTTGATGTCATTTTAAACATAGGGTATCCACTCACTAGTCTCCTTTGCAGCATAGAGTCTTCACTCCCTAGTTAATGTTTTTAGACATAGGGTCTCCACTCCCTAGTTTTCTTTCCCAACATAGGGTTTCCACTCCTTAGTTGATGTTTTTAGACATATGGTCTCTACTCCCTAGTTTGTTTTTCCAACATAGGGTCTCCACTCCCTAATTGATTTTATTTTTAAACATAGGGTATCCACTCCCATGTCTCCATTCCAACATAGAGTCTCCACTCCCTAGTTGATGTTATTTTAGACTTAGGGTCTCCACTCCCTAGTCTCTTTTCCAACATAGGGTCTCCATTCCCTAGATGATTAATTTTAGAAATAGGGTCTCCACTCCCTAGTCTCTTTTCCAACATAGGGAATCCACTCTCTAATTAATTTTATTTTATATATAGGGTTTGCACTCCCTAGTCTCTTTTCAAACATAGTGTCTCAACTCCCTAGTTGATGTTATTTTAGACATAGGGTGTCTACTCCATATTCTCATTTCCAACATAGGGTCTCCACTCCCTAGTGAATAATATTTTAGATATAGGGTCTCCACTCCCTAGTCTCTTTTCAAACCTAGAGTCTCCACTCCCTATTTGATGGTTTTATTCATAGGGTCTCCACTCCCTAGTATGCTTTTCCAACATAGGGTCTTCACTTCCTAGTTGATGTTGTTTTAGACATAGGGTCTCCACTCCCTAGTCTCCTTTCCAACATAGGTTCTTCACTCCATAGTTGATGTTATTTTAGACATAGGGTATCCATTCCCTAGTCTCCTTTTCAACATAGTGACTACACTCGCTAGTTGATATTATTTTAGTCATAGGGTCTCCACTCCCTAGCCTATTTTTAAAACATAAGGTCTCCACTCCCTAGTTGATGTTAATTTAGAAATAGAGTCTCCACTCCCTAGTCTGTTTTCCAACATAGGGTCTCCACTCCCTAGTTTATAATATTTTAGTCATAGGGTCTCCACTCCCTAGTTGCTTTTACAATATAGGGTCTCTACTCCCTAGTTGATGTTGTTAGACATAGGGTCTCTACTTACTAGTCTTGTTTTCCAACATAGGGTTTTCACTCCCTAGTTGATGGTTTTAGACATATGGTCTCCACTCCCTAGCCTGCTTTTCCAACATAAGGTCTCTATTCCCCAGCCTGCTTTTCCAACATAGGGTCTCCACTCCCTAGTTGATGTTTTTAGACATAGGGTCTCCATTCCCTAATCTGCCTTTCCAACATAGGGTCTACACTCCTTAGTTGATATTTTTAGACATAGGGTGCCAACTCCCTAGTCTGCTTTTCCAACATTGGGTTTCCACTCCCTCGTTGATTTTATTCCAGACATAGGGTCTCCACTACCTAGTTGATATTATTTTCGACATAGGGTCTCCACTCGCTAGTTGTTTTTCTAACATAGGGTCTATATTCCCTACTAAATATTTTAGACATAGGGTCTCTACTCCCTAGTCTTGTTTTCCAACATAGGGTTTTCACTCCCTAGTTGATGTTTTTTGACATAGGGTCTCCACTCCCTAGTCTGCTTTTCCAACATAGGGTCTCTACTCCCTAGTTGATGTTTTAGACATAGGGTCTCCACTCCCTAGTCTACTTTTCAAACATAGGGTCACCACTCCCTAGTTGATTTTATATTTATACATAGGGTTTTCACTGCCTAGTCTCTTTTATAACATAGGGTCTTCACTCCCCAGTTGAGGTCATTTTAAACATAGGGTCTCCACTCCCTAGTCTCTATTCCAACATAGGGTCTCCACTCCCTAGTTCATGATATTTTAGACGTAGGTTCTCCACTCCCTAGTCTCTTTTCCAACATAGTGTCTCTACTCCCTAGTTGATTTTATTTTAGACATAGAGTCTCCACTCCCTATTCTCTTTTACAACATAGGGTCTCCACTCCCTAGTTGATTTTATTCCAAACATAGGGTTTTCACTCCCTAGTTGATATTATTTTAGACATAGGGTCTCCTCTCCCTAGTTGTTTTTCCAACATAGGGTCTCTATTCCTTACTAGATGTTTTAAGACATAGGGTCTCTACTCCCTGGTCTTGTATTCCAACATAGGATTTTCACTCCCTAGTTGATGTTTTTAGACATATGGTCTCCACTCCCTAGCCTGCTTTTCCAACATAGGGTCTCCACTTCCTAGTTGATGTTTTTAGACATAGGGTCTCTATTCCCTAGTCTGCCTTTCCAACATAGGGTCAACATTCCCTAGTTGATGTTTTTAGACATAGGGTATCCACTCCCTAGTCTGCTTTTCCAACATAGAGCCTCCACTCCCTAGTTGATATTTTAGATATAGGGTTTCCACTCCCTAGTCTGCTTTTCAAACATAGGGTCATCACTCCCTAGTTGATTTTATTTTTATACATAGGGTTTCCAATGCCTAGTCTCTTTTCCAACATAGGGTCTTCACTCCCAAGATGATGTCATTTTAAACATAGGGTCTCCACTCCCTAGTTTCTTTTCCAACATATGGTCTCCACTCCCTAGTTGATGATATTTTAGACATAGGGTCTCCACTCCCTATTCGTTTTTCCAACATAGGGTCTCCACTCCCTAGTTGATTTTATTTTAGACAAAGGGTCTCCACTCCCTATTCTCTTTTCCAACATAGGGTCTCCACTCCCTAGTTGATTTTATTTCAGACATAGGGTCTTTACTCCCTAGTTGATATTATTTTAGACATAGGGTCTCCACTCCCTAGTTGCTTTTACAACATAGGGTCTCTACTTCCTAGTTGATGTTTTTAGACATAGGGTCTCTACTCCCTCGTCTAGTTTTCCAACATAGGGTTTGCACTCCCCAGTTGATGTTTTTAGACATATGGTCTCCACTCCCTAGCCTGCTTTTCCAACATATGGTCTCCACTCCCTAGTTGATGTTTTTAGACATAGGGTCTCCACTCCCTAGTTGATATTTTTAGACATAGGGTCTCCATTCCCTAGTCTGCCTTTCCAACATAGGGTCTACACTCCCTCGTTGATGTTTTTAGACATAGGGTCTCCACTCCCTAGTCTAGTTTTCCAACATAGGGTCGCCACTCCCTAGTAGATTTTTCAGACATAGGGTCTCCACTCCCTAGTCTGCTTTTCAAACATAGGGTCTCTACTCCCTAGTTGATGATATTTTAGATATAGGGTCTCCACTCCCTAGTCTCTTTTTCAACATAGGGTATCCACTCCCTAGTTGATGTTTTTAAACATAGGGTCTCCACTCCATAGTCATTTTTCCCACATAGGGTCTCCACTCCCTAGTTCATTTTATTATAGACATAGGATCTCCACTCCCTAGTTCATTTTATTTTAGACATAGGGTCTCCACTCCCTATTCTCTTTTACAACATAGGGTCTCCACTCCCTAGTTGATTTTATTCCAGACATAGGGTCTTCACTCCCTAGTTGATATTATTTTAGACATAGGGTCTCCACTCCCTAGTCGTTTTTCCAACATAGGTTCTCTACTCCCTAATCTTGTATTCCAACATAGGGTTTTCACTCCCTAGTTGATGTTTTTAGACATATGGTCTCCACTCCCTAGCCTACTTTTCCAACATAAGGTCTCCACTCCCTAGTTGATGTTTTTAGACATAAGGTCTTCATTCCCTAGTTTGCCTTTCCAATATAGGGTCTACACTCCCTAGTTGATGTTTTTAGACATAGGGTCTCCACTCGCTAGTATTCTTTTCCAACATAGGGTCTCCACTCCCTAGTTGATGTTTTAGACGTAGGGTCTCCACTCCCTAGTCTACTTTTCAAACATAGGGTCACCACTCCCTAGTTGATTTTATATTTATACATAGGATTTCCACTACCTAGTCTCTTTTCCAACATAGGGTCTTCACTCCACAGTTGATATCATTTTAAACATAGGGTATCCACTCCCTAGTCTCCTTTCCAGTATAGAGTCTCCACTCCCTAGTTAATGTTTTTAGACATATGGTCTCCACTCCCTAGTCTGCTTTTCCAACATAGGGTTTCCACTCCCTAGTTGATGTTTTTAGTCATATGGTCTCTACTCCCTAGTATTCTTTTCCAACATAGGGTCTCCACTCCCTAGTTGATTTTATTTTTAGACATACGGTCTCCACTCCCCTGTCTCCATTCCAACATAAGGTCTCCACTCCCTAAATGATGTTATTATAGACATAAGGTCTCCACTCCCTAGTCTCTTTTCCAATATAGGGTCTCCATTCCCTAGTTGATTGTTTTTTAGAAATAGTGTCCCCAGTCCCTAGTCTCTTTTCAAATATAGGGTCTACACTCCGTAGTTGATGTTATTTTAGACATAGGGTGTCTACTCCATAGTCTCCTTTCCAACATAGGATCTCCACTCTCTAATTGATGATATTTTAGATATAGGGTCTCCACTACCTAGTATCTTTTCCAACATAGGGTCTCCACTCCCTAGTTGATGTTTTTATACATAGGGTCTCCACTCCCTAGTTTGCTTTTCCAAAATAGGGTGTCCACTTCCTAGTTGATGTTGTTTTAGACATAGGGTCTCCATTCTCTAGTCTCCTTTTCAACATAGGGTCTTCACTCCATAGTTGATGTTATTTTAGACATAGGGTATCCATTCCCTAGTCTCCTTTTCAACATAGTGACTCTACTCCCTAGTTGATATTATTTTAGACATAGCGTTTCCACTCCCTAGCCTGTTTTTCAAACATAAGGTCTCCACTCCCTAGTTGTTGTTAATTTAGAAATAGGGTCTCCACTCCCTAGTCTCTTTTCCAGCATAGGTTCTTCACTCCCTAGTTGATTTTATTTTAGACATAGGGTCTCCACTCCCTAGTCTCCTTTCCAACATAGCGTCTTCACTCCCTAGTTTATTTTATTTTAGACATAGGGTCTCCACTCCCTAGTCTACTTTCCAACATAGGGTCTCCACTCCCTAGTTAATGTTTTTAGACATAGGGTTTTCACTCTCTAGTCTTCTTTCCAACATAGGGTCTTCTCTCCCTAGTTAATTTTATTTTAGACTTAGGTTCTCCACTCTCAAGTCGATTTTCCAACATATGGTCTCCACTTCCTAGTTCATTTTATGATAGAAATAGGGTCTCCACTCCCTAGTCTCTTTTCCAGCATAGGTTCTTCACTCCATAGTTGATGTTATTTTAGACATAGGGTCTCCACTCCCTAATCTCCTTTCCAACATCGAGTCTTCACTCCCTAGTTAATATTTTTAGACCTAGGGTCTCCACTCCCTAGTCTGCTTTTCCAACATAGGGTTTCCACTCCCTAGTTGATGTTTTTAGACATATGGTCTCTACTCCCTAGTCTGCTTTTCCAACATAGGGTCTCCACTCCCTAGTTGATTTTATTTTTAGACATAGGGTCTCCACTCCCCTGTCTCCATTCCAACATAGGGTCTCCACTCCCTAGTTGATATTATTTTAGACATAGGGTCTCCATTCCCTAGTTGATTGTTTTTTAGAAATAGGGTCTCCACTCCCTAGTCTCTTTTCCAACATAGGGTCTCCACTCCCTAATTAATTTTATTTTAGACATAGGGTTTGCACTCCCTAGTCTCTTTTCAAACATAGGGTCTCAACTCCCTAGTTGATGTTATTTTAGACATAGGGTGTCCACTCCATAATCTCCTTTCCAACAAAAGGTCTTCACTCCCTAGTTGATGATATTTTAGATATATGGTCTCCACTCCCTAGTCTGGTTTTCCAACATATGGTCTCCACTCCCTAGCTAATGTTTTTAGACATAGGGTCTCCACTCCCTAGTTTATGTTTTTAGACATACGGTCTCCACTCCCTAGTCTGTTTTTCAAACATAGGGTCTCCACTCCCTATTTGATGATATTTTAGATATAGGGTCTCCACTCCCTAGTCTCTTTTCCATCATAGGGTCTCCACTCCCTAGTTGATGTTTTTATTCATAGGGTCTCCACTCCCTTGTATGCTTTTCCAACATAGGGTCTTCACTTCCTAGTTGATGTTGTTTTAGACATAGGGTCTCCACTCCCTAGTCTCCTTTCCAACATAGGTTCTTCACTCCATAGTTGATGTTATTTTAGACATAGGGTATCCACTCTCTAGTTGATATTATTTTACACATAGGGTCTACACTCCCTAGTCTGTTTTTCAAACATAAGGTCTCCACTCCCTAATGGATGTTAATTTATAAATAGGTCTCCACTACCTAGTCTCTTTTCTAACATAGGGTCTTCACTCCCTAGTTGATTTTATTTTAGACATAGGGTATCCACTCCCTAGTCTCATTTCCAACATATATGGCTCTCACATGAATTTCACTTAGCAAGTAATCTGAGGTTCCTAATTTCCTCAAATCAGGGTTCGACACAATACTTACCTTGCTCCGAAGGCCACTAAATTCTCAATCACAGCTTTTCCTTTGGAATTCACCTCCAAACCAATCGTATCTATTCAAAAATGACTCAATAATATCAAATATTGCTATAGGAATCAATTATATTTCATAAATTAAATTTCCCAAATTTTTCTCCAAAATGTCGAAAAATCGACCCTGGGACCGCTTGGTCAAAACCCGAGGTTCAGACCAAAATCCTTTTACTCATTCACCCCCGAGCCCGAATATATAATTAGTTTTGGAATTCAACCTCAAATCGAGGTCTAAATCCCCAAATTCCCGAAATCCCTAGTTTCTACCCTAACCCCTAATTCTACCATGAAAACTCTAGATTTTAGGTTGATAATTCAAGAAATGTAATGGATAATTGAAATAAAATGGTTTAGAATCACTTACCAACAATTTGGGGAAGAAATAGCTCTTGAAAAATCGCCTCTCACCGTTTGGTTTTTGAGAAAAATGCATTTTTGGCTAAAATCCCATTTTTGGATTCTGTTAAATGCTGGGCGACAATGTTCATCGCGTTCGCGAGAGCACTGTCGCATTCGCGAAGGGTACTGGCTTCCAAGCCTTCACGTTCGCGATACCCAGCTCGCATTCGCGATGGTTACTCCCCCCTTGCCTTTGCGTTCGCGAGGCATTTCTCGCATTCGCGATGAAGGAACGACCAACCCTCCCCCAGGTGTGCCTAACACTATGCGTTCGCGAGGAGCTGGTTGCGTTCGCGATTGGTAACACCTCCATCGCTTCGCGTTCGTGACAAAGCCTTCACGTTCGTGAAGAAGAATACTTCAGCTGCCCAGTTTACACTTCGCGTTCGCGAGAGTACCTTCGCGAACGCGAAGAAGGACATGCCAGAACACCTGCTGCAACAAAATACCAGATTTTCAAAGTCCAAAACATCCTCTGGCCTATCCGAAACTCACCCGAGCTCTCGGGGGCAAACCAAACATGCACACAGGTCTAAAACCATCATACGAACTTGCTCGCGCGATCAAATTGGCAAAATAACACCTAGAACTACGAATTTAGCACCAAATAAAATGAAATTCTCAAGAACACTTTAAAATTTATATTTTCTCAACTGGACGTTTGAATCACGTCAAATCAGCTCCGTTTCTCACCAAATTTCATAGACAGGTCTTAAATATCATAATGAACCTGTATCGGGCTCCGGAACCAAATTACGGACCCGATACTAACAATGCCAAATATCAATCAATTCTTAAAAACAAATAATTTTCTATTTTTTATCTTTCATCAAAAATTCATAACTCAATCTAGGGACCTCCGAATTCGATTCCGGGCATACGCCCAGGTCCCATAATTTGATACGGAACTATCGGGACCATCAAAGCACAAATTCGGGCCTATTTACCAAAAATGTTGACCGAAGTAAACTAAAATTAACTTTTAAGGCAAAAATTCTAATTTTCATTAATTTTCAACAAAAAAGCTTTCCGAAAACCTGCCCGGATTGCGCACGCAAAATCGAGGTAGGTAAAAAAAATAAGATTTTTAAGACTTAAGAGCGCAGATTCAAGTTCTAAAACATAAGATGACCTTTTGGGTCATCAGAGAAAGTTTGAGGGATTTTCATAGGAAACATTTGGGTAAGGGTTCTTGACTCGTTTTAGAATAATTCCCATGAATATATTGTTGTTTTCATCATTTAATTAGTGTTTTTAGTTAAAAATTTGGGAAAACTTCTTAGACTAAAATTTGGGAATTTGAAAGGCGATTTAAGGTCGGATTCAAGTAATTCTTGCATGGTTAGACTCGTTATCGAATAGGTGTTCGGATTTTATATGTTTGGTCGTGTTCCAAGATGCGGGCCCGGGTCGACTTTTTGGAGCGATTTTTCAATTCTTTGCTAAAGTCACAATTTTATTATTTAAATTATATTTCTATAGTTAGTTATATTTCTATAAAAATTATAATTTTATAGTTTTCCCATTAGTGGGATTTTACTGGGTTGTTGTTGTATATTTTTAGTATGAAATTGTTTTGGCTAGATTCGAGTCGATCGGAGTTGGAAAATCGAGAGAAAGGTCTTCTTATTGATTGATTGAGCGAGGTTTGAGGTAAGTGACTTGTCTAACCTTGTGTGGGGGAAATCCCCTTCGGATTTGGTACTATTTTGGTAATTTTCCATATGAGAAGGCAGTGTATGCAAGGTGACGAGTACGTACACGGGCTAAATGCTGAAATCCAATTCTAGCTAAGTAGTTTCCTTTTTATGCTTTAATTGAGTTTCCTTAGCATGTATAGTCATCATGTTTAGCATAATTTCACGTCTACTTGTCTTATCTTTTTGTGCAACTTGTACTACTTGCTTAGTTGAATTACCTGTTTTCTTGATTCTGTATTCAGGATTTAGATGTGGAAATCCTTACTTGAAGTTGTTATCCTTGAAATATCATTGTTTCAGTTGATATGTTTTGGCTCCCTTGATTATTGTGGAGGTGACTATTGTTATTGCTGCACGGAGTTTCTGTCGTGGTGTTGTTATTGTTTGCACTAGGTTTCTGCCGTACCATTGTGATTATTGATACGCATGCAGTGGTATAAGGTCTAGGTGTTGAAACGCATACAGTGAGATAAGGTGGGATTGATACGCATTGCTAGTAGGGGAACTACTATAAATCATGCGGTGTGATAAGATTGGCTAAAACGCGGGATGTTATTTCAGGAAAATAATTTTCAAAACAAAATATAAAGGCTCCCCCGGTGAGTCATATTTGTTATGAGTCACAAGAAGGTTTAGTAGAGTGTCGCGGATCTATACGGAGACGTCTGTGCTTATCTTTGGGAGGCTATGGAACTATTAGGAGAAGCTTCAGTTCTTTGATTCCTTATCGTGCAAAATTTTTGATTTCAGATTCTAAATTTTTTTCTTTCTATTCTCTCACAGATGGTGAGGACACGTACAACTGGATCAGATGACCAGACACTCGTGCCCACTACTATAGTCACGATAGGCCGGGGCTAAGGTAGAGGCCGAGAATGTCCACGTGGTGATGCTAGAGCACCCACACGAGCTGCTACAAAGGAGCCACCAGTAGCTCCAGTTGGAGGGCACGCACATGAGACACATGTTACTGCACCAGCCATCCAGGAGACTCTTGCCCAGTTTCTAAGCATGTTCATCACTTTGGCTTAGGCAGGGTTAACACCACTTGCTCCTGCCATATCTCAGGCCGGGGGAGGAGCATAGACTCTCATCGCCCATACCCCAGAGCAGCGGGTCCAGGTATCCCAAGTTCTAGATATCATACCAATACAGCCGGTAGCCCCAGTTTTGCCCGAGGTTAGGGCAGCCATTTCTGAGGAGGAGGAGCTCAGGCTCGAGAAGTACAAGAAGTACCACCCTCTTACTTTCAGTGGCTTGTCGTCTGAGGATGTCTGGGGTTTTCTTAGGGAGTGCCAATGTATCCTCCGTACTATGGGTGTTGCGGAGTCTAATGGGGTTTCTTTCACTACATTCCAGCTTAGAGGAGCGAGCTATCAGTGGTGGCGAGCAGATGAGTTGGGTAGTCCGGTCGAGGCAGCTTCACTCACTTGGACTCAGTTCTCAGATATGTTCTTGAGGGAGTATATTCCCTAGAGTCTCAGAGATGTATGTCGCGTAGAGTTTGAGCAGTTGCGCCAGGGTTCTGTTACTGTGTCGGAGCATGCAGTCTGGTTCAGTGACTTGGCTAGGCATGAACCAGCCTTGGTTGCTACTATTCGAAAGAGAGTTCATCAATTTATCGAGGGGCTCAACCCTAGTATCAGATTTAGCATGGCCCGAGAGTTGAAGATGGACATCGCATACCAGTAGATAGTGGGGATTGCTATGTTATTGGAGGGTATGCTGACTCGGGATAGAGAGGAGAGGGTGACTAAGAGGTCTCGAGAGTCTGGCACATACAGTGGTAACCGTGCCCCAGTTCTAGTTCATTATGGTAGGGACTATGTGAGTCTCCCTGTTCAATCAGCACTTCCTACTTCCAGCGGTATCCTAGCCACCCCTAGGCCTCAGGTTCCCTATTATGCACCGCCATTGTCTAGTGCATATCCTGCACTGGGTGCTTTCAGCTATTAGTCCAGCCAATCAGGCCCGAGCCAGCCATAACAGCCATGTCCTCCAAGAGCTTAATTTGAGTGTGAGGACACTCGTCATGTGGGGAGGGATTTCCCCAAACTCAGGAGGGGTGCACCTCCACAGATTACTCAGGCTTCGCGTATTCCATCAGATCCTCAGGCTTCTCCGTCCATGTTCGCCGCACCAGTTTCCACCCCACCTGCATAGCCAGCTAGAGGTGGAGTGTCACGACCCAAAATCTCACATGTCGTAATGGCGCCTATCTCAATACTAGTCAAGCCAAAAATCCCAATAAACCACCATTTATTTTAAATTTGAAATCAAAATAATTAAATTCAGCGGAAGAAATCTCAAAATATCAAATATATCACTCCCAAAACCCGGTGTCACTGAGTACATGAGAATCTAATGTGAATACAATATTTGACAGATAAAAACCACTGTCTGAAATTATAAAATAGTACAATAACTCAAGAAAAGAGAGACAGGGTTAGCAGACACCAAGCATCTACCTTGATAGTCTCCAACTGATAGTACTCTGAAATCTAACAATCTCCGTGTCCGAAAGCATCTGGATCTGCACTTGAGGTGCAGAGTGTAGTATGAGTACAACTAACTCAATAAGTAACAAGACTAACCTCTGGGCTGAAAGAAATGATGAGCTCCGCAGGTACAGTCCAGTAAATATAATGGTACATAAATGTAGGAATGCTTTCAAGTTCAACATTTACACTCGGTACAAGTGAAATAGATCAATACTGCATGATATGAGGAATATGAAATCTCAGTAGCAAGTCCTCCTCTAGATACTGATCACCAATTATTCGGCCACTCGGTATATTTTATGGCCAGTCCAGCCCCGAGGTATTCCAACCTATAAAAATATATATATATATATATATATATATATATATATATATATATATATATATATATATATATATATATATATATATATATACACACACACACACACATCGAATGACAGTCAGTCATTCAGTATCGTATAAGGCCAATCCAACCCTAGGGTAATTTATCCCCAAATGCAAATGATACGGACAAGATCCATGTCCAGGTAAATACATTACAATATAAATAAGTAAGGCAAGTCCATGCCCGGGGAAAATCTATCCCAAATATATATATATATATAAGCAGTAAGTAAGGCAGGTCCATGCCCTGGGAAGTCCATCCCTAATATATATAATCATCTACGATCACTGGGGTGTACAGACTCCGGAGGGGCTCCTTCATCCCAAGCGCTATAAGTCGACCGCACTCATTGGGGGTGTGTGCAGACTCTCGGAGGGGCTCCTTCAGTCCAAGCGTGATACAAAGCCAATATGGCCTACTGCAGGCGGGCAGTCCCGATCCGTATAATAACAAAGCCTATAAAGTCTTCTGCAGGCAGCCAGCCCCGATCCATAAAATAGTAAAGCCAATAAGGCCTGCTGCAGGCAGGCAGCCCCGATCCAGAACAATAATAATGTATAAAGTCATTCTGTCCTACTGCAGGCGGGCTGCCCCGATCCATTTAACAATAACATATATAAAGACAAATGGCCTGCTGCGTTGCGCAGCTCAATCCCATAAATATTCTCACAATGGTCAATTATTACTAAGTGTGAAATGTATATTTTAGAACAATTAATTCAACATCATCACGACCCCATGGGTCCTAAAATATTGCCACAGAGCCTAAACATGATCTTTATTACTAGCCTCGGCTTAATTCCTCTAACACGTGCCACATGTTCAGATAATAACATGATTCTTTAATTTTACTACTTCACATGATTTATTCAAGACACACTTTCTGTGGTGCACGTCTACATGTTCGCCACCTATCGTGTGTGTCACCTCCAAACAATTCATATCATACCAAATTCGAAGATTCATATCCTCAAAACTAAGTTTAGAAGTGTTACTTACCTCAAACCGTGTAATTCTTTATTCCGCTATGCCCTTGCCACGAGAATTGGTCTCCAAAAGCCTTGTATCTAGCCACAATCAATTCGATTCAGTCAATACCAATTATTGTAATAATTTCATACGAAAATACTAATTTTCCAATAAAAATCCAAAATTAACTCAAAAATCTCCCATGGGGGCCATGTCTCGAAACCCGAAAAAGGTTACAAAATATGAACGCCCATCCAACCACGAGTCCAACCATATAAATTTTACCAAATTTCGACATCAACTCGTACCTCAAATATTAAGTTAAAGTCTTTGAAGATTTCTACCATTTTCAACTCAATCTTTACCCATTTGAACTCAACAATATTTCCACAAACCTTATTTGTATATATAAATATTACTATTACACCTAAGAATCATACTGTAATCATCCATCTTTACCCAAACTCGAAATTGAAGACTAGGGGTTAGAACCTTACCTCTTGGGTGAAAATCTTGTGATATTTCCTTGTTGGATTTCAAAGCTTTAACAAGATTTTGATGAAAAAAACACTAGAGCTTCTTCCTCTCTCTAGAACACTCTCCATTCTCTCTAAAAAATGTCAGATATTTGTTCCAAAATGAGTCACAAAGCCTATTTATCATAATTGGTTCGGGTTATGAAAATAAAAAAATTAACCCTCCGAAAGAAGGTCTGCGGTCGCATAATGGACCGCAAAATGGGTATGCGGGTCACAAAATGCACCACAAAATTGATGCCCAGAAATGGGCTTCACTTGACAGGTCTGCAACCATTTTGCGGTCGCATAACTACTTCTACAATCGCATAAAGGTTATGCGATCGCATAATGGTTCTGCGATCGTACAATGGTTCTGCGATCGCATAATGGTTCTACGATCGCAGAATTGGTCGTAGAATCACACTTTTCGAGACTTTGGTAATTTGGTCATAACTTCTTGTAGGAATGTCCAAATGACGAACCGTTTAAAGCGTTAGAAACTAGACTTGAAGATCTTTCATTTTATAGGTAGGTCAGCACATATATATATATATATATATATATATATATATATATATATATATATATATGTGTGTGTGTGTGTGTGTGGTGTGTGTGTGTGTGTGTGTGTGTGTGTGTAGATATTCTCGTTCAAAGTTGGGTCTTGTGCGAACTCACTTGAAACTTTAGTCTATTATGATATTTCCAACTTCTACATTCGATGCTGAACCCTATCGAATCAAGTCCGATTGAACTCAAATTTTGCACACAAGTGATAACTGACATAACGGACCTATTCCAATTTACGGAATCGGATTTTGACCCCGATATCAAAAAGTCAACTCCCTCGTCAAACTTTCCAAAAATTCAACTTTCGCCATTTCAAGCCTAATTCTACTACGGACTTCCAAATAATTTTTCGGACATGCTCCCATCTCCAAAATAACCATACGAAGCTATTGGAATCATCAGAATTCAATTCCGATGTCGTTTACACATAAGTGAATTTACGGTCAACTTTTCCAACTTAAGTTTTCAATTATGAAACTAAGTGTCTCGTTTCACTCTGAAATCCTTCCGGACCCGAACCAACTAACCCGATAAGTCATAAATAAACTGTAAGGCAGAAATTGAGCAGTAAATGGAGGAACGGGGTTGTGATACTCAAAACGACCGATCGGGTCATTACATTCTCCCCCACTTAAACATATGTTCGTCCTCGAACGTGCCAAGAGTTGTTCTTAACCTTCAAATCTCTATTCCATCTTACCACGCATATACGCGGGGGTGATCTCATGTCACCCTATTCTATATAGGCCTGACAACACAATACAACTGAAAATCCTTAATTTAACCTTAGCCCAAAAACCTTGGAATTCAATTCCCAACCTTTAGAATTTCTTTTCAAGACATGAATCTTACATTTACACGCTGTATGAGTCTGAAAAAGCTACATCGAGCTATAACTATAATCATGGATATAATTTACCCAGAATATTAGACAACTCGCTCGCTCGTAGCACCATTCCTAATCACAATAACTACTTCAAACCAACCAAGTACTAGCATTAAACCCCATATCGAACAAAACCTCATCCCAACACCTTCGTACACTGTTTATAATGAAAGAAACAATCAAAAACTCATAACCACTCATCAGATCAACTAGCCATGGAGCCCTCTCGCCCCAACCATGACCATAATCCTCTCCTAAGAAGGCTTTCAATATTATCCTCCCACTATACCAGAATCAAACTTGATAGTATATGTTCTATGTCCAATGACCTTATATTATTAAACACAACTATCCTATTGACATGCCACACCAATATAGCTCAGGCCACAACTGCGCAATTTGTGTACCTAAATATGGAACATGCCTCTAAGAAGAGAACCGTATTGTGAGTTCAACAAGAACCACCACAACTGCAATGATATAAGCTCGTTACATATAGTAGAACCAAGACACACAAATTTAATAACAGTAACCAGCTCTTCTAGAGCTCACATTAACATTACTCGCACGAACAACTCACATGCTATATTATCAATATCTGGAGCCGCACGGACAACTCACGTGCCAATAATATCAGTATATGGATCCACACGGACAACTCGCGTGCCAATAGCATAATCCGCCCGGCATGGTCACAGGCCTCCAGTCCAAGCATATCATATAGGAGAAATCAAATAAGTACACATGTATATGATAAATGAAATAAGATTCACATGCTCCTCGATTGGTATAAATAACACGCCATAGCGTAAGCATGTGCAATGTCTGCTGTCACACATCAAATTGGCAAGTTAATGAAAAAATAGTAACTATCCCATTTATTCAGGGGAATTAGCCTCTTTGTAGCCTCAAATGTAGCCCAGATAGTTCTCAACAAAGGTACAAACACGAGAAACGTTATAACTTTACGCTTAACAGTCAACTCTAGGCATATCATAGCCTAAGCATTCTTTCGAGTATAAGTACTTGCCCCGATGCCCGCACATTGGCTTAAACCTCACATATATGCACATTTATAGCGCGCAGCTATCATAAATAATTAACGCAACTAGTTCCTCCACTGAGTTAAAAAAATAAAATACTCACCTCAAACAGGCCGCAACTCGAAATAATATACTTCTGAGAACTTTCAGTCTCTAAATTCATCAAACACATGAATCATCGTAACTGATCCCAACTCCAGCACTAGAATAACTAACACATATTCTATTCACGATCTTCCCATGAGGAATACTTTCATAATTCTTTCGTGCCACATAGAAATAATTTGAATATTAGCAGTCTATAAACCATGTGAGTATTGCAATACCAATGACATCCGTAAATCAAAACACAATGCGCCTTTTGAAATGCGTACCCTTCTCAATGATTACCGAGCAGTTATAACATTCATCTAAATATATAGCCAATTTTGGCAATATACAAATTTCGAAAAAAATTCAATCGACACAAATACATTTTTGAATCTATTAGAACTCTTTTGAAAGTCACCCACTATGCTCAAATCTAAATTGCACCGCCCAAACGGGTCGAAAGGCACAAGCCCCATTATCACAACAACCCCTAAAGAAGTAACCATGCCTTAACACCACCAATCATATTCATACTTAGTGCGCACTACGTTCTTCAAAATAATAATTTAATCATTCCATGGTTTCCGTATTTATATAAAGTTCCATGTAACCCGCATTCAGGAATTTCCTTACTCGAGTTATCCTCGATCTCCATCTCTGTAAGTCATAACTGATCCACAAGTATGTCTCCGACCAAAACTAAAATTTAACACATAACCATGAAATAAAATTGTCAATAGCAGTCTCCTCCACTTGGTTCAAAGCCATAGAATAAAACATTCCATAACTCACAATATCCATACTCTATTACTGCCATAATACTGCAGTCAGTTCAACAAAAATTCTTCACAAGCTTAGGTAGCACAAAACCATAGAATACTTCAATTCATCTGCTAAGCTCGCCTTCATTCTTGTGACGGTCAAGTCAACTTTCTTACCTAATCCAAACTCAAATCTCAACACATATACCCCGCTGGGAGAAAAGAAACTCTCTATTCGCATCATAAAGAACACACCTACATAGATTAATGCGCAGGAGATAACCCACAAGCTTAGTCTCAAATTGGCATCTTGTTATATCCTTTCGCAGCCACAATTACTATGAAATCACTTAATCTTTCTGAGTCCAAACTCATTAACCAGACACAAGAATTTAATTTTCACCAAAATTTAACAACGTGAAAGATCTTTCAAAATATTCACACTCAAGATTGTACGTCACATCAAAACGAAAATAAAGCACCCCATGGCCTTCCTTTACATTTCAAGGAAACACTTCTCGTCATATTCAAATCATCTTAACACATCCCACAGTTACATCATACTCATCACAAAGCCATTCCACCGCTCATCGAGCCACATATTCCACTCGTAGGCACATTACCGGACATATGAGTCCAAATGTACAGGTTACAACTGAAGCTACCGAGCCTAAGTTGCGGTCTAAACCTGGCCTCAAGTCATATAGACTGGCCCATCACCAGAACAAGGAATACATATATCAAACATCGTTCATGGAATCACAAGCCGGCGATGCACAGGTGATACCGAGCACTCATGTGTGCATACAAATGCGTGGAAGGAATTCAAAGAGTTATGTTTCAAGCTAAATCAATTCTGCACGATAGAATACAAGAAAGTAAAATTCTCCTAAGGGTTCGGCAGCCTCTCGAAGATAAGTAGAGACGTCTACGTACCGATCCGCAAGACTACTAAACCTGCTCATGACTTGTGAGACCTATGTTACCTAGAGCTCTGATACCAACTTGTCACGACCCAAAATCTCACCTGTAGTGATGGCTCCTATCTCAATACTAGGCAAGCCAAAAATCCCAATAAACCACCATTTCATTTAAATTTGAAATCAAAATAATTAAATTTAGCAGAAGAAATCTCAAAATATCAAATATATCACTCCCATAACCTGGTGTCACTGAGTACATGAGCATCTAATGTGAATACAATGTTTGACTGATAAAAACCACTACCTGAAAGTATAGAACAGTACAATAACTCAAGGAAAGAGAGACAAGGTCAGCAGACGCCAAGCATCTACCTTGATAGTCTCCAACTGATAGTACTCTGAAATCTAACAATCTCCGTGTCCGAAAGCATCTGGATCTGCACTTGAGGTACAGAGTGTAGTATTAGTACAACTAACTCAATAAGTAACAAGACTAACCTCTGGGCTGAAAGAAATGATAAGCTCCGCAGGTACAGTCCAGTAAATATAATGGTACATAAATGTAGGAATGCTTTCAAGTTCAACAGTTAAACTCAGTACAAGTGAAATAGATCAATACTGCATGATATGAGGAATATGACATCTCAGTAGCAAGACTTCCTGTAGATACTGGTCACCAATTATTCGGCCGCTCGGTACATTTTATGGCCAGTCCAGCCCCGAGGTATTCCAACCCATGTATATATATACACATCGACTGACAGTCAGTCATTCAGTATCGTATAAGGCCAATCCAGCCCTAGGGTAATTTATCCCCAAATGCAAATGATACGGATAAGATCCATGTCCAGGTAAATTCATTACAATATAAATAAGTAAGGAAAGTCCATGCCCTGGGAAACTCCATCCCAAATATATATATAAGCAGTAAGCAAGGCAAGTCCATGCCCTGGGAAGTCCATCCCGAATATATATAATCATCTACGCTCACTAGGGGTGTACAGATTCTGGAGGGGCTCCTTCAGCCCAAGCGCTATAAGTCGACCGCGCTCACTTGGTGTGTGTGCAGACTCTCGGAGGGGCTCCTTCAGCCCAAGCATGATATAAAGCCAATATAGCCTACTGCAGGCGGGCAGTCCCGATCCGTATAATAACAAAGCCTATAAGGCCTTCTGTAGGCGGGCAGCCCTGATCCATAAAATAGTAAAGCCAATAAGGCCTGCTGCAGGCGGGCAGCCCCGATCCAGAACAATAATAATGTATAAAGTCATTCTGGCCTACTGCAGGCGGGCAGCCCCGATCCAAAACAATAATAATGTATAAAGCCATTCTGGCCTACTGAAGGCGGGCAGCCCCGATCCATTTAATAATAACATATATAAAGCCAAATGACCTGCTGCGTTGAGCAGCTCAATCCCATAAATATTCTCACAATGGTCAATTATTACTGAATGTGAAATGTATATTTTAGAACAATTAATTCAATAGCATCACGACCCCATGAGTCCTAAAATATTGGCACATAGCCTAAACATGATCTTTATTACTAGCCTCAGCTTAATTCCTCTAACATGTGCCACATGTTCATATAATAACATGATTCTTTAATTTTACTACTTCACAGGATTTATTCAAGACACACTTTCTCTGGTGCACGTCTACATGTTCGTCACTTATCGTGTGTGTTACCTCCAAACAATTCATATCATACCAAAATCGGAGATTCATACCCTTAGAACTATGTTTAGAAGTGTTACTTACCTCAAACCATGTAATTCTTTATTCTGCTATGCCCTTGCCACGAGAATTGGTCTCCAAAAGCCTCGTATCTAGCCACAATCAATTCGATTCAGTCAATACCAATTATTGTAATAATTTCATACGTAGATACTAATTTTTCAATAAAAATCCGAAATTAACTCAAAAATCTCCCGTGGGGACCATGTATTGGAACCCGACAAAGGTTACAAAATATGAACGCTCATCCAACCACGAGACCAACCATACAAATTTTACCAAATTCCGACATCAACTCGACCCTCAAATATTAAGTTAAAGTCTTTGAAGATTTCTACCATTTTCAGTTCAATATTTACCCATTTGAACTCAACAATCTTTCCACAAACATTATTGATATATATAAATATTACTATTACACCCAAGAATCATACTCTTAATCACCCATCTTTACCCAAGAATCATACTCTTAATCACCCATCTAACTTCTACATTCGATGCTGAAACCTATCGAATCAAATTTTGCACACAAGTCATAACTGACATAATGAACCTATTCCAATTTACGGAATCGGATTTTGACCCCGATATCAAAAAGTCAACCCCCCTGTCAAACTTTCCAAAAATTAAACTTTCACCACTTCAAGCCTAATTCTACAACGGACTTCCAAATAATTTTCTGGACATGCTCCTAAGTCCAAAATAACCATACGGAGCTATTGGAATTATCAGAATTCAATTCCGAGGTCATTTACACATAAGTGAATATACGATCAACTTTTCCAACTTAGGTTTTCAATTATGAGACTAAGTGTCTCATTTCACTCTGAAATCCTTCCGGACCCGAACCTACTAACCCGATAAGTCTTAAATCAACTGTAAGTCATAAATTGAGCAGTGAATGGGGGAACGGGGTTGTGATACTCAAAACGACTGGTTGGATCATTACATAGAGGTTGAGCAGGCAGAGTTCGCCGTAGAGGGGGAGGCTAAGCCATACTCTATGCCCTTCCTGCTACCACGAAGGAAGTTGCATCCGACTCTTACATCATAGGTATTGTTCCAGTCTATCATAGAGATGCATTAGTCTTATTTGATCCAGACTCCACTTATTCCTCTATGTCATCTTATTTTGCTCCATATTTGGTTGTATCCCGTAATTCTTTGAGTTCTCATGTCTATGTATCTATAGCCGTGGGAGATTCTATTATTGTTGACCGTGTGTATCGGTCGTGTTTGGTTGTTCTTAGTAGTTTTGAGACCAGAGCCAATTTATTGTTGTATAGTATGGTAGATTTTGATGTTATCTTGGGCATAGACTGGTTGTCTCCCTATCATGCTATCATTGATTGTCACGCTAAGATGGTGACGTTGGCTATGCCATGTCTACCACGGTTAAAGCGGAGAAGTACTTTAGATTATGTTCCTAGCAGGGTTGTTTCATTTCTAAAGGCTCAGCGGATGGTTGAGAAGTGGTGCGATATGTATCTGGCACATGTGAGGTATGTTAGTATTGATACTCCTACCGTCGAGTCAGTTCCGGTAGTGAGGGATTATCCAGATATATTCCCAATAGATCTTTTGGGCATGCCGCCCGACAGAGATATCAACTTTGGTATTGATTTACTACCGGGCACTCAGCCCATTTCTATCCCACCCTATCGTATGGCCCCAACAGAATTGAAAGAATTGAAGGAATAGTTGCAAGAGTTGCCTGATAAGGAATTTATTCGGCCCAGTGTGTCGCCTTGGGGTGCTCTAGTCTTATTTATGAAGAAGAAGGATGGTTCTATGCGAATATGTATTGATTATCGCTAGATGAACAAGGTTACAGTGAAGAACAAATATCCATTATCACGTATTGATGACTTATTTGATCAGCTTCAGGGTGACGGAGTGTTCTCTAAGATCGACTTGCTTTCAGGCTATCATCAGTTGAAGATTCGAGAGCCAGATATCCCGATAACTGCTTTCAGGACTCGGTATAGTCATTATGAGTTCCCTGTGGTGTCTTTTGGGTTTACCAATGTCCCAGCAACATGCATGCACTTGATGAACAATGTATTTCAACCGTATCTTGACTCTTTCGTCATTGTGCTTATTGACGGCATTCTGGTGTACTCCTAGAGCTAGGAGGATCATGAGAAGCACTTGAGTACTGTGCTTCAAACCTTGAGAGAAAAGAAGTTATATGCCAAAATGTTTAAAATGTGAATTCTGGCTAGATTCAGTGGCATTTTTGGGTCATGTAGTATCGAGTGAGGGGATCAAGGTAGATCCGAAGAAGATTGAAGTAGTGCAGAGTTGGACCATACCATCCTCAGCTACGGAGATCCATAGTTTTCTTGGCTTGGCGAGGTATTAGCATCAATTTGTAGAGGGCTTCTTATCTATTGCAGTACCTATGACTAGGCTGACCTAGAAGGGTGCTCCATTCAGGTGGACTGAGGAGTGTGAGGAGACTACTTTGACTATAACCCCAATATTGATATTTCCTACTGGTTCGGGGTCCTGTATGGTATATTGTGATGCGTCACGCATTGGTCTCGGCATAGTGTTGATGTAGGACGGTAGGGGGATTTCCTGCATGTCTAGACAACTGAAGGTTCATGAAAAGAACTATTCTATCCACGACCTCGAGTTAGCAGCTATTTTTTATGCCTTGAAGATCTGGCGGCACAATCTGTATTGTGTCCCTTGTGAGGTCTACACCGATCACCAGAGTCTACAACATCTGTTTAAATAGAAGGATCTTAACTTGCGGCAGTAGAGGTGGTTGGAATTGCTTAAGAACTATGGCATCACCATTCTCTATCATCCCGGGAAGGCCAATGTGGTAGCTGATGCCTTGAGTCGCAAGGCGGATAGTTTGGGCAGCTTAGCATATCTACCGATAGTGGAGAGTCCTTTAGCCTTAAATGTTCAGACCTTGGTCAACCCGTTTGTTGACCCCCATCTGCTTGTCCTTAAGGACACAGTTTAGCACGGTGATGCCAAGGAGGTCACTCTTAGGGATGACAATGTATTACGGATGCAGGTCAGTCTATGTGTGCCCAATGTAGATGGCATGCACGAGTTATTTCTCCCGGAGGCTCACAGTTTGCGGTACTTCATTCATCCGGGTGCCGTGAAGATTTATTAGGACTTGAGGTAGCACTATTGGTGGAGGCAGATGAAAGAAGGACATAGTGGAGTATGTAGCTCGGTGCCTAAATTTTCAACAAGTGAAGTATAAGCATCAGCGGCCGGGTGGACTGCTTCAGAAGTTAGAGATTCTAGAGTGAAAATGGGAGTGAATCACTATGAATTTTGTTGTTGGGCTCCCACAGACTCGGTGGAAGTTCGATGCAGTATGGGTGAATATGGATAGATTGACCAAGTCAGTTCATTTCATTCCTGTAGTTACTACTTACTCTTCAGAGCAGCTGGCTCAGGTTTACATTCGCGAGATTGTCAGGCTTCATGGCGTGCCAGTATCTATCATCTCTGACCGGGGTACGCAGCTTTCATCGCGGTTCTAGAGAGCCGTACAACATGAGTTGGGTACTCAGTGGAGTTGAGTACAACATTTCACCCTCAGATGGATGGACAGTCCAAGCACACTATTCAGATATTGGAGGACATGCTTTGTGCATGCATGATGGATTTTGGGGGTTCTTGGGATAAGTTCTTACCACTTGCGGAGTTTGCCTACAACAACAGTTATCATTCGATCATTCAGATGGAATCGTATGAGGCTTTTTATGGTAAGCGGTGGCGGTCTCCAGTGGTTTGGTTTGAGCCGGGTGAGGCTAGGCTATTGGGTACAGATTTGGTTCAGGATCCTTTAGAAAAGGTTAAATTAATTCAGGATCGACTCCGTACAGCCCAATCCAGGCAAAAGAGTTATGCGGATCGGAGGGTTCGCGACATTGCATTCATGGTTGGAGAGCAGTTCTTGCTCCGAGTTTCGCTCATGAAGGGTGTTATGAGGTTCAAAAAGAAGGGCAAGATGAGCCCTAGGTATAACTGGCCTATTGCGATTCATAAGAGGGTTGGATAGGTGGCTTACAAACTTGCACTACCACCTAGTCTCTATGCAGTTCATCCAGTGTTCCATGTTTCCATGTTCTGGAAGTATCACGGCGATCCATCTCATCTGTTAGACTTCAGCTCAGCCCAGTTGGACAAGGATCTATCTTATGTTAAGGAGCCGGTGGCCATCTTGGATAGGCAGGTTAGAAAGCTGAGGTCGAAGAGAATTGTTTTAGTGAAGGTTCAGTGGAGGAGTCATCCGGTCGAGGAGGCGACTTAGGAGACCGACCATGATATGCACAACCATTATCCTCATCTTTTCACCACTTCAGGTATGTCTCTATATTCGTTCGAGGATGAACGTTTGGTTTAAGAGGGGGAAGATGTGACGACACGGCCGGTCGTTTTGATAGTATAAGCCCTGACCCCCTATTCATTTCTCCCTCTATTTCATTTTGTGGTTTTGTGGCTCGCCGAGAGGTTTGGTTTTTGGTTTCGGAGAGAAATGATACAAATAGTCCCTAAATTGGAAGTTTATGTCATAGGAGTCGACCGTAGTTGGAATTGTGTGAATACAACTCCGGAATGGATATTTTATAGTTCCGATAGATCCGTGGGGTGATTTTGGTCTTAGGAGCATTTCTGGATGTTGATTTAAAGGTATGTGTGTCATTTCGGCGTTAATTGGCGAAAGTTGGAAAGTTGGATGATTTTGAAACGTTTGACCTGGAGTGGACTTTTGATATCGGGGTCGGATTCTGATTCCGGAAGTGGGCATAGGTCCGTAATGTCAATTATGACTTGTGTGAAAATTTTGAGGTCAATCGGACTTGATTTGATAGGTTTCGGCCCCGCATGTGGAAGTTAGAAGTTCTAAAGTTCATTAGGCTTGAATCGATGTGCAATTCATGTTTTTGATGTTGTTTGACGTGATTTGAAGGATCGACTAAGTTTGTATGATGATTTAGGACTTGTTAGAGTATTTGGTTGAGGTCCCCGGGGCCTTGGGGTGGTTTCAGATGGTTAACATATCAAGTTTGGAACTTAAAGAATGGCTGAAGTGCACCAGTTCTGGTGCAATCACACCTGCGCAAGTTTGATCACATGTGCAAGCTCGCAGAAGTGAGAGGGCGAGCGCAGAAGCGGAAACGAGCAGTCTAGGAAGGACTCGCAGGTGCGAAATAATTTTTCGTGGAAGCGGCTTCGCTTCTGCGGTGAGGAGATGCATATGAGCGACTGGGTCGCATGCGCGACACATTTTTTTGCAGGTGCAGCCCTACACTCGCAGAAGCAGACCCAGGGGACTTGAGTAAAGTATGCACCTGCGATGGAAATTCTGCTGCTGCGGAGCCGCAGATGCGGCTTGGGATTCGCAGACGCGAAATCGCTGGGCAGAAAAGGCCGAAGTTCGAGGGTTTGATTTCATTATCCATTTTTTGACCTAGAGAGCTCGGATTGAGGTGCAATTTTGAGGGATTTTCATAGGAAACATTTGGGTAAGGTTTCATGACTCTTTTTGATTAATTCTCACGAATCTATTGTTGTTTTCATCATTTAATTAGTGTTTTTAGTTGGAAATTTGGGGAAAGATTAGGAACACTTCTTAGGCTAAAATTTGGGGATTTGAAAGGCGATTTGAGGTCGGATTCGAGTAATTCTTGTATGGTTGGACTCGATAAGGAGTTGGTATTCGTATTTTATAATTTTGGTCAGGTTCCGAGACGTGGGCCCGTATCGACGTTTTGGAGCCATTTTTCAATTCTTTTCTAAAGTCATAATTTTATTATTTAAATTAGTTTCCTATAGTTATATTTTTAGTATGAAATTATTTTGGCTAGATTCGAGCCGATCGTAGTTGGAAAATCGAGGTAAAGGCCTTATTATTGATTGATTGATCGAGGTTTGAGGTAAGTGACTTGTCTAACCTCATATGGGGGAAATCCCCTTCGGATTTGGTATTGTTTTGGTAATTTGCCATATGTGAAGGCCGTGTACGCAAGGTGACGAGTGTGTACACAGGCAAAATGCTGAAAATCCAATTCTAGATAAGTAGTTTCCTCTTTATGCTTTAATTGAGTTTCCTTAGCGTGTATAGTCATCATGTTTTGCCTAATTTCACATGTCTACTTGTCTTATCTTTTTGTGTCCAACTTGTACTACTTGCTTAGTTGAATTACCTGTTTTCTTGATTCTGTATTCATGATTTAACTGTGGAATTCCTTACTTGAAGTTGTTATCCTTGAAATATCATTGTTTCAGTTGATATGTTTTGGCTTCCATGATTATTATGAAGGTGACTGTTGTTATTGTTGCACGAGGTTTCTACCGTGCGGTTGTTATTGTTTGCACGAGGTTTCTGCAAAGATTGTGGGACTACAAGGCAGTACCTCGGGAGTGCCCCTTGTTGATTTTTCCTATTTGTTGTATTGTTTGTTGTTATTTTCCTTAACTTGTGAGATCCTTGTTTCCTTTTGTGTTGTATTTCTTTTCTTTGATTCTGTGTTGTTACCTTCTGTAAATTCATATTGTTTCACTTCCCTGTCATTTTATTATATCATTATATATTTTGCCTTGTTCTTTTTCATTATTTCCAGTAAGGCACTGACCTGACCTCGTCACTACTCTACCGAGGTTAGGCTTGGCACTTACTGGGTACCGTTGTGGTGTACTCATATTATGCTTCTGCATATCTTTTTGTGCAGATCCAGGTGCTGCCTACCAGGGTAGGTATTAGTGAGCTAGTCCATACGTGGAGACTTCAAGGTATATCTGTCAGCGTCCGCAAACCTTGGAGTCCCCCTCTATCTTTGTTTTTTGTTTCCTTATCCTCATTAGACTCTGGTATATAGGGATATTTAGTATATCTATTTAGATCTTGTGACTTATATCTACCGGATTTTGGGAGTTGTTTATACTTGAGTTGCAGTGTTTGTTTATTACAGTTGTTGACGTTTTGAGTTTTAGCTTAATATTTCAGTTATTCCACATACTTGTTAGGATTACCTAGTCTTAGAGCCTAGGTTCCATCACGATATCCTACGGCGGAAATTGGGGACCTGACATATAAAAGATAAACATGTTAAAAGAATGTTGAATTTTGTTTTTATGTTCCGTGCTCGTTCGATACATAATTTTGAATTATTTGTTACATGTGACGTAAATTAATTTAGGACTAAGCATGTAGACAACTTGAACTAAATTCACATGCTGTAAAAGATTTGATCTTCATGTTATTAAAAATTGTTTTAGTAACAATTCCCTCTTACTAAAATTTGAGTTCTTAAATATAAGAATAATTCTCATGAATGAAAAGCTTATTGATGTGATCGATAAGGCTGCCAAGGAAGTCCCAGATGAGGATGATGATGATGCTACCAACATTTATCAGAAATACTTGGAAGTATGTCTTACTACCAAATGCATCATTCTCGATTTTATAAGTTCTGAACTACAGAGGAAACATCAGGATATGGATCCAACTGCAACCATTGAACATCTTAAGAAGATGTTTGGTACACAAAGCAGGCCAGCTAGATACTAGTTATCTAAGGCTTTATTTGGATCCAAATTGACTGGAAAATCTCCAGTTAGACCCTATGTCAATCATATGATTGATCTTATTAAAGAACTTGATAAGTTGGGGTGCAAATTGGGTAAAGAGCTTTCTCAAGATTTGATCTTGCAGTCACTATCAGAATCTTTTTCACAATTTGTTATTAATTTCAATGTGCATAAAATGGATTGTGATCTTCATGAGAAGTTCAACATGCTGATTGATTATGAGAATCAACTTGCATCTGAGAAGAAAAAAGTAATTGTCATGTTGGTTGGAAACTCTTCTAAGAAGAAGGGAAAAGGTAAAAGTAAACCCAAGAAAAAGCCTATTACACCTAAGGGTGTTGTGACCAAACCCAAAGGCAAAGAAGGTAGAGCTGACGAATCTGATGCTGAATGTTTCCATTGTAAGAAAATAGGACATTGGAAGAGAAACTGCAAGGAGTATCATGTAACTCTAAAGGACAAGAAACAAGGTAAGACTTTAATGAAAAATGTTTTCATGGTTTCATTGTGGGCATTAGATACTGGCAGTGTTATAACATCTGCAATATGTTGTAGGGGTTCCATATAAGTAGAAGGTTGAAGAAAGGAGAAGTTAATTTATAAGTTGGAAATGGTATAAAAGTTGCGGCCGCAGCTGTAGGATCAATTTCTTTAATAATGCCTACGTGAAAAGTACTTATGTTGGATGATTGATTATGTTCATAAAATTGTTTTGAACATAATTTCAGCTTCTATGTTAGACAAACGCGGTTTTCGCATTATTATAGGCAATGGTATTTGCTCTATTTATTATGATGATAATTTATATGTGAATGGCTATCTCCAATATGATGTTTATGTCTTACCTAATGGGAATGCTAATTCGATTATGCATGTTTCAAGTCTTAAGAGGAAAAGAGATGATAAAGTAAATCATACATACTTTTGGCATTATAGGCTTGGTCATATTGGAGAGAAAAGAATTAACAAAATGTACAAGGAAGGGTACCTTGACAAGTATGATTTTGAATCATATCCAATTTGTGAATCTTGTCTCAAAAGAAAAATGACCAAATCTCCATTTACTAGAAATGGAGAAAGAGCTTCTGAATTATTGAGACTAATTCATACAGATATTTGTGGGCCCATGAAAATTCAAGCTAGAGGTGGATATTCTTACTTCATCACCTTCGCTGATGATATGTCAAGACATAGATTTGTGTATCTTATGAAACACAAATTTGAATCTTTTGAAAGTTCAAAAGGTTCTGTAGTGAAGTTGAGAAACAGACTGGTAAAAGTATCAAAGTACTAAGGTCTGATATAGGTGAAGAATACCTTAGTGAAGATTTTACAAGATATCTCAAAGAGAATGGGATTCTCTCATAATGGACACATCCAAGAACACCACAACACAATGGTGTGTCAGAAAGGAGAAATCGAACCTTATTAAATATGGTGAGATCTGTGATGGGGCTCACTGATCTTCCAATAAATTTTTGGGGATATGCTTTGGAAGCAACAACATATTTACTTAATAAAGTTCCCACTAATTCAGTCTCTACAACACCTAATGAGATATGGAAAAGATGTAAGCCTAACCTTAAGCATATTAAAGTTTGGGGTTGTCCAACTTATGTTATTAAGAGACTACAGTCTGATAAACTTGACTCGAGATATGAAAAGTGTAGGTTCATTGGGTATCCCAAAAATATAATGGGATATTATTTCTATCACCCTTCTGAGCATAAAGTGTTTGTGGCTAGAGAAGCAACCTTTATAGAAAGGGAATTTCATTTAGAAGAAAATTATAGTAGAGAAATAGAATTTGATGAAGTTCAAGAAACTAATGAACCAACACAAAATCAAGATTATGAGATACAAGTTGAAGAACCTTTATTGGATGTTTTGAAGTTAACAAGGAAGTTTCCATCTTCAACAGTTGAAGTTCAAGAACTAAATATATTTCAAGAACAAGTTAATAAACCAGTTCCAAACCAAACTGAACAATAACCAAATCCAGCACAAAGTGAGCAAGTTGTACAAGCACCTCTTAGAAGGTCTACATGAGAACGTCATGCACCAACTAGATTAAATCTAATATCACAATATGATGTATCAAATGAGGTTGATCATAATGATGATGATCCTAAGACTTATGAAGAGGCGATACAAGGTTCTGACTATGAGAAATGGCAAAAAGCCATGGAATTCAAAATGGAATCCATGAAGGAAAATAAGTATGGACTTTAGTTGAACCTTCAAAGGATATAAAACCTATAGGTTGTAAATAGGTTTTTAAGAAAAGGATTGGAGCAGACGGAAAGGTGGAGACCTACAAATCCATTCTTGTTGACAAGGGATATTGTCAAAAAGAAGGAATCGACTATGACGATACTTTCTCTCCCGTGGCAATGCTCAAATCAATTCGGATTTTTCTTGCTATAGCGGCATACTATGATTATAAAATATGGAAAATGGATGTGAAAACAGCTTTCCTTAATGGCAATGTGTATATGACACAGCCTGAAGGTTTCACATCTCTGTCTGATCATAATAAAATTTGCAAGCTACAAAGATCCATTTATGGACTAAAGCAAGTTTCTCGGAGTTGGAATATTCGTTTTAACAAGACAATTGAAAAGTTTAATTTTGTTAGATGCGAAGAAGAGCCTTGTGTGTACAAAAATGTTAGTGGGAAACAATCAAATTCTTAGTACTGTATGTTAATGATATATTGCTCATAGAAAATGATATACTTGCATTGCAAACTACCAAGATTTGACTATCTAAACAGTTCTCCATGAAAGACTTGGGGGAAGAAACTTATATATTAGGAATAAAGATCTATAGAGATAGATCAAGGAAGATGTTTGGACTTTCTCAATCTTTGTACATTGATACCATGCTAAAGCGGTATAACATGGATAATTCCAAAAGAGGTTATCTACCGATATGTACTAGAATTACTCTCACTAGGGAGGATTGTCCTAAAACACCTGAAGAGAGAGAACGCATGAGTAGGATCTCATATGTTAATGCAGTGGGAGCTATCATGTATATCATGACATATACACGTCCTGATGTGGCTTATGCACTAGGAGTAACTAGACGATATCAGAAAAATCCTGGTGAGGAACATTGGAAGGTGGTGAAGACTATTCTTAAGTACTTAAGAAGTACTAAAGACCAATTCCTCATTTATGGAGATTCTAAGTTGAAACTTGAAGGTTATACTGATACAAGTTTCTCTTCAAATAGAGATGATAGAAAATCTATTTCTGGTTATGTATTCATCTTCAATGGTGGTGCAGTAAGTTGGAAATATCTACAAATATTGAAAATCTCATAACTAACCTTGTAACATATATATGTCGTGTACTAAACAAAAGGTATTCTTTTATTTTATAAGGATATAAATGTGATGACCCGAAAGGTCATCTTTAAATTAATATTCATTTATGTGTTCTTAGACCTCAAATAGCATCATTCAGATTTTCTCGACTTGCGTGCGCAGTTCGTATAATATTTTGGGAAGCTTTTATGTGAAAATTTGATAAAAATGTGAATTTGTACTTTAAAACTCACTTATATTGACTTTGGTCAATATTTTGAGAAAACGGACCCGGATAAGTGTTTTGGCAGTCCCGGTGCGTCCGTATGGTGATTTCGGATTTAGGAGCGTATCCAAAAAGTTATTTGGAAGTTCGTAGTTAAATTAGGCTTGAAATGACTAAAATAGAAATTTAAGTTTGGAAGTTTGATCGGGGAGTTGACTTTTTGATATCGGAGTCGGAATCCGATTCTAGAAATTTGAATAGATCTGTTATGTCATTTATGACTTGTGTAGAAAATTTTAGGTCACTCGGACTTGATTTGTAGGTTTCGACATCGAATATAGAAGTTGATGTAATTTTAGCATTGGTTGATGTGATTTGAGGTTTCGACTAAGTTCGTATGATATTTTAGGACTTGTTTGTATGTTTGGTTAAGGTCCCGGGGGCCTCAGGTGAGTTTCGGATGGTTAACGGATCAAAATTTGGACTTAAGAAAAAATCTGAAAATTTTGCCTTCTGGTGTTACCGCACATGCAGACATTTTCTCGCAGGTGCGAGCTCGCAAAAGCGAGTTGGGCAAGCGCAAAAGCGGGGAGGGGTTGCAAGGTAGTGTGCGCAGGTGCAGATATTTTGCCGCATCTGCGAAGTTGCAGAAGTGGCTTTGTGATCGCAGAACCGCAGAAGTGGACAGCTTCTTCGTAGAAGCGGACTTAATTCCGCAGAAGCGTGATTAGCTGCAGAAGCGGGAACCGCAGAAGTGGCTTAGTGAGTCGCAGAAGTGAAAGCACTGGACATATTACAAAACAGAGTGTTCCGACAATTTTTGTCATTTTGGACATTTCCAACACGGTTTGAGGCGAATTTTGAGCGAGAATTCATGGAAAAACTTGAGGTAAGTCATTGTGATCATTGTTAGTCAATAATATTGAATTATCATCGATTATTTCGACTAGATTACGTATTTTTGAGGTAAAATTCGAGGATTTGGACGTAGGGATTTGAAAATAAGATTTGGGGATTTGAAGGTCGAGTTGATGTCGGAATTTGGTAAAATTTGTATTGTTAGACTCATGGTTGAATGGGCTTTTTAGTTTTGAAACTTTTATCGGGTTTCGAGGCGTGGGCCCCACGAGAAATTTTTGAAGTGCAGTTTCGAATTTTATTGGAAAATGATATTTTATATGGAATTAATTCCTATAATTTATATTGACTGAATCGAATTAATTGTGACTAAATTCGAGGCATTCAGACACTAATTTGCGAGGCAAAGGTGTATTGGAATCTTGAATTGGTTGCAAATCGAGGTAAGTGTCGTGGTTTACCTTGACTTGAGGGAGTATGATTTATTTGTCTATTTGCTACGTGTTTTAGTGTGCGGGTACAACGTATATGTGAGGTGACGAGTACTTATGTATTGTTGTTGAGTCAAAGCATGCGGATGGAATTTGTTTATTGTGAACAATTGCATATTTAATTAAGATATCCCTGCTTAAGTTATTATTGTTTAATTGATCAATTTTCATGAGATTATTGCTAGTTTAATTATTATTGAATATTTTGGAAGGTGGGGTCGGTATTCTGGTATTGAATTGATTGATAAGTATATATCCCCGCATTTAAATACTCTTCCGAATTTATATTATTATTTTCATGGTAAGGAAGAGTGTAAAAGCACAAAGGGTGGTGTTGTACCATTTTCATATTATCAGCTGCTCATTTTATTGTTGATGAATTAATTAGCTGCTACGTGACACTTCTTCTGCTGAAATTATTATATCATCCTCCTTCGCATGTTCCCTCCCAAATTTATAAATTGTTATATATTGTGTTATTGTTGCTTCGTATTTGTATATACTTATACATGTTGTTTACGTATGTGTCTTGTCATAGCCTCGTCACTACTTCGTCGATGTTAGGCTTGACACTTACGAAGTACATGTGGTCGGTTGTACTCATACTACACTCTGCACTTCTTGTGCAGATTTTAGAGTTGGTCTCAACGGCATACCATAGACTTGCTCGGATTCAGCTACCCAGAGAAGACTTGAGGTATAACTGCACAGCGTCCGCAATTCTGAAGTCCCCTCTATCTTATCTTAGTTGTGTATTATCTTTCAAACAACTTGAATTTTATCCAGACCTTTATTTGTATTATTCTAGTAGTTCGTGCACTTGTGACACCCGATTCGGGGATGTATTCGGATGATTCAGTTGTTATGGTCTTCCGCACATTATTTCAGTAATTGACTTCCGTTTAATTTGATTTGTTTAAAAATGGTTAAGATTATTTTAACGTTGGCTTGCCTAGCAAGTAAAATATTAGGTGCCATCACGGTCTTGAAGGTGAGAATTTCGGGTCGTGACAATAAAAGTCTATTAATTTTTTATGGGCATTTAAGTAATTCAATCTTCTACTTAAGATCTTTTCACTTTTAGTACAGTATGATACGAGGATACGATAAATGATAATTACATTGCAAACAAATGAATGGAAATAAAGAACCATTTAAATACTTGTCAAAACTTTTTTAACAGCAAAAAGGCTACATTTGGTTGGTTGTATGTCCAAATAGCCGCACTACCTTATAATTAAGTCTCTCATTGTTAGAGGATCATGATCAAGAAAGAACAAGCCGTAAAAGGATTTAAAGAGATTACATTGATTTTTCATGCAAAATATTTTTTATTAAAAGTACTTTTCGAGTATTAAAAGTAGATTTTAAAAGTATTATTTTATTAAAAGAATTATCTCAAGAATATTTTGTTGAGAAATATATATATTAAAGATTGATAATATTTTTAGCAAATTAGAGAGCGCTTTGATGAAAATTTTCACTATTAAAAATTAATATAAATGTTATGTGTTTGAACAAGTAATATGAAGTTAAAAGTTGGAATAACGGTAAGAAATATGACTTCCGTCTACAATTGAAAAAAAGTATCATTTCTTCCCTTTTAATCTTTTAACAACCAGACACCATAAATTGACTTCCTCGCACAAAATAATATTTTCCTCAAAAAGAACTTTTGTCATATCAAACAAACTACTTGTGTAGCTCACCTGAAGAAATTTTCAGGATCAAAGCTAAGAAAATAGATCACAATTGAACAAACATAAAAAGCTTCTCTAAAATAAAGGGGAAAAAGAAAGAAAAAGAAACATAGAAGTACAATGAATAAAGCTGAAAGAACCTGATATTTCTAAGTTCAAAAACTGTTAATCCTTTGTTGTAACATCTTCAGCCACAATGTTACAAGGACTTGAAATATACTGCTTTAGCCTACCAATTTCAAGTGCTACATCTAACATTGTTGGCCTAGTTGAAGGATTATATTGTGTGCACATTAAACCAAGTTCTATCAACTCAAACACAACGTCGTGCCACATCTTGTTATCGGATGGAACTGTGTCAACTTGTGGATATCTTTGTAGTGTTTCGTCAATCATAGGCTCGAGTTTATGTGGATACTGACTCTTCACCCATTCGTGCAAGCTCGAGCCTTGTTGAAAAAGAATATCCGTGGGACGTTTTCCTGTCACAATCTCAAGTAAAAGTACTCCAAAGCTATATACATCTCCTTTTGTTGAAGCTCTCTTTCCCATTCCATATTCTGCAATCAATGAGACAGTGAACAGAAACTTAGAACACAATATTAGTTACCATAGTAAAGGGCAGCACGGTGTACTAAGCTCTCGTTATGCGCGGGGTCTGAGGAAGGGCCGGACCACAAGGTCTATTGAATGCAGCCTTAACTTGCATTTCTGTAAGAGGCTGATTTCACGGCTCGAACCCGTGAACTCCTGGTCACATGGCAGCAACTTACCAGTTACGCCAGTGCCCCTTCTTAGTTACCATAGTATATGATTTAATTAATTAAACTAACCAGGAGCTATGTAACCAATTGATCCAAAAAGTAAGCCATCTGTGGAGTTATATGAAACTGATTCATCAATGGGATTAGTACTTTCCTCAACAGCTTTTACTAATCTTGAAATTCCAAAATCTGTGACCAAAGCTGTCATGTTGTAATCAAGAAGAATGTTGCTCGGTTTTAAGTCACAGTGCACGACTTTAACAGGCGAATAATGGTGGAGATAGGCTACTCCTTCTGCTACATCATTGCAAATGCTAACCACTTGAGCCAAATCCAATTGATGTCTCAGTCCATCGCTCGGATACAGATGGTTTTCTAAGCTTCCATTTGGCATCAATGGGAAAACAAGAGCTTTAAAATCCGGCCTGCTACAAGTTGTTATGATCCTAATCAAATTCCTGTGCCTAGTCCTTTTCAAGATTTGGCATTCCCTTTTAAAGCTCTCTCCAGCTGTTTTTGAATCAATTACTTTGACAGCTATTCTCATGTTATTTCTTAACACTCCCTTGTAAACACGCCCATATCGTCCTTCTCCTATTAGACTCGAGCTGCTAAAACCTCCTGTGGCTTCAATAAGCTGCATATGGGATATTCTTGGGTACTTTTGCTCTTTCTTCTCACCTAGTTCTGTATCTTCAGCTACCTTACCTGTCCATTGGCTCCTGAATTTGGATCTTAGGACCAAAGGGTAGCCAACAATGCAAAATATGGGAGTTATAAGCAATGAAAGGAGGATTGTGATTATGAAATGATGACCTCTCTTTTTATGGCAACTTTCCATTCCTTGTATTGAGCCACAAAGCTGAAAATTTCCCAAGAAGGAGCTAATGTTTAATGATGAAAATGCACCAGTATTTGTCGTGTTCCCGGAGAAATGGTTGTAGGAAAAGTTGAGCTTTTGCAAAGTTGATGAAGCCTGAAAACTTTGTGGTATCTCCCCATTCAATACGTTGAACGAAACGTCAAGTTCCTTAAGGTAAGGCAATCTCCCTATCGATGATGGAAGAGCACCTTCTAAAGCATTACGCGATAGATTAAGGTATTCAAGAGCAATGCAGCTTCCAAGTTGTGAAGGGACAGTAGCTGAGAGATTATTTGATGACAAATCAATGGCCAACACCATATCCATTTTGCTAAGCTCTAAAGGAATAGGACCATGTAAGTTATTTCCAGACAAGTTAAGATAGATTTTCAAGCTGCTCAATCCAGCAACTTCACTTGGAATTTTGCCTGAGATTCTGTTGTGAGAAAGATCAAGAATTTCCAAGTTAATACATTGCCCTAGACTCGAGGGTATCGTTCCAGAGAGCTGATTGTTATGCAACAGAAGTCTTCTTAGCTGTGAAAGATTAGCAAAGGTATCCGGGATCAATCCAGAGAGCTTGTTTTTCGACAAATCAAGAAGGCCTAAATGAGGAAGATTCCCAAAAGCAGAAGGAATGACACCCGAGAGTGAGTTATTCGATAAATAAAGCCTCTCGAGTTTTCCAATTTGACACAACTCAAGAGGAATTGTACCATTGAGATGATTACTTGACAAGTTCAAAAGAGTAAGGTTTCCAAGCTTGGAAATTTGTGTAGGGATAGGACCATAGATAAGATTATCGTCGAGATGAATCTGTGCAATGTTCTTGGAGATATTACCAATAATAGGAGGTAATTCCCCACCTAGATTATTTCCAGCTAACTCAAGTTCTTGTAAGTTAGAAGAATTAACTAGGGAAGCAAAAAAAGGAGTCAAATCAGTATTATTTCTATGGGTAATGAAGTTGTTGTAGGACAAGAAAAGGAATTGTAACATTGGCATTTTACTTACAATATCAGAAGGAAGCTCTCCGCTAAACAAATTCGACTCAATGTCAAGCCATTCTAGTTTAGAAGAATTTGAAAGAGCTTTAGGTACTTCACCAACAAGATTGTTAGACCAAAGAAGAAGAAACTTCAACTCCTTAAGCTCACATTGATTGTGCATAGGAATTTCACCACTAAGTGAATTGTTAGAAAGGTCCATATATTGCAAAGAAGCAGAACAATTACAGAACAAAGGCAGAGGAATTTCACCAGAAAGATTGTTACTTCCTAAATCAAGATACTTCAATTTATGAAGTAGTCCTAACTCAACTGGGATTTTACCTTCAAGAAGATTAGAAGACAAACTAAGCTGATTAAGCTTTAAAAGATAGCCTAATTCAGCAGGAATTTTACCTTCAAATAAGTTACCAGATAAATCAAGAATTTGCAAGAATGACAGACCAGAAAGAGCAGAAGAAATCGTCCCTCGTAACGAATGGTGACTAAGATCAAGCTCAACAACTCTATTCATTTTCTTGTCACAACCAACTCCAGTCCAGTTGCATAAATGAATGTTAGAAGAATTCCAACTTTCTAATGCATGGTAAGGGTCAGAAGAAATACCAGCCATGAACGAAAGAAGCGAGGCACGATCATTTAACATTTGATCATTTTTTTGGCCTAAGACCAAAGAGAAAACCATAATCAAGAAGAAGAAATTGTACTTGGAAAACTTGCAGTAGCCCATTTTTATTACTATTGCACCAATCATGAGAATTAGAATAGTAAGAAATTAATGGCATTAGCTAGGTGTATATATATATATATATATATATATATATATATATATATATATATATATATATATATATATATGGAAGAAGAGTCTTGGCGTAACCGGTAAAGTTATTGCCATGTGACCAGGTAGGGGCGTATGTAGAGTATTAATGAACCCATAACTATCGACGTAACAATTTATATGTAAAAACTCATTAAAATTCAAAAATAGTATATATGAACTCATAACTTTAAAAATATAATGGAGTCAATGCTAAAACCCTTAAAAATGAATCCTTAAAATTTAAACTCTAGATCCGCCTTTATGACCAGGAGGTCATGGGTTCGAGCCGTAGAAACACTCTCTTGCAGAAATGCAGGGTAAGGCTCCATACAATAAACCCTTGTGGTCTTGCTCTTTTCGGACGCCGCGCATCGCGAGAGCTTAATGCACCGGACTATTTTTTTTTAGGTGTATATGTATAGGTATATGTGTGTGTATATGTGGACTTGTCCTTAGACATTATTATAATAAGCTGATCAAATCTTGAAAATTGTTAAGTGCCAAGAAGCAAGGCAAAAGATTAGGAAAAATAATTAAATATATTATATTTGTGCCTAACTGCCGTTGAAGAAGGGAACGTTCCGTTTGGCGCCAAAGATTTTTGACTTGAAATATGCTTGTCAAATAGGCATGGAACACATGTGAACGTGTCTAAATGCCACTTGTGCATTGTTAAATTAAAACGTTGTATGTTTGACGATGAATTTAAGTTATATACATCTAACTGTAAACAGTTATTATACTGTCATTGTAACATGACCAGTTGTATTAGGTTATTACCTATTTTTGAGATTATCATATCAAATTCACTAAAAATATTTACCTGTAGTAAACTTTATGTGATGATGTAAAACTTTTATACACGTGCACAAAAATTAAATTTCTTTGACGGTTTACATGTCAATAGGCCTAACCATGAGAAGGTTTAGGAATTACTTGTGGGATTAGAGTATTAATTAGTGGAGGATGAGGTGTGAAGTTGAAGATAATCTAGGTTATAAGCACGCTTGAGTTAAGACAAGGTCTAAGGATAGGATATTTTTGCAAGTTGACAACTCTTTTTTTGGTATATTTGTCGGCTCAAGTGATTTAAAAGATGATGTCATTTTTGGTCTGTTAATGCAGTAATATTTCCTTTTTGGTTGGTAAGTTTCAATTCTGAGTTCATTCATGTCCTTTTTTGTTACTATAAGTTAATATTATCTTCTTCTTCTTTTTCTGATTATTGTATTGGGTTTTAACTATTTTTCGATTTCTTATAATGCTTTATTATTTTTATGGTTTTTGTTATGGTATTGATATATTGTCTCTTTCCTCTTTTTCGTTTTCTTGAGCCGAGGGTCTATCGAAAACAGTTTCTCTACTCCATGAGAATAGGGGTAAAGTATGCGTACACACTATCCTCCCTAGATCCCTTACTTTTGAGATTTTAGTGGATTGTTGTTGTTGTAAGTTCTTATTATATTTTATCACTTTGCTGATGCAACATGCAACAAAAACTGTAAAGATTGTAGGTACTTGGTATATCATGGAAAGAACCCCACCTTCTGTTTTATGTGTAGTCCTATGTGCATCAAAATGAGAGAGAAGGCGAATCCAGAATCTGAATTTTATGGGTTTGAATTCGGTATTTTACCACAACTTATTTAATTTACTGGGTTTGAAGTCAATCATCTGTACTTATTTAGTAAATTTTTTGACACACACACACACACACATATATATATATATATATATATAGTATCTAAGTCAAAGCTAATAGATTCAGATGAACCCGTATACCTCACATTCTACATCCGACGGCCCCTGAGCAATGGTAGAGCCAGGAATTCCGCTAAGGAGTTCAAAAAAGAAAAAGTTAAAAAATTAAAAGAGATCGTGACCAAAGAGAATTGAACCAGCGACTTCACAAAAGTTTTGAACCCTCTTGACAATTGAGACAATATTTTTGGATTGTGGCACAAAATGAATTTTATCTTATATGTAATTTTATAGCGAATGGGTTCGAGTGAACCCCTTCCGCCCTAGCTAATTCCGTCCATGCGGCCCTGAGTTATAGTTACGCCGACGCCCCCATTAGTAAAGCATGCACCTTTCACGAGGCTTCTGAATTTCTTTATGTCACGGACGACATTGAGTTGATTAATGCTTGTGGTTTTAAGTTTCACATAGTTTGTACATGTGAAAAAAAATTCTAATATAAATGCATGTTACGTAATTCAACATGTATTAAGCAGAGGCGGATGCAGTGTTTTCTCTCACGGGTTTAATTAAACCCATAACTTTCGACGCAAAGTAAAAATTTGTATGTAAAAATTTATTAAAATTGTAAAAATAATAGGTATGAACCCATAACTTTAAAAATATAGTGGGTTCAATACTAAAAACCTTAAAAGTTGAATCCATAGGGTTTAAATCCTGGATCTGTCTCTGGTATTAAGTAAGTATTTTTCGAGAATAACTAGTACGTAATTAACATGAGCAGGGGAGTAAACAAGGGAATTATAATGACCTATATTTGTAGAATTGGACATAAAGATAAATAGTCAGCAAAACTTAACATGGTAGTTTATAATAATTACCAACCTCACTTAATTTATAATGATTTTCACAGAAAAAAGTATACCTAAATTTTTAGCGTTATAAGGCATAGTGCTAGAAGGGACCAGCGAAGGAAATGACTATATGCAAGGAATACAGGAATGGTTGTATATATCTTTCAGAATCATCTTTCCACTAAGAATAAAAATATATATTAACAATAATTCCAGTGCTGCAGAAAGGAATAGGAAGATGGGAAAAAGAAGATAAATATAGGTCTAAGGTTACCTGCTAATTTTCTATTTAAAAGAAAGAAATCAAGAATAGTGGAAACTGTGTGTTTTCATTGGATAGTTGGGCTGCTTAAGATAATTTTAAATGATCATATTTGACCGAGAGACGTCTTGGGTGGAGTGATAAGTACTCCTTAATCCTTAATTAAAGATCTCGGGTTTGAGCTCTGTATATAAACTATGAAATCGCCTTTATTATAGAGCGTTTTACCTTCTTGTGTGAGACTTTCCTATGCGAATCCAGATTTAATCGAAGCCCTATGCGGGTGTCGGGTATTGAAGTTGTTGTAGAATAGTGGAAATTGGGTGTTTTCATTGGGTAGTTGGGCTGCTTAAGACAATCTTAAATGATGACATTGAACCAATTGAGTGTTGTGATAAGTACTCGTTTATTCTTAATTAGAGATTTCGGGTTTGAACCCTGAATATGAACTATGAAATTGCATTTGTTATAGAGCATTTTACCTCCTTATATGGGACTTTCCGATACAAATCCAGATTTAATCAGATCCCTATACGAATCCTGATATTGAAGCTGTTGTAGAATAGCCACTTGTTACAAATTAAATGTAGTGTGAGTTTGAGGTATATTTTAGAAATGGCTAGGTGTTACTTAAAAAATATAAAGTACATTTCATCATGATTTTGTGTTTATTTATTTAAGTTGTCATAGAATATAGAATGGCTGTTGCTTACTAAGAAATTGTAAAAAGTGTACATATTTTGAGAATAACGTATATTTTTGAATGGCTACTTGTTACTAAAAAAATGAAAAGTACATTCATCATGATTATAAGCCTGCTTATTTAATTGCAACTATTTTTTATTTTTTAAAACACATGCTAGACATTTCAAGAAAATCCGAATAAAAATTATGTGCAAATATAATCCAGAATAGAGTAACCCTTACAGGAGGAAATATGATTAAATTATATATATAGGGAAAATATTGTATAGCAATTTTTAAAATAATAGCCGAAATATATATATTTTTTATATGTGTTTTTTTTTTTGTGTATATATATATATATATATATATATATATGTTATATATATTTGTTCGACTATCAAACGGAATAGTTTCTATCCCGCGATAAAAGCGAAAAAAGACCCCTTGTTTAAGGTGGGAACTACGACAAAGAGGAGGCACTAAATCTTGAATCAAAAGAAAAAAACATTTTTGAATAGTGCACCA
Source organism: Nicotiana tomentosiformis (assembly GCF_000390325.3). Taxonomy (NCBI): domain Eukaryota; kingdom Viridiplantae; phylum Streptophyta; class Magnoliopsida; order Solanales; family Solanaceae; genus Nicotiana; species Nicotiana tomentosiformis. The sequence goes on from NC_090822.1 coordinate 7,579,672, forward strand.
TACGTGATTACGCAAGTTGTCTTTTTGTAACTTATATGTCACAAGTTCGAGCAATGAAAGCAACTATTAATGCTTGCATTAGGTTAGGTTGTCTACATCACACTTTTTAGGTGCGACCTTTTTCTTTGAATTTCGCATGAACATAAGATAACTTGTACACCGAACTGCCATTTTTAGCGCATCATACACATATATTGACATATTAACTTTGAAACTAAGATTTAGCTCCAAGTTGACGCTGGATTTAATGCTACTTATTTGAGACACATTTGTTTACTCGTGAATATGAAAAGTTAAACTGTCCAATTTCTTTCTCTTTTTTTCTAGTACTGCTGAAACTAAGAAACTCAAAAGTAACTATAAAAGTTTAGAAAAAGATTAGGTTGACATCAACAAATCAAAAACATTCTTGATTACACATTATTTTAGCAACTTGCGTTCGGTCTTTTTGGAATGGCAACAAGGGTCAAGAGATTGAGTTCTCACATTAAGATGTCAGTCGTAAGATGAGAAAGTGTATAATCACTTTATATTATCTGTTTTTTAAAGTTTTTGTACACTTTTAAGAAAAGACAATTCATAACCTTAAAATAACGAAATTCAAATTTAAGAAAAGCAGAATTTGTACAATTTAAGGGCATGTTAGATGTTAGAGCTGTGGTCGATCAATATATCTACTGACTTGGCTAACAAATATAAAAAGGGGTCATTGTAATTATAATTTAATTAAAGGGACTTAGTTTATGTAATATTTGACCATTGTTTTAAGCTGTCAAGTTTTAAGATGCATGCCGATAATTATTTATTTAAAAGAAAAAAGAGAGAAAGTCTCAGAAAAGTATAAAAGTGAAAGAGAGTTAATTACGTTCTTGATTTCAAAGACTAATTAAGTCCGTTCGCCGCGTACATTAATTATAATAATCCACTAGGCATAGTTGACGCAGTTATGCCTCTCATTTGGAAACAAAACTTAAGAAAAAACTAATAGTACAATAATAATTTTTAATAATTTTTTTAATACGAACTTGTGAATATATATTGGAAAGGCAAAAGATTGAGGGCAGAAAACTGTGAGATTCAATTCTTAACAACGGTTGCACCTAGAGTTTGGTGGCTCACCTCACCTTTCTCTAAAGGTAATGGGTGCTCATGTATTCATTTCCCATATGGTCAGGTCATAAGTCGAGGTTGAGGGCTAACTCACTTGACGAGTTTTCTGTCTTTTAAAGTTTAGAAGAAGGTTTCAAAACTCATCAGTAACGTAATATTTCCTTCTCCTTTTCTCTCTCTCGCTCAAATGCAATAAGAACAAAGATATGGCGATATGATCCCAATTGACTCGCTATTTTGTGAAGTAGAGAAAATACTAGCTAGGTGTCACAAGTGCACGTGGCATGTGTTAGGAATTTGTCCTGATTTTTTTATCTTATTTGAATTTATTTTTTTACTTGAAGGAAAAGTACTAGAATATTAACTATGATTATTTTACTTTTTCTTAAAGGAAAATGTAGATTTCTTCTATATTTAATAGATTGCTTCCTTGGAGGAAAAGATAGCGGCATCTATAAATTGATCAGAAAATCATTCATTCACACAACAACATAGAATAACATTCACAATGTATAGTCCTCAAAAGAGCTTTGTTTAGGGGATATTTTTCTCTCCATAATTTTTTTTCTTTTATATTAGTTTTATATCATATGTAGGTCAATTGACTAAACCATATTAAAGTATTATGTCTCTTTTAATATACTTTTTGTTTCGTCTGATTTATTGTCATCATAGTTGCTTCTTTAGTTTACGCATGACACTTTGTTAATTTCGAACCCAACTACTATATATATATATATATATATATATATATATACTCGTGACTTGTTGTTACTGGTTCTTTCTTATCTTTCTTGAGCTGAAGATTATCGAAAACAACCTCTTTATTCTTCACAAATTAAGAATAAAATGTGTATACACTATAAACCTCTTCATCTCCTCCATAAACCTCACTCTTATCGAGAAAAGCCCATAGCAAAGCTGACAAATACGACTTGAGCACAGACAGCTAGCTGCCATATATTTATATTGTTTTCTCACAAGTAATATTTCTTTGTCCAAAAAGAAAGAATTAGGAATAGAATGGTTTAATATTTAATAATTTTTAATGTGGATTTGGATATTGATCACTCATTATTTTTGAAATAAAAATTATAGTTTTTTTGGTGGAATCGACTTTATCAAAATTCAAATCGATATTTCAATACGTCTGTTAGATCATAAACTCAAAACTAAAAGCACCTTCTTAAATTTCAAGGAAAATAAGATGTTAATTTCATATTTTATCACCAAATTTTCTCTGATTATCTTGAGGTTTGTTTTGCCGTGACACAATCAAATAACAAAAGTCTAAAACGTGGACTTCCGGTGATATCTGCCTAACTATATTAAGAAGAAATTGCAGGAAGAAAAGGAAACTATGTAGGGATTGTTACACAAATAGCCGGCAGATTCAATGTTTACTTTTTGTAGTCGGTACACATAGATTATACATTAATTATATACAGTTATACATATATTATATATGAATTATATATACATTATACATTTGCTGGCTATTTTAAGTTTAAAAGATTAGGTAGGAGGCTATTCGGGTTAATTCTTTTATATAAATTAATCATGGTTAAGCAAAATAAGTTTATTCTTGGAATGACGTAATTTAATTATAGCATGTTTGGCCGTGCTTCTTTTTGGCCAAAGGTTTTTTTTTCAAAGTAATGGTATTTGGCCAAGCTTTTAGAAGGAAAAAAAAATGCATTTGAGTAGAAACAGAAGCGGTTTTTGAGAAGCATAAAAAGGTAATTTCTCTCCAAAAATACTTTTTTTAAAAGCACTTCTAAGAAAAATACACTTAGAAATACCTTTTAAAAGTTTTGTCAAATACTAATTGCTGTTCAAAAGTATACTTTTTTCCAAAAAACTTTTTAAAATAAGGTGATTTTAAAAGCACGATCGAATTCGAACAAGCTATTAGTCGAGTATTTCAAAGTCTCTACAGAATGGGCTCGGTGGGCTAACATTCCTAAAGATAGGAAGTAATTTTGGCCCAAGAGGTATAAATGTCGGGTTATTGACACTACGTGGCAACTTAACCTTGTAAATGGCATTAAAAACACAGTTTATGAGTATTGGCACTCGCTAGCCCAAATTCACTTTTCAACTTAAAAAAATAGTATCTTATAACTAAAAACAATTATACCAATTTCCAAAATTCTATCGTGACTTACACTACAAAAAAAATGCTCAATAGCGAAGGAAAAACTGATCCCTAAAAGTAAGGAATTGGTCCCAAATGGTCAATAGCGATCAGCTAATCTGGTCCTTATAGATTCCGTCGCTAAAGGTCATTAAGGACGAGATAGGGTGCTGGTCGCTACAATTGTTTCGCGACCAGTTTAAAACTAGCCCTTAACTGATTTTTAAGGATTATGTTTCTGGTGCCTATTTGCATATTTTAGGGACTAAATTCCTGGTCCTTAAAATATTTTCGCGACTAGTTTAAATGTGGACGCTAAAACGTTTCACGACCAGTTAGAAGCTGGCCGTTATATCTTTTCGGAGAAGTTTAAAGCTGGTCCCTAAGTCGAACAGGTCAGCACAACAAAGCTACAGATTTAGCAACCAAATTTTCTACTCCTAAAAGGGATTTAAGGACTACCCGTCTAGTCCCTAAAGAAACAAGTCACAAGTCCCTAAATCACATTCAATTTGCAACTAGAAAATCGGGAATATTAATATATAGATGATGTTACTTTCATAAAATAATACCAAAAATGATCAACATCAGTTAGTTGCACCGTACATCAATGATGTAAGCTAGTCACAATATTGTGTTCTTAAATATTTAGCAAAGAACTACATATCACTAATATCCCTTGATTGTAATGTAAAATTTTCTTGAAATTCTCAGCAAAATGATAGTTAATCTGTATGTCGTCAAAAATCTGCTTCTAGTAAACTTCAATATCCAAAATCTATAGAAAATAAGAAATTTCAGTTAGAAAAACTATATATAACAGTGTAGACGGAATGTTATCACAGTAAGTATGGGAATTGACAAAAAAAAGAGTAAGTTTAATAGGTATGGAAGTGCATAATTTAGGTGATAGAGACCTCTCTAGAAATAAACCCAAGGTAGCTCTAGCTTAGAGAATGACTAAAAGATGTCAAAAAAAAAAAAAAAACAGTAGCAGATGAACTACCATTCACTTGTTCCTATCCTTGCTTATGAGAAGAGAACCTAAAATGTATATTCATGTACTTGGATATTCGTAGGCATTTACTTTTGTTCTTGATGTTTATGTTTTGATAGTAAGCTAAAGTTTGGAAAAGCAAAACTTGTGTATCTTCTAGCTATTCTCTTGATTGTTTATTGGCAATTTAGGAATCATCTTGCATGGAAATAACTGAATGTTATTATATGTTATTACAGTGTAGGGGTGGCAACTGGGTCGGGCTCGGTCCTAAGTGGGCTTCGCGGGCCCGGTCCTAAGTGGGCCGATCCTATGCGGTCCGGTCCTAAACGGTCCTGTGCTTCGCGGGCTTATTGCTGGAACCGGCTCGGGACCGGGACCACGAACTAACGGGTCCGGGTTTAGTGGGCCGGTCCCAGTCCGGTCCCGGGCCCAAACAGGCCTAAACGGGCCCAACATAAACTTTCTCTTTTTAATTTTTTTTTTATAGAAGTTAGAGAAAAAAATAGCAATAAAGATATATAAGCTATATTCGATTTATATACTATATATACATCTTAAAATATATATATATACTATATATATATATATATATATATATATATATATATATATATATATATATATATATATATATATATATATATATATATATATATAGTTATATAGTTATATACACACTTTACTATATATACATAGTATATTCAATATACTATAGTATATATACATATATATATATATATAAGCTTATATATATATACTATACTATACTATATATACATCTTAAGATATATAAGCTATATTCGATTTATATACTATATATACATCTTAAGATATATATATATATATATATATATATATATATATATATATATATATATATATACATACACACACAGTATACTATATATACATAGTATATAAGTCATATTCTATAGTATACATCTTAAGATATACTATATATACATCTTAAGATATATATATATATATATATATATACACACACTATACTATATATACATCTTATATATATACACACCATACTATATATACATAGTATATAAGTCATATTCGATAATATACATCTTAAGATATATATAATATATATAGTAAGATGTATATATATTATAGTATATATATATATATATATACACACACTATACTATATATACATCTTATATATATACACACCATACTATATATACATAGTATATAAGTCATATTCGATAATATACATCTTAAGATATATATAATATATATAGTAAGATGTATATATATTATAGTATAGTATAGTGTATACCATTTATACAACTTAAGATATATAAGCTATATTCGATATACATATATATATATAAGCTTATATATATATACTATACTTTGTATACATCTTAAGATATATAAGCTATATTCGATTTATATACTATATATACATCTTAAGATATATATATATATATATACACACACACTATACTATATATACATAGTATATAAATCATATTCGATAATATACATCTTAAGATATATATAATATATATAGTAAGATGTATATATATTATAGTATAGTATAGTATATACTATATATACAGCTTAAGATATATAAGCTATATTCGATATATTCGATATACATATATATATATAAGCTTATATATATATATATATATATATATATATATATAGCTTATATGTATACGAAACGATACTATAATATATATACATCTTACTATATATAAGCTATATTCAATTTATATACTATATATACATCTTAAGATATACTATATATACATGTATATCTACTATATATATCTAGTATATCTAGTATACTATATATATATAGTATATCTTAAGATGTATATATAGTATAGTATATATAGTATATCTTAAGATGTATATATAGTATATCGAATATAGTTTATATATCTTATGAGATGTATATATAGTATAGACTATAGTATAGTATAAATATAAGCTTATATGTATACTATACTATACTATAATATATATACATCTTACTATATATAAGCTATATTCGATTTATATACTATATATACATCTTACGATATACTATATATACATGTATATCTACTATATATATCTAGTATATCTAGTATACTATGTATATATAGTATATCTTAAGATGTATATAGTATAGTATATATAGTATATCTTAATATGTATATATATCTTAAGATGTATATATAGTATAGTATATATAGTATATCTTAAGATGTATATATAGTATATCGAATATAGTTTATATATCTTATGAGATGTATATATAGTATAGACTATAGTATAGTATAAATATAAGCTTATATGTATACTATACTATACTATAATATATATACATCTTACTATATATAAGCTATATTCGATTTATATACTATATATACATCTTAAGATATACTATATATACATGTATATCTACTATATATATCTAGTATATCTAGTATATCTAGTATACTATGTATATATAGTATATCTTAAGATGTATATAGTATAGTATATATAGTATATCTTAAGATGTATATATAGTATAGTATATATAGTATATCTTAAGATGTATATATAGTATATCTTAAGATGTATATATAGTATATCGAATATAGTTTATATATCTTATGAGATGTATATATAGTATAGACTATAGTATAGTATAAATATAAGCTTATATGTATACTATACTATAATATATATATATCTTACTATATATAAGCTATATTCGATTTATATACTATATATACATCTTAAGATATACTATATATACATGTATATCTACTATATATATATAGAGTATATCTTAAGATATATATATAGTATAGTATATATAGTATATCTTAAGATGTATATATATTTTAAGATGTATATATATTATAGTATATATAGTATATCTTAAGATGTATATATAGTATATCGAATATAGTTTATATATCTTATGAGATGTATATATAGTTTAGACTATAGTATAGTATAAATATAAGCTTATATATATATACTATACTATACTATAATATATATACATCTTACTATATATAACCTATATTCGATTTATATACTATGTATACATCTTAAGATATACTATATATACATGTATATCTATTATATATATCTAGTATACTATGTATATATAGTATATCTTAAGATGTATATGTAGTATAGTATATATAGTATATCTTAAGATGTATATATAGTATAGTATATATAGTAAGTATATATAGTATATCTTAAGATGTATATATAGTATATCGAATATAGTTTATATATCTTATGAGATGTATATATAGTATAGACTATAGTATAGTATAAATATAAGCTTATATGTATACTATAATATATATACATCTTACTATATATAAGCTATATTCGATTTATATACTATATATACATCTTAAGATATACTATATATGATGGGGTATTTATAGTTGAAAATAGGAAAAAAGTGTAATTATAAAAAGTTTGGGATTAAAACAAAGTTGAGGGGTTAAATGACTATTTTTGACAGCCCAACGACTATTTTTGACAGTCCAAAGTTTTTTTTTTTTTTAAAAAAAAAAAATTAAAAAATAGCCGTTGGGCGCTAGGCCCGCTAAGGGGACAGGGCCGGTCTCGGGCCCTGCGGACCAAACGGTCCGGGACCGAACCAGGCCCGCTAAAATCGGACCAAATGGTCCTGGCCCGTTTAGTCGTTTGGCCCGTCTGGCCCGCGGTCCTGGGCCGGTCCCGGGCCTGGACCGGCCCACTTGCCAGGCCTATTACAGTAGCAAACTTTATTGCCTATTTTGAGGTCATCCAATATTAAACAAGAAAGTTCACTTTTAACAACCACTATGGGTTATCGAACTCCAGTATGGATTATCGAACTTCAACCACTAGCGAACATTAAGAAACCAGTAATACGATTAATAACTATGCCCAAGCAGCAAATTCGTAATCAACAGAAGAATAAATTTCGTAAATGATATATAATAACATACACTTAAATCAATTCTTTTAGTCATTCTCCTGAATTGGAGGCTGGAAATTAGTTTGTTGCGCTAATACTAATTCTTTTAATTGCCTCAATTCTCTCATCTCATTTTCGAAATTAGACAGACGATCCTTCAAAGACTGGTTTTCATTTTTCGTTGAACGTAGCTTAGCCAATAATTCAGTTTTTGAGGCAGTTCCACCTTTCAAATCTTTCGCCTTTAATCCACCCCCAAAGCCAAATACATGACTACGACTTTGAGGTACAAAGCATTTTTCTACAATCTCTATGTTAGGAAGTGACGGTTCAGACTGCACCAATTCTTGGATTTGAGCCTATAAAATATATAGAGAAATTTTTGTCAGATCCCATAATAACTAAAAGTAAACAAACATGTTCAATTAACCAAACGCATATGTTTCTCGATTATTTCAGGATCGACAAGTATGTTATTCTTCTTGCGAGTCTCGAAGAAAATAGTTGCCAAATCTGGTGGTTTGCCATCTTTTTCGCCCTTTACATAAAAGTAAATATGTCAAATAAAGTCTCGTCAATATTAAGAAAAAATAGATTTTATGATAACACCTTTTAATAAATAATCTCTCTAATTGGCTTGCTACCAATATGATGAAGCATCTTCAACTTAGTTCTATTTTCTGCATTCCTGTTACTTCTCGCCTATATTTGAGTGACAACATTAAATTCAAATTCTATAAATAAATTATCAATTAAAAGATCATTGTATAAAATAAAATTACATAATTAGGTATAATGTCAAACCTGAAAACTTTCTGTAGAAAAATGTTCGTTTACCAACAACTTTCATTGTTTCTTGTCTACCCCCTTGGGCACATTCTTAAGAACCTCTTGGATTGGCTTACCCTTCACATATTTTACATGCAAGTGTCATCTCCATTTGTTCTATAACTCTTTCATCCATCCCAAAATATGATCGCGATGAATATCCATGTCATCACTCTCAAATTTATCCTGCAATACATCAAACATAGATTGATATCCAATATCATCACAGAAACTCCATGTGATAGAAGAAAACATAGTTCTACAATGAGGCTTGAATTAATAAATACCTTAGCTTTATTTCAATTTTGAGAATTTAAAACATAGAACATGCATCATCAGTAACTACGTCATCAACTGGTGCACCAGTAGCAACAACAACATCAACAACTGGTGCACCAGCAGTAGCTACCTGCTCAATCTGTTGAATACCTATCAATATGCTTGGGGTACCCGATCTTCATTTTCATCTTGATTCAATGCCACATTTTCACCAACCAGATGGTAGACTGAAATTATACAGGTGTCTTCTGATCACGACCAACTATGCCTTATTAAAAGGAATAAGCGGTCGTTGCAAATATATTCCAGCTAATAAGTCCGGAATCGAATCCCACAAGGAATTAACCTATCAATCATAACTACTAGACTCGCACGAACTCACGTAATCAATCTTCAAAAATATTTAAGTGACAATTTGGATGTTTACTAACTAAATATTTTGTAATGAAAGTGCAACAATTAATAACTAACAACTACGGGTTGTAGACAAGAATTGGAATGATCTAAAGTTGTGATTTCTCCTATTGTCGGAATCTTTTTCGCTACGTTTTCTATAAATTTGCCTAACCTTTCTCTATCGATCATGAGTACTCTGATTGTCGTAACTCTCTCCCGAGTAATTACTATAATTTACTAGACATACTCTCCTGAATTACGCTAGCTAGCATTAATTACGGCTTACTCGGATCGCACCAAGGTTTCGTTATCCCTAATCCCACCTTTAAACCCTTCGTATTGATCTCTCATATACGTTAGGAGTGATGTTGTTCAACAACTACCTAAATATGCACTCTCTCACGAGTAATACACACTAAATAGGCACAGTCGATTGAGAGCCCCTTCAATCAACAACAATAATAATATAGTTGAACAAATAGAGAAAATACTACGAAAAATCTATATTAACGTAACAGGAAAATCATCCTCCAATAGGTTCCATCAAAACCCTAGATTATGAGTTTACCTATTCATACTCATAATCACAATATCCAAAAGTATTTTACATAATTAAATTACAAAGTAAGGATAAAGAGATGTAGAAATCGATGAGTCTGACTCCCAACGGTTGTTCGACGAGCTATCCTTGCCTCTGGTTGCAAAAGAACTCAAAAGTGGTAATTTTTAGGTCTATTTATATGTGTAGGAAAAGACCTAAACGTGTAGGCCAAGTCCTAGTCAAACCCGGAGACGAAATAAGTCTTCAAAGCTCGGAATGTGCACGCCCAGACTTGGCCTCGCGAGGCATAACGCCTGGTGGACCTCTCCCCAGGCCTGGCATCGCCAGGTATAAGGCGTGCTCGATTTCGCCTACTGCCTCGCTTCGCTAGGTCTCTCGCCAGCTACAAGCTTGGCGTCGCCAGGTATCTCACCAGCTACAAGCCTGGCGTCGCCAGCTTCTCCTATTCAACTTCTCCCACGCACGCTTTCGACTTGTAAGTATCCTTTCTTCTCTACTTTCATCTCCAATTCAAATACACATAAAATAGACTCCGTTACGCACAATTAAAGTGTAGTTTATCATTAAAGCATATAAAATACAAGGAAAATAATATACGAAACTATGAAATTATAGCCACACATCAATACCCCACACTTAAACATTGCGCGTCCTCGCGCAATCAAACCACACTTACAGACACAACCTCACTAAGAAATTCCCATAACTCATTACAATAAGAATATTTAAAATAGTCTAAGCACTAAGGTGTAACATCCTCGCCTCAAGATTTGACTCACAAATACCATGACTTGTTCACAATTCACTTACTTACTCCAACATGGAGGTCAACGACGTTACCTTTCCTTTATGAATCACGTGCCCTCAGCCAACAAAGAGCTCAGTTCCACACATAATGAATTTTAAGAGCGTATGAACTCAAGATAGGCAAAAAACTCACTCGCTCTTAGAAATAACATTCATATGCCACAAATGATGCACCATAGGCTTGCCCATACTGTAATACTCTACTAATCGAGTTTATTTAGTCTAAGATCAAGTAGGACTTTGATTGGTTGTAATGTAGGCTGCGGGTCGGGTATGATACATTTGGATATAAGTGACTACATCTCCCTTAAGCACTTTAATACATACACTTTAACATTCAAGCCCATACTTATGTCAAACCAAAACTCCATCTTAACTTTACTTTATATTACCCCCCCCCCCCCACACACACACACGCACACACTTCTTTAAGCACCATTATATCACTAGCCACCACCATCAAGAATTATTTTTCATACAATATAGCTATTATCATTTTTTAAGTGTTGTGCACCTTTCTTCTTATTTCAATTGTTCCACTCAAAAGCCAACCCACCACCCCACTTTAACTTTTTCATACTTTATCACAATTCAAGTGCTCATAAGATGTGACAAGGTTCGAATATATGGTCGATTCAAATAAAGGGGTACGACTTGTAATGTGGTTACCAAAGAAACAGGATTATAGGCTCAAAGGGGTTAACTACGATACATAACTTTTAGGTGGGTAAACTATATATATATCTGGCTTAACAAAGAAACGCCTATATCACTTCTCAGACTGAACAAGACTACTATTTTGCTTTGCACACACACACAGGGCAAGTTCTAGACATCAAATGCAATGCACAGAATACATACAAACCTCACACATACATGGCTCATAATTCACTTAGGATTGGTTTTACCACGACACTCCAATCAAAGCAGTTAAGCAAAATTAAGAATCTACAATTTAAGATACTTATACTAGATTCAAAAACCGAGTCTAAGCGTCACAACCGTAGTACTAGCTATTCTCAAGGCATAACAAAGCTAAAAGAAATTTCTGCCATTAAATGCATAGCCCCGTGGTTCCTACTCCTAAAAATTAAAACTAACTCTATCCGGTTCAACTAAAAACCCTTGGAAAAGAACCGTAGCCCAAAGAAAAATCAAGGGGGAATTACTACACTACCTAAAAAAAATCTTTTTGGTATTTTTCTCTAAACTTATTTCCCTCAAGAAAACTGTCTAGCAGATCCATCGTCGGGAAGAGTCCAATTTTTTTATATATATATATATATATATATATATATATATATATATATATATATATATATATATTAACTAAAACAAATCACTAAAACAAATTCACTAAAACAAATTCTTAAAACAAATAACTAAAATAATTATCTAACGAAAACGCCACTTGCTAAAACAACAAAAACAAGCAACTACAAGTAATTTTTACATGTCCCCACCCCACACTTAGATCATGCATTGTCCTTAGTGCATGCACAAATTGACAAAACAAGAAAAATGAGTAGGGTGCAAGGAAACTCCCTGATCAAACAGCGTCCTCATCCTCTGAGGCTTTCCACTCTTCATCCTGCGCTTCTTCCTTATCATCATCAGACTGCTCCGGCTCGGCCTCAGACTGTTCAGGTGTATTGATATTCTCATCATCGAGGAGTCTGTATCCATCACCTATCCCAACCAGCTGTTGGGCATGAGCATTGAGCGGGTACCGCTGCTCCACTAATGTCCTCTCCTCAGTTGTGGCCGGCCGACCCCCTATCCTCAGCTGAAAAACCATCATCCTATAGAGATGGGCCATAAAACTATCATCACGAGCATTGCGCTTGGCACATGTCAAAGATGTCATGGCAGTCTCTTCTTTCAGCCAAAGACTAGTGATGTCCGTTTGCCGTAGGGGCTGATCGATGGTGTGGTCAAACTCTGGCTCCTCCGCAACCTCCTTGTGTCTTAAGAACTGAGTTAAAAAATTGGCAAATGGCATTCGATCGACCTTCTTACTCGTTCTGACTAAAAATATCTGGTAGCGGATCAGATGACCCACATTCACCCTTTGACCCATCATGAGGAAGTAGAGCGCACAGGTCCTCTCACGGCTAATAAGCGTGTAATGATTTCACTGTAGGATCTATGCATTTATCAGTTTAAGCCACAATTGAGCCTCCGTCCTCATCTTCTTCTTGGGGAACCTCTTGTGCCAATTTGTTTTCTTATCCCCGACCCATGCTGCCGTAGATTCGACACCACAAATCGTGTGTCTCAGCTCTCTATATGTAGGTCAGCAAATGAAGTGGTCCAATGGCTCCACATGAACATCCGGAACACCTAAAAAGTTACATATGGCCATGGCTGAAAAATCTATCAATCGTCCACGAATCGGCACCATCTGTTCAGTATTCTGCGGATCAAACCCTGCATAGAATTCCCAGACTAGATTGAGATTAATGTCCCTTGTGTTCTTGAATACATAGCTCAACCCCAAATTCTGAATGCCCCTCCAAATTGCCTGATACTTTGCTTTCAAGCTGCGTTCATGGACAGCTGCTTCCAGGTGTACATGTTTAGGTCTACAGTGCCTGTACCAATCTTAGTATGCGAGGGTATGCTGTTGATGCCAAACTCCCGTTGGCCTTGGGGTTGTAAACACATGGCTGCTACCACTGCCATAGCTTGTGCTCCACTTAGACTGGAGGTAGCTTCCCCCCTTTTTCTCTTCTTTGGGGAGGTGCGGAGGTCTCCTTTGCTTTAGCGGAGCAGTGGAAGTAGCCTTTCCTTTGCCTGTGCCTTTTCTCAGAGGCATCTTCGTTCATACACAAGTAATCAATAATCAGTTAAAACTGTATTACACATTACACACATAGTCTTTCCCAACTTTCTGAGGTTACTCAGACTTCACCTCATATTTTCTTAATATTAGAATCAAACAACACATAGGCTTCCCTTGAGCCACCCCACACTTAAGATTTTAATGTGCTGCACGACTACACAACACTAGTCTATTAATCCCGGAGACTTGGGCTCCAATGGGGACAAGGAATGCCATTGAGGCATTATAGCAAACACTTAGCATGCAACAAGTGCCATGGGAGTGCTTATAAGGGTGAAGGATTGCCTCACCCTCCCAAATCGGCTTGGGAGTTCCGTACTACCACATGTTCATACAATCGCAGCACCATTCCTATGGGGTTCATGGGGTTGGTACATATAAACACAATACTATAATAAAGAACAACCACAACATTTGTGTGTAATTGCATACCTTGACCCAACTCAAAATTGCAAGGAAAAGAGATAAGAATCATACCTTAGAAGCTTGTGAGAGGAAGGATCTGCCTGAATATTCGCTGGTGAGTGTGAACAAAATAGCAGGACTAAGCTTGACTTCAATGGGGATGGGAGAGCTAACAATGGAAGTGTGCTGGTGGGGGAAATTTTGTGCAGTGCGTTTGTTTGTGAGCAGCGCTGGTGAGCAGTGTGAATTTAGGATTTTTCTTTGGAGTTTTATGTGTGTTTGGTTTAGGGTTTTACTAAAAAAAAAATGAAAAAAGAACTTACCTGGTGACGCTCAACTCGCGTAAGACCTCGCGAGGCCAGCTCTAAAGCCAGCCTGTGATCACGATGCACGAGGCTAAGCTCACGGTTCTTCTGGCCCCAACCCACGCGATGCCAGGCATAACACCTGCTGCTCCGGGCCTCAACCCACGCGAGGCGAGCTATTTCGCCAGCTCCACTTCGCCTCAAGCCTCACGAGGCGAGCTCCCTCGCTTGGTCTTCTTCATGCGCCGCTTAATGATCTGCTCGACTTGCCCAAAATCACCTGCAAACTTGTTAGTACCTAAAAACGAAAAGAAATATTATAACTACACTAAAAATCAACTACGAATTAGGTTGCCTCCCAATGAGCACCTTAGTTAACGTCGCGGCACAACGAATACAATATTACAACATTATAATAGGTTGCCTCCCATGAAGCGCCTAATTTAACGTCGCGGCACGATGCAGGTAATTGCACTTAAGGCTCGCTTAACCTTGGTGGCTCGAGCAAATGAGTCACCGACACTACTTTCGCGTCATCCATGCCCAAATAATGTTTTAACATATGCCCATTGACTCTGAACGTGTGAGAGTCATTTTCCGCAGCAATATCTACAGCAATATCTACGGCACCAGTGGGGTGAATCTCTACCACACAAAATGGTCCTAACCATCTTGACTTTAATTTGCCCGAAAATAACCTCAATCTTGAATTGTATAGCAATACCATATCTCCGGGTTTAAAACTCCGCTCAAGAATATTTTTGTCATGCATCATCTTCATTCTCTCCTTGTATAGTCTTGTGCTCTCAAAAGCGTAGTAGTAAAACTCATCAAGCTCGTGCAACTCTGTGACTCTACTTGTGCATGCGGCTTCTATATCAAGATTTAGCTGCCTCAATGCCCACAAAGCTTTATGATGCAACTCCACTAGTAACTGACACGCCTTCCCAAATACTAATTTGTATGACGACATGCCGATCGGAGTTCTGAAAGCGGTATGATAGGGCCAGAGTGCATCATCTAACTTTCTCGCCCAATCCGTTCTTGTAGCATTCACAGTCTTTGTCAAAACACTCTTTATTTCTATGTTCGAAACT
This sequence comes from Nicotiana tomentosiformis, assembly GCF_000390325.3. Classification (NCBI taxonomy): domain Eukaryota; kingdom Viridiplantae; phylum Streptophyta; class Magnoliopsida; order Solanales; family Solanaceae; genus Nicotiana; species Nicotiana tomentosiformis. The sequence continues at coordinate 7,595,380 of NC_090822.1, forward strand.
TTCACTTGCCCACTCGTTTGTGGATGATATGGGGTGGCAACCTTATGGCGTACCTCATACTTTTCTAACAACTTTGCGAAGGCTCGATTACAGAAGTGAGTGCCTCTGTCACTGATTTTTGCCCTTGGAGTGCAAAATCGGGTGAATATATTCTTTCTCAAAAAAACAATTACCAACTTTGCATCATTTGTAGGGAGCGTTGCAACCTCCACCCATTTGGACACGTAGTCCACAACTACGAGTATGTACTTGTTGCCATATGAGCTGACAAAAGGCCGCATGAAATCGATTCCACATACATCAAACACTTCTACCTCCTGAATTGGGTTCATAGGCATCTCATGTCGGCGGGAAATATTCCCAGTTCGTTGGCATTCGTCACAATCTTCACCCATAAGTGTGCATCTTTGAACAATGTCAGCCAGTAGAAGCCCGACTCCAGCACTTTCGCAGCTGTCCTTACTCCCCTGAAGTGGCCACCATATGGTGACGCATGACAATCCTGCAAAATAGAAGAATGGTATATCTCGGGGATACATCTCCGGATCATGTTATCAACACAAATCCTGAACATATAAGATTTATCCCAATAATACATGCGACAGTCACAAAAGAACTTTTCCTTTTGAACAGAGAAAGGTCATACGGAACAATACCGCTTGCCAGGTAGTTTGCAATGTATGCATACCATGGCGCTACCTCAAGGCTCGTGGCTAGTAGTTGTTCATCCGGGAAAGTCTCCACAATCTCTCCCCCCTCAGCCTTCTCTTCGGCTCCTTCCAACCTAGACAAGTGATCAGCCACTTGGTTCTCCATTCCCTTTCGGTCACGGATTTCCAAGTCAAATTTTTACAGCAGTAACACCCATCGAATCAGGTGCGGCTTTGACTCCTTCTTATCAAATAGGTACCTGAGAGCAGCATGGTCAGTATAAACAATTACCTTCGAGCCTATCAGGTATGACCTGAATTTATCAAATGCGAACACTACTGCTAGTATCTCCTTCTCGGTCACTGTGTAATTTAGTTGTGCACCACTCAAAGTTCAACTTGCGTAATATATTGGATGCATGACTTTGTATTTTCTCTTCCCAAGTATTTCTTCCACAGTATAATCGCTTGCGTCACACATCAGCTCAAATGGTTGCTCCTAGTCAGGTGCAACTATGATAGGTGTTGTCACCAGCCGCTTCTTTAATTCCTCAAAAGCCACCCTGTAGTGATCAGAGAACACAAAAGGGTGATCTTTTTCAAGCAATTTACACAAGGGGTTAGCAATTTTGGAAAATTCTTTTATAAACCGTCTATAGAACCCAGCGTGGCCAAGGAAACTTCTTATTGCTTTGACGGAAGTGGGTGGTGGAAGCTTTTCGATCAAATCAACCTTTGCATGATCTACCTCAATGACCTTACTCGACACTAGGTGCCCCAAGACTATACCTTCATGTACCATGAAATGGAACTTTTCCCAATTGAGCACCAGATTAGTCTAGACATATCTTTTCAGCACTCTTTTCAAACTCCTTAGGCAATCATCGAATGAGTCTCACACCACTGAAAAATCATCCATAAAGATCTCTATGATGTCCTCTACCATATTCGTGAAGATGGCCATCATGCACCTTTGAAATGTGGCAGGTGCATTGCATAGGCCGAACGACATCCTCTGGAAGGCGTAAACGCCATATGGACATGTGAATTATATTTTCTCTCTATCTTCCGGGGCATTATAGATTTGATTATACCCCGAGTATCCATCCAGAAAGCAAAAGTGGGACTTCCCGACCAATCTATCTAGCATTTGATCAATGAACAGCAAGGAAAAATGGTCTTTTCGGGTGGCCTTATTCAATCTTCTGTAGTCCATACAAATTTCCCATCTCGTGACTGTTCTTGTTGATATCAACTCATTGTTCTCGTTTTGCACTACAATCATCCCACCTTTCTTAGGCACACATTGAACTGGGCTGATCCAGTTGCTGTCGGAGATGGAGAAAATAATCCCCGCATCTAACCACTTTATCACATCCTTTTTCACAACTTCCTTCATGTTGGGGTTCAGCCTTCTTTGATGTTCTCTGGAAGGTTTATGGACATCTTCCAGTAGAATCTTATGCATACAGAAGGCCGGGTTGATCCCTTTAATGTCTGCAATGGTCCAACCAATTGCAGTTTTGCACTCACTCAATACCTGCAAAAGTTGTTCTTTCTGCAAATCTAACAAACCAGATGAGATAATAATAGGTAAAGTTGAGTTAGGTCCCAAGAAAGCATACCTGAGGTGAGGTGGTAGCGGTTTCAATTCCAACTTTAGTGGCTCTTCTATCGATGGCTTAGCTGGAGGAATATTTCTTTCTTCTAAGTGTAAAGGCTCAAATTCAAGCTCTCTTTTCCAAAACCCTTGGTCTTCAAGAGCCAACACCCACTCCGCCAAATCCTTTCTATTTACCTCATCTAAGTTCAAGAGACAGGCTGCTAGAGGGTCTTTAGAGTTCAAAGTCTCATCTTCCTCCTCCAAAATTACATCCATGACTTCTATTAGAGAGCAGTTAGCAAATTCACTTGGTCGCCGCATAGATTTCTGCACGTTGAATGTTATCTCTTCATCATTTAATCTCATTTTGAGCTCTTCAGTTTCACAGTAAATTAAAGCTCTCCCAGTGGCCAAGAATTATCTTCCCAAAATTATGGGAATCTCCTCGTCAACCGGCAGTCTAGCATGACAAAATCTGTTGTGAACACAAACTTCCCAACCTAGACTAATATATCATCAAGGATACCAGAGGGCCTCTTCACTGTCCGGTTGGCTAGCTGTAGTAATATGGACGTAGGTCTAGCTCTTCCTATGCCTAACCTTTTGTAGATAGCCAAGGGCATCAAGTTTATGCTTGCCCCTAAATCACACAACGCTTTAGCAAAAGCATAGATGCCTATCGTGTATGGGATTGTGAAATTCCCTGGGTCTGATAACTTCTCGGCTATGGGTCTCGTCACAACTGCACTAGAGCTTTGTGTCAATGTAACAGTGGACAGGTCTTGGAAGTTGAATTTTCGAGACATTAAATCGTTCATCATTTTGGCATACCCAGGCATCTCTCGTAATGCATCAATCAGTGGAATGTTCACATGTATTTGTTTCAACATCTCCATGAATTTCTTATATTGCTCGTCCTTCTGATATTTTGCTAATCTCTGTGGGAATAGTGCTGGAGGTCGCTTCTTTCCTGTGATTCGAGTTTTATCTTGCTCAGGAACTGCTTCTACTGTTGGTTCTTGTGCTACTTCAGTCTCCTTCACAATCTCTTTTTCTTTGCTTGTGCTATTTTGTGCATGTTGTACCATCACCTCAGTTAACCCTGTTGAATCATCAATCTCAATGGGTACTGGTACAAGTGTTTCAGTAGGTCGGCTTTTGCGAGCAATCTCTTGCTCCAGATCTAGGTCTCTACCATTTCATAGACTCACTGTCATAAATTGTTTCAGTCCCTAATCTTTTGGATTGATTTGTGTGTCTGCAGGTAACGACCCTTGGGGACGATTGTTTAGAGAAATAGAAATATGTCCTAATTGAACATCAATACCCTTTATCGATGATTCATGTGAGTCTACTCTCTCTTGCATTTTTTCAGAGGACCCAATCAGTTATTGCAACATTCTGTTGTTGCTGTCCAGCATTCCCTTAAGTTCAGTGAACCCATCATCTTGTCTCACAATCTGTTGTTGTTAAGGATGTTGATAAGCCAACTGTTGATTTTGCTGGTTGTAACCTTGTTGCCTTTGGTAAGGCACCACTTGACCCTATGGTCGCATAGCTCCAGGATTGTTGTTGTTAATGTACTGTTGTTGTGCTGGTCTATATTGTTTATTCTGTTGCCCTAATTCTTACCACCTTGCCTCTGTTCCCCATAGTTGTTCACATAATTCATATCTTCCTGATAGTGCTGGTTGTCACCTTCTGCACTCCACGAGCATGCATATGGTTGGTTAATGCATGGTGTACATAAGCCCCCATTAGTCGCATCAACTATGTGTACTTGCTACTTCTTGCATGATTCATCGATCTTCTGGGTGAGTATACTCATTTGTGTCATCAGAGTGGCCATATTTTCGGTTATAGAGTTATTTGGATCCAAAGCCATAGAGTGAACCACAGGAGTAATCGTAGAGTCTCTTGTCATCCATCCTGAGTTTTGAGCCATTTTATTGAGTAGGATCTTGCATTCTCTGAATGATTTGCTAAAAAATGCTCCACCCGCTCAAGCATCAACATTGGCCTTTAAGCTGTCTGTCAATCCCATGTAGAACCTCATTCCTCAACATTTGCTCTGGAATGCCATGATATGGACACTTAACCAGCATACCCTTGAACCTCTCCCACGTTTCTTGTAGTGTTTTTGTTGGTCTCTGCCTGAAGCTCAATATCTCATCAATTTGTTTGGCAGTCTTATTGGGTGGGTAGAACTTGTTTACAAATTGCTTGACTAATTCCTCCCAAGTAGTGATGGAGTTTATGGGGAGTGAATTAAGCCACGTCTGAGCCTCTCCCGTCACCGAAAATGGAAACAATAACAGCTTTATTGCTTCCAGTGTCACATTAGGTTGCCTTTGTGTGACACATATCGACAGAAAATTTTTTAGATGTTGCTGAGGATCTTCAATGTAAGACCCTGAAAACAGTCCCTTGTTCTACAACAAATGTAGCATATTATTTGTTATTTGAAATGATTTCGCTTGTATTTGAGGGACTGAAATTGCGGTTGTCAGATTTTCGGTGGTGGGTTGTGCCCAATCATACAAGGCTGCTTCTGGCATAAAAGGCGACACACCCTGATTGTTAGGGTCGTTCGCATTATTTCTGTTATTTGGATTTTCTATTACGTCATCTATGTCTAGTTCGATTCATTCTGTTGAGTTCTATTGTTGTTTGTCCTTATTGTTTGCACGATTCAATGCCTTGAAAACTTTTTCAGGATCTGATAAAGCTTCAAACAATTCACCAGTTTGCACGATTCAATGCCTTGAAAACCTTTTCAGGATCTGATAAAGCTTCAAACAATTCACCAGTTTTTGAGGAGTTCCTAGGCATGCACATGTAACACCCAAGACTACAAACGTTAAATTTTCAATGTATTTGGTTTAAAATGAAGAAAATTGACTAAACTAAGAATTCTAGCAATTCTTTTAGCTGCAATTAATACACCGTTAAATCCCTGGCAACGGTGCCAAAATTTGACCACACCCAACTATGCCTTATAAAATAAACTAATTGGTCGTTGAAAATATATTCAGGCTAATAATTCCGGAGTTGAATCCCACAGGGAATTAACCTATCAAACACAGCTACTAGACTCGCACGAACTCACGCAATCAATCTTCAGAAATATTTAAGTGACAATTTGGATGTTTACTAACTAAATATTATGTAATGAAAGTGAAACAATTAATAACTAACTACTACGGGTTGTAGACAAGAATTGGAATGATCTAAGGTTGTAATTTCCCCTATTGTCAGAATCTTTTCTACTATGTTTTCTATAAATTTGCCTAAGCTTTCTCTATCGATCATGAGCACTCTGACTGTCGTAACTCTCTCCCGAGTAATTACTATAATTTACTAGACATATTCTCCCGAATTACGCTAGCTAGCATTAATTACGGCTCACTCGGATCGCACCAAGGTTTCGTTATCCCTAATCTCACCTTTAAATCCTTCGTATTGATCCCTCATATACGTTAGGAGTAATATTGTTCAACAACTACCTAAATATGTACTCTCTACCGAGTAATACACACTAAATAGGCACAGTCGATTGAGGGCCCTTCAATCAACAATAATAATAATATAGTTGAATAAATAGAGAAAATACTACGGCAAATTTATATTAACGTAACAGGAAATCATCCTCCAATAGGTTCCATCAAAACGCTAGATTATGAGTTTAGCTACTCATACTCATAATCACAATATCCAAAGTATTTTGCATAATTAAATTACAAAGTAAGGATAAAGAGATGTAGAAATCGATGAGTCTAACTCCGAACGGTTGTTCCACGACCTATCCTTGCCTCCGGTTGCAAAAGTACTCAAAAGTGGCATTTTTAGGTCTATTTATATGTGTAGGAAAAGACCTAAACGTGTAGGCGAAGTCCTAGTCAAACTCGGAGATGAAATAAGTCTTCAAAACTCGGATTGTGCACGCCTAGACCTGGCCTCACAAGGCATAACGCCTGGTGGACCTCGCCCCAGGCCTGACGTCGCTAGGTATAAGGCCTGCTCGATTTCGCCTACTGTCTCGCCTCGCCAGGTCTCTCGCCAGCTACAAGCCTGGTATCGCCAGGTATCTTTCCAGCTACAAGCCTGGCGTCGCCAGCTTTTCCTATTTAACTACTCCCGTGCACGGTTTCGACTTGTAAGTATTCTTTTTTCTCTACTTTTATCTCCAATTCAAATACACATAAAATAGACTCCGTTACGCACAATTAAATTGTAGTTTATCATTAAATCATATAAAATGCAAGGCAAATAATGTACGAAACTATGGAATTATAGCCACACATCATTTTCAATGCTATAGACATCTGAGAAGCTCTTGCACAAGAAACAACTTAAGTGCAGCATACCATCAACCTCAATGCTCCTTCTCTTATGTCAGTCATTGTTTTTGCCAATTAGAGCTATTACACCTAGCCAGACTCACTCATGACACACAGACACAAGCTCGCAGCAGTAATTCTGGATCTTTGGAGTTGAATGCAATTTTGTAGTCAACATATCTTAACAGAGCTGTCCAACTTTGTGCACCTTTCTGGGCTTTTGCCAGTGCTATCTTCACTATGGCTTTCAGAGATTCTGTCAAAGCCATCATGAAGATACATTTGATGTACCTTACACCCTCTCTACTATGTTGTTGTATAACTGTATTTTTGTCATCGCACATAGGGAGCACTTATTTTCATTTGCATTTTAGGACCAATTGTAAAGGGAAGGAGTCCTTCCACCATAGGTCTATAGTTGATCGAACTTTGATTACACTTTATTTTTGTAAACCATTTTGATATATATAAAATGAACACTAAGCTCAATGCTTAGTGTAATTGCCAAAAACAAAAAAATAAAAAAACATAGTTAAGCACCAAGAATAGAATGAAAAGAGGAATCAAAGGAGAAATTGGAATATTCCATCCAGTTACCTTAACAGTTACCCACATGTGATTTAACTTTTCTTCCTTAATGCGATCCCACGATGATACTCCCAACGGACATATATTACGGCCACGAACTATTTTTCCCAAGTGCCTCAAAAATAGATTGCTATTCTTTCCAACTGTTCGGTTATTGTAAAATGCTACTTTTAGCTTCTCTCCAACTTCAAGTGATGCAACTTCTTTGCACTTATTAATTTCTCGAACCTTTTTTTACCTTTCCAGCAGTACATGAATCTACATTTGCTTAATTTATAAATGTTAGGAAATATTGTAAAAATGATAAACTTGTGATCAAATAGATTTGAGAAACCATACTTGTTTCAACTGTTTGGGTGGACTGCATAACTTGATCTATAGAAGGAGAAACTAGAATATCAGTTTGCATATTCTCCTTGTCATAAACCAAAGGATTTTTATTTATTGTTCGCAATCCTTGAGCGGCAGACATGCTAGAGTCTAATCATGTACTCTTAGAAGGTCTTGACATATTTTGACTAGCATAATGAGAATTCTGATGGAAGGATCGCTCCTCATTTTCAGACTCTTCAAATGAGCACATAGATCTAAGCTCTCACCCTCGTCCTTTCCCTAGAATACCTGGTGCAAAAAATCATATTACTAAAAATCTGGCATTAAATTAAATTCAATTCTAAAAAAAAGAATACATTTGACAAACCATACTTGTTTCAGATTTTTGGGTGGACTGCATAACTTGATCAATAGAAGGATAAAATGGAATATCAGTTTGCATATTCTCCCTGTCATGAACCAAAGGGTTTTAATTTATTGTTCGCAATCCTTGAGCGGCAGACATGGTAGAGTCTAATCTTGTACTCTTAGAAGGTCTTGACAGACTTTGACTAGCATAATGAAAATTTGGATGGAAGGATCGCTCTTCATTTTCAAACTCTTAAAATGAGCACATAGATCTAACCTCTCGCCTTCCTTTCCCTAGAGCACCTAGTGCAAGAAATCATAATACTAAAAAGTATGTTTATCATCTTATTAACTAAGAGCTTGTTGATTAGAATATGATGCAAATTAAAATATATCCTAATGGTCATGCGCAATCCAGTGTCATAATAATCTATATGGGTTTGATATGCTAAATTATCTTCTGTGTTTAACAAACTGCAGTTTTCACAAGATAGACACTTAAAGAAGTTAAAGGTTCCTAATGACCAACTTTGATGATATTAATTCAACTGAAACTTAATGGAAAATTAGCTTTCAGGTATGAAGTTGTTTATAAGTGCTACATAAGCTGGGAAAGAGTCATTGAATAAGGGGTACTTACACTCAATAAAGTGGGATCTACACTGGATATAGCAGCTAATATTGCAAATCAGAACTTACCAATTTCCAGTTATCATCAATTAAATTAAATTAAATTCTTAAAAATGAATAGATTTGATAAACCATACTTGTTTCAACTTTTTGGGTGGATTGCATAACTTGATTAACATAAGGAGAAAATGAAATATCAGTTTGCATATTCTCCTTGTCATGAACCAAAGGGTTTTTATTCACTATTCGCAATTCTTGAGCGGCAGACATGGTACTCTTAGAAGGTCTTGACATGCTTCGACAATTATAATGAGTATTTTGATGGAAGGATCGCTCTTCATTTTCAGATTCTTCAAGGGAGCACATAGATCTAAGCTCTTACCCTCGTCCCTTTTTCCTAGAGCACCTGGTGCAGGAAATCATATTAGTACAGGAAATCAAATCTAAATAATTACAAAATTGATTCTAAAAAAGAATAGATTTTAGAAACCGTACTTTCTGAATTTTTTTGGATGTATTGCATAACGTCATCAGTAGATGAAAAAGATGGAATATTAGTTTTCATATGCCCTTTCTCAAAAACCAATGGATTTTTTTCGTTGGTCCCATTCCAGACACCCCCAAAGAGCACATAGATCGAAGCCCTCGCCCTCGTCCCTTCGCTACAGCACATAGTATACGGAAATCATATTAGTAAAAAAATTAACACTAAAATTTAGGTGTACAAATTGATAACACAATATATTTGAAAAAATATACTCGTTTCAACAATTTGGTTGTACTGCATAACTTGATCAGTAGATGGAAAAAATGGAATATCTGTTCTAGATACCCCTAAAGAGCTCAGAGATTTAAGCCCTCTCCTTCGTCCCTTCCCTATAGCACCTGGTGCAACAAATGCATATTTGGTAGCAGCTTTCAAAGTGGATGCCACCTCATTTTCATTCTTTGATGGTTTCATATCAAACCTACAAAAAGAAATAAGACATTATAAAGGCAATATACCAACAAAAAAAAATCATATAATCAGAATGCATAACAATATGAATATGCTAATGGCATAAAGAGATACTTCACCTCAGTCGGTTCTTTTCCGTTTATTTTGTATAGGATTTTCTAAATCTACAACATCATCATCCATTTGTTGAAAAATCTCATAGGAATCACGAGGATGCGTCTTTCTTGCTACACACCAACCCTTGTTGGAATTATCATTAGCATAAAATACTTGAGATACTTGGTCCACTAATACAGAAGGCTCATTTGTTTTCAAAAATCTCTCCCAATTAACACTTACAATACCATATTCATGTGTTTTAATTCCTTTCTTTTTATCATACGCATCAAACCAATTACATCGAAACAAAGTCACTCTTCTTCCAGTGAATTGCAATTCAAGAACATCAGTTAAAACTCCATAGTAATCAATATTCTCACTATGAGGCTCAAAACATTGGCCTTATCAGAACATTACAAAGCTCAGCCTATATTCTCTTTGCCTTATTATTACTCACATTTGAGTCCCATTTGCTTGAAAGACAAAAAAAAGCAGAATCTATTCCATGACTAAATGTTGGGATATGCTGAACCAAATTATAAATCATACTGCATTCCTAATACGAGAAACCAATACCCATTTTTGGTGAAATTTTAGTTCTGGGGTGCTTGACATTCTCTGATATCCGATGATTTTATGAGCAACCAAACAACCCCTCTTTTGTACAAATTTCTCCTCACACAATAAATATTACCCAATTTTAAATCCAATAATCTCACTTTTATCACTCACATAAGAAAGATCAGTATTCAAAACAACCAATTACAGAAAACAACTAAAGAAACAAAAAATTGCAGAACCCTTTTTTTGATTTCTGATTCAATCGGGAAAAAAAAAGCACAAAGAAGAAAAACGAAACAGAACAGATTAAAGAGAAAGAAATTAAACTTACTCTTGTTTAGGCGGATAATCTAATGGTATAATTTGTGTAAAGTCTCTGGGAGAGAGATGAATTTTAGACACCAAAAAGTCTAGTCGTGTATTTAAAAGATAAAATCGCATATTAAAGACCAAAAAAATTGTCATCCCTATAAGTACACTTTTAGGGACCATATTTAAAACTTGTCGGTAAATGCTGGTCCCTAATAAGGCTTTTTCATGTAGCGTTAACTCTATCAAAAAATCAAGTCCAAAAGTCATCCAAGATTCTGCTGTGAACCAACCCAAACCCAAAGTTCTGTCGTGACCCAACCACCTTCTTCTCATCATGTCTCCCTCCCCCTCTATCTCTCATCGAGTTAGAGTACAAAGGCATACGCTATCAACGAGAAAGCTTAAAAACCCCATTATTAAAGTGTGAAAGATGAGATTCTAAAGTTTGAAATTTAAAAAGTATTGTAAAATATAACTGGGTATTGTTGCAATAGCTTAACAACATCTCTGAGAATAAAAATTTTGAGATAGATTTGCTGACTTTTAGATTGAAAACTCGAGTTTCAAGACTCCACATATGTATCCCCGTGGTATTTCGTATTCCCATGTATATCAGTGTTATATCCATGAAAATCTATTTGTGATATACACGATATACAATGTGATATACATAGATGTCCATAAATATCTACTGATATACGCGATATACCACGTGATATACAATTTGGTGCTTCCCCTCTTTTTCTTTTCTCAATATTGTATAAAATAAGCTTTTTGAAACCTCTCCAATTTCACTTAATTAATTTTTCCCCTCTAATATCTTTGGAGAATAGGGATAACAAAATTTAAGGGGTCGTTTGGTTGAGAAACAAGGTATCCCATGATTAGTTATTCTGGGATTAGTTATTTTACCCTCCCATAGGGATAAAAAAAATACTACAATCCCAGAATAACTAATCTCGGAATTAATTATACCACGATTTTATCTCAATCAAACATGGGATAAACACATATCGAATTTGATCCCGGAATTAATTATCCGTTATCCTTTATCCCTTATCCCTCGTACCAAACGAGCCCTAAGAGTGTAATATTCATTCTTGACCTGCTAATGACAATTAGAGCTGTCAAAACGGGCCAGACCAACCCAACTAATCCTCGTGGGCTTTTTATTTTGGTGGTCTTGAAAGGGCCGGGCCGCCACATGAATGGGCCTTAAAATAGCCAACCCAACCCATCCCTAAGAGGGTCGCGGGTTAGGGCGGGCCGGCCCTTCAATTTTTTTAGAAAAAAGAATTTATTTAAATCCTTAAATATGTTTTCGTGACATAGTCGATTAATCATGTAAACAACTTCTGTTTGCTTAGAGCGTACAAAACGCTTGATATTTGACGAGGAATCTCATAATTGAAATGCAAATTCTCTATATCTCTAGCTCTTCCTTTTTAAAGTTGCATGAATATTTTCTTAATACTTTTCTTTCATTTTCCTCAGATTCAGGGATTGTTTCAATAAGTTTATATGCTGAGATTTTTTAATTTAGGATTAACATCATTTGCTGATTTTATCATTATAGTCCATACAAATTTTAAAATTCCTGAAATTTGCTAGTGGTCAATTATTTTTTGTGTGTATTTAAAATTGATCTTTTTCTATACTGAAGAGCTGTTTAAATATTAATAATATATTAAAGTAATCCAAACTGATCATTGGCCACTTAAAGTGATATTTTCTTTTGATAAAAGATTATTATTGGCCACCTAAAACTTTTCGAGTTCGTTATTAATTAAGCAAAAGAAAAATTAATTTTGTCATATTACATGCATGTTAAAAATCTAAATTCTATTTGATATGTAAGGGTAAATGAGCAATTAAGGGTCGGGGAATGGGGATTATAGTTAATAGTTTTTTTAGTTTTTACTTTTTTTAAATATTTAATAGTTAATTAATTTAAATTTAATTAATTTTTGGCCCACGGGGCGGCCAGGCCCAGCCTCGATCAAGCCTTAAGGGTCAGCGGGCTGACTTGGGCCGGACTTATGAGCCTCAATTTTAAATGGGCTCAAAAAATTCTAGCTCAACTCTACTCAAGTAGCGGATTGGATTGGGCTGGCTTCACGGGTTAAGCCCATTTTGACGGCTCTAATGACAATACTTCTGATTTTGTCTGATTTTGCAATCATAGAATTTATTGGTGAACTTCATTGGTTATTTTTTATATAGTTGTAATACCAACTTTCCACTTATAGGTAGCTAAAAAATTTAACATTTCATATTAATGTTAGGCGGATAGGATCCTATAATTAAGTGCAATTCGACTATGCAAGATATGATTTGTCAGGTAACACGAAAACTATTAGTGTTAATTAAGAGAGCCTTTTGTTCTATTTAAATAATGATATGCTAATTAAATTGCAAAGAAATGAATGGAACTAAAGAACCATTTAAATACTGGTCAAGACTTTTAACAGCAAAAAGGATTCATTTGGTTGGTTGCATGTCCAAATAGCCGTATAGCCTGATCATGATTAGTGGTCGCAAAATGAATAAATAAAACAGTTATCCACTTATATTATCTATTAAAAAATAGGTTGGATAATGAACTTTTTAAAATTTGGGTCAAATATGAATAAAATCCATATTATCCACTTAAAACATGGATAATCAATGAGTTTAACTTTTACAACTGACTCAAATTGGGGGTTCCTCAAGTTTGGGAATTGAGAGACTAGGAATACTCCAAAAAATAATCATATTCAAGAAAATATAAATAATATGAATATTCATATTATCCGCCAGCTACACATTTTCTATCTGTATTAAATATGGGTTGTGTCAGAATATTTATTCGTTTTTATATTACCTATTTTCGATCAACCTATATCTGACCTGACCCGATCCGCTTGTTTGCCACCCCTAATCATGATCAAGAAAGAACAAGCCGTAAAAGGATTAAAAAGATTAAAATCATTTTTCATGTAAAATATTTTTATTAAAAGTATTATTTAAAAATAACTTTTGAGTATTGAAAGTATTATTTTATTAAAAGTATTATTTTAAGAATAGTTTTTTGAAAAATATGTATTAAAGATTAATAATATTCTTAGCAAATCAAGGAGTGCTTAGGTGAAATCTTTAACTAATAAATATTAATATAAAGCTTAAGTGTTAGAGCAAGTAATATGAAGTTAAGAGTTAGAATAACGGTAAGAAATATGAATTCAGTCTATAATTAAGAAAAGAATAAATCTTTTAACAACTAGACACCAGAAATTATTTATATGTTGGATTGTTCTAATAGATTACTATAAAACACAAAAAAAGAGGACAATATTTCATTCATTAAAAGTCTCAAAACAAACTAATCAAAAATATTTTCGGGTGCTCATGGCATATTCAACACCAATAAATCATCTATATATTTTATATTTTTAATTAAATACATTTATTATGCCCACGGGCCGGCGCAGCCCGGCCTCGATCAAGCCTCATGGGCCACAAGCTTACTTGGGCCGGGCTTAAAAATCTCGTTTTTAAATGAGGTTCAAAAATTGTAGCCCAATCCTATAAAACCACGGATCGGGCTGGGCCAGCCCAGCAGACCAAGCCCATATTGACAACTTTAACTAAAATGGATGGTACATATAGCTTATTTTGAAAATAGATAGGTAAATATGACTCTTTTCCGTAGTTTTTTAAAGATAAAAACAACAAGAAAATAACTCCCAAAACCAAGCCCATATTGACGTCTTTTTTTTTTTTTAAATTCCGACCTGGTTTAGTTGTAATCTGAAGAAAAAACAAGTATAAAGTTATGTTAGAATGAGTTGTGATTCTTACTTCCTTTTGTTTAATTTTAAAACAGTCTTATTAACTTGCTTAAATACAAGTATAAAGTTCTGTTTTAGCTTTTCATTTCTTTTCCCCCTTGTTTCTTAGAGAAAAAAAAGTTGACGACAATTATTGGAAAATAGTCTGGATTGTGTAACTTGGTTTTTTGATAGCAATTTGGTTCTCAAATATTTCTATTTCAACCATTCAAATAGTGGTTTCACTCAAATATTTAATTATTTTCTTTTACCATCCTATTGTCTGCCTCACTAACATTACTTTTTTGTGTGTGATTTTTTTCACTTTCTCCAGTTGTTTAGAGTTTATTTTGAGGATTTTAACTTTTCGAATTCCATTCCTTTCTGGTTAAGTACTTAGATTTACCCCTTTTTTTTTTCTTTTCTTTTTTTTTAATTTCTTCCAACAGAGTTTGTCATGTATGTACTATTTCAGTTGTTATTTCTTGATCTTCTCTTACATTGAGATTTGGGTTTTTAGTGGCTTTACATGTATTGCTAGAATGCGTTACTGAATTACCTTAAAATGTGCAATAATATTAACTCTCGAGGCCAATTTAAATGCATAATCACATACAAGAGGAAGTAATAGAGAAGTACGAAGTTAATTACTCTGCTAACTACCGTTTTGGAGAGACAACCTCAAGCTTCGTACTTTATGCATTTTACCATATGCATATGTTTGAGACATTTTAGTATCATAAAGTTTGAGACATTTGATTTGTTGCGAAACCGTATATATAGAGAGGGATTAAATTACAACTATCCTATCTAAAGGTAACTAATAAATAGTAAATGAGACAATAATAAAAAGAACATAAGAAATTAACGAGGTTCGGCAAAATTAAATTTTTTCCTAGTCTTCGGACACAATCAACTCAAATTTTATTTCACTCCAAAAAATACAAATGAAATACTACGAGAGAGAAAGAAGATTCAAATGCCTTAGGAGATAAGAAGGCAAGTGAGAGATGTTTTAAAATGAACAAAACCCTTGCTATTTATAAAAGGGAAATGACCTTAATAATGTCATGCATTACATCATATTAAGTGTGATCATGCAATTTAATGCATGAAAAATGCATCTACCAATTTCTTCCAAAAAAAAGGCTTCAAATGTTCACACTAGTTTACATTAATCTTGTCAAATTCAACAAATCTCCACCTTGGCAAGATTTCACTTTTTCAATTTTCTCTCACTGATAAATTTTGATTGTGTCTTCAACTTCAATCTTCAAAGTTCAACAATGTTGATCAAGTTTAAACAATGTTGAAACTTGATCGCAGTCACTACTTTTGTTAGCATATCAGCAGGATTGTCTGTAGTCCTAATTTTCTGTACCATGACTCCACCTTCTTCTATAATATCTCGTACAAAGTGTTATCAAAAATCAATGTGCTTCGTCATTGCATGATAAACTTGGTTCTTTGCTAATTGGATAGCACTTTGACTTTCACAAAATAGTGTGATACTTTCTTGACCAATACCAAACTCTCTAAGCAACCCTTGAAGCCAAATTACCTCCTTTACAGCCTCCGCAATTGCCATGTACTCTGCCTCAGTAGTAGACAAAGCAACCGTTGATTGCAAATTAAAGTAGACTTCCAAGCACATTGTGCATTTACAAAAGTGAAAATATAACCAATAGTTGATCTATGCTTGTCCAAATCATCCGCATAATCCGAGTCACAATATCCAACCAGATACTGACTATCTTCCTGTTCAAAAATCAATCCAACATCTACAGTATTACGAATATATCGTAGAATCCATTTCACAGCTTGACAATGCTCCTTTCCTGGGTCATGCATATACCTACTTACAACTTCGATAGCATGTGAAATATCAGGTCTTGTGCAAACCATTGCATACATCAAGCTACCAACGGTATTTGCATATGGCACTCTTGACATATATTCTCGTTCAACTTCATTCTTCGGCGACATAGCAACATTAAGCTTAAAGTGATGAGCAGGAGGAGTGCTAACCGACTTCGTGTTCTCATTCGTGCCAAAACGATATATTACTCTCTTCAAGTATTCTTTTTGAGATAGATAAAGTTTCTTAGAATGTCTATCTTTTTTTATCTGCATGCCAAGAATTTTCTTCGTCTCACCCAAATCCTTCATCTCAAACTTCTTTCTTAGTTGAATCTTCAAATTCTCAATTTTCTCTTGACTTTTGGAAGCTATCAACATATCATCAACGTATAAGAGAAGAAATATGAAAGATCCGTCTTCAAGCTTGTGCAAATACACATAATGATTGTATTTGCTTCTTCTGTACTTCTGTCGTAACATAAACTTGTCAAATCGTTTGTACCATTGTCTAGAAGATTGTTTCAATCCGTACAATAATTTTTCAAGTTTGCACACCATATTTTTCTTTTCAGCAACTTTGAATCCTTCTGGCTGAGTCATATAGATTTTCTCTTTCAAATCTCCATGTAAAAATATAGTTTTTACATCTAACTTAACTAGTTCCAAATTCAACTGTGATACCAAAGCCAACAAAACTCTAATGGATGAGTGTTTCACGACTAGAGAAAACATCTCATTGTAATCAATTTCCTCCTTTTGAGCGTACCCTTTGGCCACCAATCTTGATTTGCAGTGAACATCTTCTTGGTTAGGAAATCATTCTTTCTTTGCAAATACCCATTTGCACCCAATTGCTTTCTTGCCCTTTGGGAGATTGGCCAATTTCCATGTGCAATTATGATGAAGGGACTGCATTTCTTCATTCATGATAATCCTCCACTTATCTTCTTCTGAACTTTGGACTGCGTCTTTATAAGTGGTAGGAGCACCATCCGCTACAATTGAGGCTGCAAAAGCCACCGTCTCTATGAGACGAACATGTTTCTTTATTGTTCTTGTTGACTTGTTGGTTGCTATTGATTCAAGTTGTTGTTGGGGTTCCTGAGTTGGAATCTCCCCTTCCACTGGCTCTTCTTCCAGGGAAAAATCTTTTATCGTTTCCTCGTTTTCTCCCTGTATTGGGAAAATTAATTTTCCCTCAAACTCCACTTGCTTTGAAGCACCATCAGTTTGTTTGACATCTTCAACTGTCACGTTATCTGTTATGGCAGATTCATCAAAGGTAACATCTCTACTGAATATAATTTTTCTTGTTTCGGGACACCATAATCGGTATCCTTTGACTCCAGAAGTAATCCCAATAAATATAGCTTTCTTTGCCCTCAAATCCAATTTTGACTCTTTCACATGATAGTATGCAATTGAGCCAAACACATGCAAAATATTATAACCTTCAACAGGTTTTCCATACCATTTTTCAAATGGTGTCTTGCCTCCAATAGCGGCAGATGGTAGACGATTAGTGAGGCGGCACACATATGTTATTGCCTCAGCCCAAAATTTTTTGCCCAAGCCATCATTGGACAACATACACCGAACCTTCTCCAGCAAAGTCCAGTTCATGCGTTCTACCACTCCATTATGTTGTGGTATATTTTTTACGGTGAAATGTCTCAAAATACCATCATCTTTACAAATCTTATTGTAAAGATGATTTTTGTATTCTCCACCGTTATCTGTGCGAAGACACTTTATCTTTATACCTGTCTGAGTCTCTAATATCGCCTTCCATTTGAGAAAAATTCCCAGCACCTCATCTTTGGTTTTCATAGTATATACCCACACTCTCCGGAAAAAGTCATCAATAAAGGTTACAAAATAGTGTTTCCCACCTAATTAAGGTGTTTTGGAAGCACCTCAAATATCAGAGTGAACATAATCCAAAATACCGTTAGTATTATGGATTGTTGTTCCAAATTTAACCCTTGTCTATTTTCCCTTGACACAATGCTTACAAAACTCCAAATTGCAAGTCTTTACTCCTTTTAACAATCCTTGATCTGATAAAATCTTCAAGGATTTTCCTCCAGCATGTCCCAAGCGCATGTGCCATAGCTTGGTTGCTTTTGCCTCCTTGTCATCACTCAATGTCAATGTTGTTGTCCCAATAACTGTACTACCGTGATAGTGGTACATGTTATTATTTTGCCGAATTCCTTTCATTACCACTAGTGCACCAAAGCATATTCTCATCATCCTATTTTCTGTAATGACTTTGAGCTCATTTGACTTTAGGGCTCCTACAGAAATGAGATTTTTCTTCAATTCCGGTACGTATCGAATATCTGTTAATGTTCTGATCAATCCATCATGGTTCCTTAATCAGATTGGACCAATACCATATGCGGTAAGAGGATTGTTATTCGCGGTGTGAATAATTCCACATTCCCCTTCTTGAAAATCAATGAACTAGTCTCTGTTGGGACACATATGATAGCTACAAGCTGAATCCATCAGCCATATGTCAGATGGTTTGAATGGCTCAGTTGTAACTAGTGAGAAATCATAGTCGTCACAATCAGCTACATTTGAATCCATGACAGCCTTCCCATTGTTAGGTTTGGCCTTGTTTTTCAACTTTGGACAGTCTTTCTTCCAGTGCCCTTTTTTCTTGGCAAAAGACGTATTCATCTTTGCTAGGTCTGGATCTTGACTTGGATCTTCCTTTCTTCGTTCTCATATAATTTTGAGAACGACCTCTCACAACTAGTGCTTCTCCTTCTCCACTCTTTTGCTTTTCTCTCTTTCTTTGTTCATAGTTGTATAAGGCAGAACAAACTTCTTTGAGAGATACATCATCATTCCCATGAAGTAGAGTTGTTTCGTGGTGCTCGTACTCATCGGGAAGTGAACTTAATAACATTAAGGCCATATCTCCATCACTAAAGTTCACTTTCATATTCTGCAAATCTGTAGCCAACTTATTAAAGTTGGTGATGCGATCATTCATTGTAGTACCAGGAACATATGTGAGGCGCAACAGTCTTTTTTTCATGTAAAGTTTATTTTGACTGTTTTTCTTCAAGAATTTATCCTCTAATGCATTACATAATTTACTTGCAGAAGTTTCTTTTGTGTATGGATACTTCTGTTCTCTTGCGAGGTAAGATCGAATGGTACCACAAGCAACGCGGTTGATAATCTTCCAATCTCCTTCTCCGATATTGTCTGATTTACTTTCTTCTATGGCAATATCTAGCCCTTATTGAAAAAGGACATTAAGAATCTCAGCTTGCCACATCCCGAAATGTCCTGACACGTCAAAAATTTCAACTGTAAATTTCACATTTGACATAATTCTTGTCATAAGCGAAGAAGCCAACGGCGTATTACTGACACCCGATGTGGACTCTTCATTTTTATTATCTCCTATTTTGCTACAGATACTATTTATTTGATGGCAGTACAGAACACCAAAGTAATTCTTTTATGATGTGGAAGTTCAGAATATGTTGCAACCACAAAGCATACTAAGATAGAACCTTGGCTCTGATTCCAATTGTTGCGGAAGTCGAATATATAGAGAGTGATTAAATTACAACTACTATATCTAAAGGTAGCTAATAAATAGTAAATGAGATAATAATAAAAAGAACATCAGAAATTAACGAGGTTCAACAAAATTTGATTTTTGCCTAGTCTTCGGATACAATCAACTCAAACTTTATTTCACTCCAAAAAATACAAGTGAAATACTACAAGAGAGAAAGAAGATTCAAATGCCTCAGGAGATAAGAAGGCAAGTGAGAGATGTTTTAAAATGAACAAAACCCTTGCTATTTATAGAAGGGAAATGAACTTAATAATGTCATGTATGACATCATATTAAGTGTGATCATGCATGTAAATGCATGAAAAATGCATCTACCAATTTCTTCCAAAAAAAGGCTTCAAATGTTCACACTAGTTCACATTAATCTTGTCAAATTTAACATGATTTACATGGCGTGCATTTGAAACTTTTGAATTTACATTACCAAATTTGACTGCATATTTGCTTTGTTTGTTGTGAATAACTCGTTTTTGAGTAAATTTCACAAAATGGTCATATAACTATGACTTTTTTTTTACCAAAATTTTATAACTTTGTTTTCTCACACAAAAAATCATAAAACTTTCACTAACTCATATAAAAATCATAATGGTCGGAAAATAAATTTTCCGGTACTATTTTCCTATTTTACTTTTTTTTATTTTTTATTTTCAATCTAATAAATAATTACCCAATTAAATTAGAAGAAATATGATTATATTTTTAGCCCTCCCAAAAATAATAGCCTATATATATATATATATATATATATATATATATATATATATATATATATATATATATATTTTTTTTTTTTTTTGGCTAGCAAATGCAATTAATTTTGACCGGACAGTTAATTTTATATTTTTTCCTTAAAATAGGAATGACCCAACCTAGCCTGACCCAATAACCATATACGCAAATTAAAATAATACGAAAAGTGAATTTTTCCCCCATAAAAAATTTAATTCGGAATGCATGAGATTCTGACAAAAAATTAAAGAAATAAAAGGTATAATTAGAGAGTACTTGAAATAAAAATGCTATCAATTTGAATAAAAATCTTGAAAAGAAAAATAAAAGATAGAAGTATCATGTTTTGAAAGATTTATTATTCACTTTTAGTATTATTTTAATTTATATATATGAGTATTGGGCCGGGTGGGCTAGGTCGGGTTGGGTCCCTATTTTAATTGGATTATTATTTATTAAACTAAAAATAAAAAATAAAAACCACAAAATAAGAAAATAGTACAGCAAAATTTATTTTCCGACCATTATGATTTTTATGTTAGTGAAAGTTATATGATTTTTGTGTGAGAAAATAAAGTTATATGACTTTGGTGAAATAAAGCCATAGTTATATGATTTTTGTGTGAGAAAATAAAATTATATGACCTTGATAAATTATATGACCATTTGTGAAATTTACCCACTCGTTCTCATCCTACAGAATAACCCTTTGCATCATTCAACCTAAAACAATAGAGAAAAAAAATTAAATTCTGACCTATTTTGCAAACACACACAAAATATATATGGACGTTGAACATGTCCATCTTCGCATAGGAAGGAGAAAATCCCATGTCTCTGCAATCGTTGGTCGTTTTTCAAATCCTTCACTAATAGTGCCATGGAACAATATATTGTATGGTTGTTATGACCATCTTTTACAACTTGTTTGAATGGTTGTTACTTATTTACTTTAAATATAATATTTATTTTGATTTTATTTAAAAATTTATTATATTATATTATTAAATTCGTCCTTGCTTTAGTTGTACGTTAAATAGATGCATAATAGTAAAAACTAGATAGGGGCGCATTTAAAGTTGCCCCGGCGGGCCAAAAGCCCAAAACATTACAAGTAGAGTTCAAAATCTTCTTTCCAGAAAAGAAGAGAAGATAAAATTAGGTGTCCACAATATGCATACGTAGAAACAACAAATATGATTAAGTTCCTCCTTAATACAGATTTCTTTTCTATTTCAGCTGAAAACACAAAATGGACCAACAGGTAATCTGAGATGTTCTAGTTTTGTTGTCCATAAGATTACTACGCAATCCGTTTCAATTTAGATGATATAGTTTGACTTGACACAAAGTTTTTTATTTTTTTTTAAAAAATAAAGACTTTTGAAATGTGGTCCTAAAAGCTTAAAGGGCAAAAACTTTGTGGGATCATGACATTTTGTGGTTATAAAAACTTCTCATTAAAGATAAAGTGAGTAAAATAAAAAGTTTAAAATTAAATTGTTCTCAAATATAGAAATGTGTCATTCTTTTTTTAATGGAAAGAAAACTGTGTCATTTAAATTGAAACAGAGAGAGGACATTACATAGGTAAAAGTGAAAAGTTATCTCTAAGAATTAGCAATCTGAGAAGGAGGAGTCGATTAAAAGCCCGGTGCACAAAGTATCACACATTCACGCATGGTCCAGAGAAGGGTTGCACCCCATGGAGGTATAATGTAGGTAACCTACCATGATGCAAGTATTAGTGGCTGATTCCACGGCTCGAACCCCGTAGATCCCAATTTGTATGGCAATGTACGAATTATAGAGTCAACCGAGTTATTCTTTGATCGCGATTTTTATTTGCCTTCTAAAAATTTTAAATTTATTGTGTCTTATATAGTACTCTCTTTGTTCCAATCTATATGAACCTATTTGACTGAGCACGAAATTTAAGAAAAAATAAATTTTTTTGAAATTTGTGGTCCTAAACAAGTCAAAAAGGGATCGAGAATATTTGTGTGGTTATAAAAACTTCTCACTAAGGGTAAAATTGAGAGTTTAAGCTAAATTGTTTTCAAATTTAGAAATGTGTCATTCTTTTTGGAACAGACCAAAAATGAAATAAGTTTACATAAACCGGAACGGAAAGAGTACCTTTTATGCAATTTCTAAAAATGCAAAGTTTATTTAAGGGAACTTAAAGGTTCTATGTCCAAATTCTCGGTCAAAATTTACTCCTTTTGACTCTTGAAATTTACAAAACGCCACATAAATTGGGACAAAAGGAGTATTTTATAGGAAAATCTTTGATATATATAGAATGAAAACATAGAGATAATGAAGTGAGAGTAAAACATGCCTTCTGCTAAAACCTCTGGAGCATCCCTCCCAACAAGATACTTAAGACCAATCTCAGAATCCTCGTTGACACGATGTTATACGGAACCAAAATCAAACACTTTAATATTCACTTACTGCAAGCCAAAACAACGTAGTAACTCGTTAA
This sequence comes from Nicotiana tomentosiformis, assembly GCF_000390325.3. Classification (NCBI taxonomy): domain Eukaryota; kingdom Viridiplantae; phylum Streptophyta; class Magnoliopsida; order Solanales; family Solanaceae; genus Nicotiana; species Nicotiana tomentosiformis. Next base: position 7,618,307 of record NC_090822.1, read on the forward strand.
GAATCTTCAGATTTCAAGAGTTCGAGTAGACGACCAAAGGCTTAAACTCAACCTGATTCATCATAATACATGAAGCAGTGACACTGCCAGCCGCAATCCTCTTTTCATGTAACCACGCGAAGAGATTTGCAAGTTGAGTTGCCACTTTTATCCGCTCAAATCCGCGATAAATTCTTCATCATAGACAACTGCAAGTCTTGTCTCGCAATAGAACCTAGACAACTTCATACACAAATTGAATTGGATGATAAGCATGGTTTCTAACTCGCGCTTGAAATCAGTAATCTTTTCTAACTCGGAGTTGCTGCAAGGCTTCACTTCACCATCTATTGCCGGCACAATTGGGAATTTGAAGCTGCATTTTGGCAACTAGAGAAAAGAAACTCTCTGTCAAAAAGTTGAACACATAGAAAAGTGCCATGGAATTTGTGGTTATATAAGCAAAACGTGCTTTAAACTCATGCATGCTAATATTATGCAAATGTACATAAAAGTATTAGAATTTATCATAAATTTGGCTAGTTTTATGCTGGCTGTTAGTCTATCACAACCAGTGACGGACCCAGGATTTTGTACAAACTAGTTCAATCTTAGAAGTACATGACTTTAGTCGTAAAATAGTAGTTGTCAAGTGGGTTCAAATAAAATATTTATACAAAATTTACACAACTTTAATCCTAATTTATAAATATATACAGTATTATTTTTTGGTGAAGCAGGTTCAGTTGAACCCGCTAGCCACCACGTGGGTCCTCCACTGATCACAACCCTCCTCCTTTATCTTGACTTGGGATCAGCAATGCGAGCAAGCTCACACGGGCGAAAATAAAAGTATAATGATGCAAGAAAAATAACTATAAGTACGAAGAATAATTATAGGGACAAATGAATTAACAAATTATAACTCAGTAAAAGTTTTGTGAATCAAGTTCAAAACCATATTAAATTCTGATTCATATGCAGTTATAAGCTCCTAATTTTCTCAAACTAAATAAGTGTCACTTTTGTTAAGAATAATATTTGCTTTTAGACAAAGCAAGAGGAACCTCTCCGGTGGCAGATCGACAATGTAACATATGGATTCACATGAAACCAAAAGCGTTAGCCACACCCTATATATGTGATAAAGAAATAACCAAATATTTATAAGTAGTATTTGATTGTGAATCCAATTATTATTGTATATGTTAGGATCGGGTTACCGGGTAGTGCGGAATTTAGTCAAACAACGTTATAATGACAATAACAAAGACAATTCAAGTTGATAATAACGGCAATTAAAGAAGATAAAGAAGACACAAATTTAACGTGGTTCGGTCAAGGTGACCTACGTCCACAAGCGGAGAGGAGCAAATTTACTATACCAACAAGAGTACAAAAGAGAGTACAAAATTAGAGTAAATACTCTAATTAATCCCAAATACCCTAAGAGAATAACCTCACAAGATCACTCCAAAGAAAGGGTTTACACAAGTGTTTTCCAACACTCACTCTCTTACAAAATACTCTATAATGAAATAAAGGAGGAGAAAGAAAGACAAGAGTGAAAAGCTCTTGAATTGGTGTATTTGCAAATGAGGAGAAACTCCTCTATTTATAGCAAGAAATACTTGGCGTAATAATGGATATTATGTCATGGCAAATGTCATGATCCACAAATTTTGTTATAATGGATATTATGTCATGGCAAATGTCATAAAAATTTGGCCATATTACAAATCTTCACCTTGACCTAATTTCGGCTTATATATAGTAAATTTGCTCTACTTTCTCTGCAAAAACCCCTATGGGCAAAATCATTCTTCGTAAATGCCAATCAAGTTCAGGCAAAGCTTAAACTTGGACACTGGAAGAGGTTTTGTGAACATGTCAGCAGATTTGTCTCTAGTGTTGATCTTCTGAACAAAGACTTTTCCTTCAGCAATGGTTTCTCGGATGAAATCATACTTTATATCAATGTGCTTCATCCTCTCATGATACATTTGATCTTTAGTCAAGTGAATGGCACTTTGACTATCACAGAAAATGGTAATACTACCTTGGTGTAAACTGAGTTCCGCAAATAGACCCTTCAACCATAAAACTTCTTTGATCGCCTCGGTCACTGCCATATATTCTGCTTCGGTAGTAGGTAAAGCTACTACATGTTGTAATGTAGCTTTCCATCTAATAGCGCAACCACCGATGCAAAATACATAGCCTGTCAGTGATCTTGTTTTGTCAAGATCACCTGCATAATCTGAGTCTACAAAACCAACCAAAGTGTTAGTATTTCTCCCAAACTCCAAACATGTGTTTGAAGTACCTCGCAAGTATCTACTGCATGCCAATGTGCTTTACTAGAGCAAGCCATATACCGGCTTACCACACTCACTGCTTGTGAAATGTATAGACGTGCACAAACCATTGCATACATAATACTGCCGACTGCACTAGAATAAGGAACCTGTGCCATGTACCTCTCTTCTTCCTCCGACTGTGGGGACTGAGCAGCTGATAACTTAAAATGAGCAGCAAGAGGGGTACTAACTGGTTTAGCATCTTTCATGCCAAACCTCTCCAAGACTTTCTCCAAGTACTTCTTCTGGGTCAGAAATAGCCTGTTGGCTTTTCGATCTCTTTTGATCTCCATGCCAAGAATTTTCTTAGCTTCTCCCAAATCTTTCATCTCAAATTCACTTTTCAGCTGACTTTTCAAATTGTGAATTTCTGTTAAATCTTTAGCAGCAATGAGCATGTAATCAACATATAATAATAGGTACACAAATGAACCATCATTTAACTTCCGGAAATAAACACAACTATCATACATGCTCCTTGAATAACCATGACCCAACATAAAGTAATCAAACTTTTTATACCATTGTCTTGGAGACTGCTTTAATCCGTACAAGGATTTCTTCAACAAGCAAACATGATCTTATTTTCCTTCAATTTCAAATCCTTCGGGTTGATGCATGTATATTTATTCCACAAGTTTGCCATGTAAGAAAGTTGTCTTAACATCAAGTTGTTCTAATTCCAAATCATATATGGCAACAAAGGCAAGCAAGACACGAATAGAGCTATGTTTAATAACAGGTGAGAAAATATCATTAAAATCAACTTCTTGTACATGACTATAGCCCTTTGCAACTAATCGTGCCTTATACCTCACATCTTCAACCCCTGGAATGCCATCCTTTTTCTTGAAGACCCATTTGCAACCAATAATTTTTTTTCCTGATGGCGGCTTCACAAGAGATCAAGTACCATTCTTGTGGAGAGACTCAATTTCTTCATTCATTGCAATCAACCATTTGGCTGAGTCAGCACTAGAACCTGCTTCTGAATATTTTGATGGTTCTCCAATTTCTTCAGTTTCCTGTGCAACTGAAAAAGCAAATGCAACATAATCTCCAAACTTTATTGGTTGTTTACCTTCTCTTCTTGGCCTATGTTTGGCTATAGAATACTCCTCTTCTTCTGGTTCAACTTCAGGAGTCTCAACTTCAGGAATTTCAGCTTCTGTCTCAACTTCAAGAGTTTCAACTGTATTTTGCTCCAAAGTTGACGAGCTTGGCTAAAAAGAAATGCCAATCTCAATCTCCACCTGGTTCTGTGTACACTTTCCTTTATATGTATCACAAGAACTAGAAGACTCTTTTCTAGAATGTAACATAGAGGATTCATCAAAGGTTACATCTCTACTAATTATAAATTTTGGTGCCATGGGATCAGGATACCATAGTCGGTATCCTTTCACCCCAGATGTATACCCAAAGAAAATGCACTTTTTAGCCCTTGGCTCTAATTTTCCATCATTTTCATGCATGTATGCAGGGCAACCAAATGTCTTTAAATCAAAATAATTAGCAAGAGTACCTGACCACACTTCCTCTGGAGTCTTAAAGTTCAAAGGTGCAGAAGGAGCTCGGTTGACAATATAACAAGGTGTAGAGATAGTTTCTGCCTAAAAGGCATTTGTCAACCCAGCATTTGAAATCATGCAACGAGCCCTTTCCAAAAGAGTTATATTCATCCTTTTTGCCACACCATTTTGCTGAGGTGTCATTCTCACAGTACGATGTCGAGCAATTCCTTCATTCTTGCAAAATTCGTTGAATTCATCATTACAAAATTCCAAGCCATTATCTGTTCTAAGCCGCTTAACCTGTTTTCCTGTTTGCTTCTCAATCAAAACTTTCCATTGTTTGAAATTTAAGAAAACATCACTTTTATTTTTCAGGAAATAAACCCAAACTTTCCTTGAATAATCATCAATGAAAGTTAACATATACCTGACACCACCTTTTCATGGGGTATGTGAAGGACCCCAAAGATCTGAATGAATATAATCCAAAGTATCTTCTGTTCTATGAATCGCTGGAGATTTGAAGCTGACTCTTTTCTGCTTCCCAAACAAACAATGTTCACAGAACTTCATATTTCCGGTACTTTGGCCACATAAGAGACTTCTTTTACTAAGGATGGAAAGACCTTTTTCACTCATATGCCCCAATCGCATATGCCACAATTTGGTGATGTCAGAATCTGATTAATCTGATATTGAAATTGCAGCAGCACCTGTAACAGTAGATCCCAAAAGAGTATACAACATACCAGATCCGCGTGATTTCATGATCACAAGAGCACCATGAGAAATTTTCAGAACTCCACCTTCACCTGTGTACTTGCACCCAAGAGATTCTAGAGTGCCCAAAGAGATGAGATTTTTCTTCAAGTCAAGAACATGTCTAACATCGGTGAGAGTTCTCACCACACTATCGTGCATTTTGATTTGGACTGTACCTTTTTAATAACTTTGTAGGCAGCATTGTTGCCCATCAAGACAATTCCACCTCCAATAGATTCATATGTAGTAAATAAATCCCGACTGGGACACATATGATAAGAACAACCTGAATCTAAAATTCACTCATTGTTAGATTTGAAACTATTATTAGTTGCTAAACAATAGTTCCCTCAGTCTTATCAACACCTACACTTGCTTTGGCAGTGTCAGTATTTTTGTGCTCATTTTTCTTTTCTGTATGCTTTTCTTTATTTTTAAATTTAAAGCATTCAGAAATAATGTGACCTTTCTTATGATAATATTTGCACATGACATTTATGTATCTGGATTTTGACTTTGATTTATGTTTCTCACTACTTGAATCTTTCTTATTGGATCTACCTCTTATGAATAAGCCTTCCCCTTGGTTCCCACTAGTTTACCAGTAATATCTCTATCTATTTGTTCTTTTGATTTCAAAATAGATTTGATATCTTTATAAAAGATATTATCCTTTCCATAAAGCATAGTATCTCTTATATGTTTAAACGACTGGGGTAAGGAAACAAGAAATAACACAGCTTGATCCTCATCTTTGATTTCAACATCTATGTTATTTAAATCTATAAGAAGAGAATCAAAAGTATCAAGATGAGTAAGTATAGAGGTACCTTCAGCCATACGAAAAGTGTAGAGTTTTTGCTTTAGGTAAAGCCTGTTTTCTACTGTTCTTTTCATATATAGGGTTTTAAAATTTTCTCATATGCCTTTGGCTGAGCTTTCTGCTGCAACTTCACGCAAAACCTTACTTGAAAGATTTAAAATAATACCTGTTTTTGCCTTTTTGTGTATGACGGCAAACTCCTTATCCGTCATTTTATCCGACATCTTCTCCTTTCATTGCAGTGCCAAATCTAAGCCATCCTGAATTAGGATAGCTTTCATCTTTAATTGCCACATTCCTAAGTTTGCACTTCGGTCAAATTTCTCAACATAAGACTTTGCTAGAGTCATTTTGGCTATTTAAACTAATCCGGTTAGATCTGGCTCTGATACCAACTTGTTAGGATCGGGTTACCGGGTAGTGCGAAATTTAGCCAAACAACGTAATAATGACAATAACAAAGACAATTCAAGTTGATAATAACGGCAAATAAAGAAGATAAAGAAAACACAATTTTAATGTAGTTCGGTCAAGGTGACCTACGTCCACAAGCGGAGAGGAGCAAATTTACTATACCAACAAGAGTACAAAATTAGAGTAAATACTCTAATTAATCCCAAATACCCCAAGAGAATAACCTCACAAGATCACTCCAAAGAAAGGGTTCACATAAGTGTTTCCCAACACCCACTCTCTTACAAAATACACTATAATGAAATAAAGGAGGAGAAGGAAAGACAAGAGTGAAGAGCTCTTGAATTGGTGTGTTTGAAAATGAGGAGAAACTCCTCTATTTATAGCAAGAAATACTTGGCCTAATAATGAATATTATGTCATGACAAGTGTCATGATCCACAAATTTTGTTATAATGGATATTATGTCATGGCAAATGTCATAAAAATTTGGCCATATTACAGTATATTAACTGAAGATTATTGTAGGAACCTATAAAGTTAAAATTATAGATACGCCTATGAACCTCTCGGCATGAACTACAGCTAAAGGTGCCCTTCAGCAATAAACTACTCTAGCCTGATTAATCACATTTGGAAAAAGAGGAAATTAAGGAGAAAATAACATAAATATTTGGTCGTGAATTCAGTTGTTATTGTATATTAACTGAAGATTATTGTAGGAATCCATAAACTTTAAATTCTGGATCCGCATCTGAAACTCTCGGCCTGAACTACACGTAAAGGTGTCCTTCAGCAATAAACTACACTAGCCTAATTAATCACATTTAGGAAAAGAAGAAATTAAGGAGAAAATGAGATATACTATCACCAGCGTAATGCACTTCAAATGGCAGAAACACTAGTTCTGGACAATAATATAGCAAGATAGAGGAGAGAAAAAACCTAGAGTAATCCGAGCAGGAATCACGAAATGGCCTCGTTGATGGCGATTTAGACTCATACTCGCTGAAAGGTTGATAAGATTTTTGTGTGAGACGGCTAGTGATTAATGTTGTGTCTTAGTATTACTCTTTTGTTTTTTATAGTGTCGGGTTTATTTAATGGCTATCGCTTTTGCTTTGCATCTATTTTTTGGTTTTCATAATACTGTTATTTTTCCTATGGTATTTGTTGATGGTACTTGTAGGCATATACATTATATTAAAATTAAATCCATAAAATAATTAAATTGTGCTTCTAGGAATATGACATCTTGGGCTTAATGAAGTTGATTTATCACTTTAGCCCAATTAAATGGGCTAGCTCAATAGATTAATACGTATTTATTTAATTCATATATATTGGACTTATACAATTAATTCAATTATATTAACCCATAATATTTATTTGGACCAATATATCTTGAATTTAAAATATAGTCCAAATTATTTTATGGATTTAATTTTAATATAATTTATATGCCTACAGTACTGATATTGTCTCCTTTTGTTTTCTTGAGCCGAGAGTCTTTCGGAAACAACCTCTCTACTGCCTCAGATAGGGATAAGGTCTGCGTATACACTACCCTCCCTATACCCCACAAGTGAAATTTTACTGGATCGTTGTTGTTGTTGTTGTTGTTATACTCGTTGAAAGGTTGGTAAAAATAAGGAAAATAAAAACATTCCTTCAACTCCTTCCGAATAATGCTGCTCATTTTCATTTGATCCTCTGTCATCTTGAGACAGGATCAGAGGCGGATCTATAGTGTAATCTAACCCAGTAGTTTTCGCTCAGATCATGTATATTATGTATTAAAAAATTTACTAAATATTTATAAAGATTTGATTGATTTGAGGTCGTCGTAAGAATTCATAAATCTATTAGTTTTTGCCCAAATCATGTATATTACTCCATGTATTAAGAAATTTACTAAATATTTATAAATATTCGATTGATATTGAGGTCGCTGTAAAAATCCATAAATTTTAAATTCTGAATCCGCTAACAGAGCTTCAAAATCCATAACTGAACTGTACAGAAAAGTGTAAAAGGTCAAAACTGACTTCTAACTAATTCTATGATTCACGCCCGTTTCCTTTTATTTAATTCCAATTACTTCCCGCCTCAGCCTACTAATTTAAACGACGGTGTTTCATATTATAACGACATTGTATGACCCCTCTATTTCGAGACGATGTCGTTTTCTCTATTCTCTATTCGATTTACAACAACACCTAATGGCTAATAGTAGATTTAGCATAAAACTAATTAATTTATGACAGGTCCTTATAATATACGAAATACAAGTGAGATAAGCTTAAATAGAGTGATATAGTAAGTGAAAATTCATATAACTGACTCCAATTTGTTGAGACTGCACATTTGTGACACGATCCAATTTTCCCTCCGTATGATGTTGTGATAACACTTAGTCTCTATGACTAGGTAAGCCTAATATTTTGCGGAATAAATAAAATGAAAACATAAATTTAACAACTAACTCCTCAATATACTACACAACATTCCCAAAACCCAGAACATCGTGAATCACAAACTACAGAAGGAAAATCTAGTGTCTCTATACATCCGAGTCTGTATAAAAAAAATACAGAAGATAATGGACATGGAAAAGAGTAGAAGGGGACTCCGAGGTCTGCGGACTCGGCAGATATACCTTGAAGTCTCCAAAGCTGTCTCGGCTCACTGATAGTGCGGCTGATAATGAGCACCTGGATCTGCATACGAACAACATGTGCAGAAGAGTAGCAAGAGTACACCACAATTGGTACCCAGTAAGTGACAAGCCTAACCTCGGTAGAGTAGTGACGAGGTCAGGTCCGGGCCCTACTGGAATATGATAATAAAGCAAGGCAAGAATGAAATATCGCAGTAAAATAAAGACTGAAATTTAACAAGAAGAAATTCATAGAAGGTAACAGCTCAATACACAGAAATACAACAAGGGATCTCCCGAGATACCGTCTCGTAGTCTCAAACGTAAATGTGCAGGGGGGATCTCTCGGAATACCATTTCGCAGTCCCAAAGTAAATATGCAAGACATGGGGATCTCCCGGAATACCGTTCCATCTCCCAGAATACCATTCCGTAGTCCCAAAGTAAATATGCAAGACATGGGGATCTCCCGAAATACCGTTTTGTAGTCCCAAAGTAAATATGCAAGACATGGGGATCTCCCGAAATACCGTTTTGTAGTCCCAAAGTAAATATGCAAGACAGGGGGATCTCCCGGAATACCGTTCCGTAGTCCTAAAGAAAATATGCAAGACATGGGGAATCTCTCGGAATACCGTTCCGTAGTCCCAAAGTAAATATGGAGGGAGAACTCCAATGAACCGCCTCGTAGTCTCAAAAGTAAATACACAGACCAAACGACAAATACAATAGTTAATAGTAAGATTTCTACGGCTATACTGATAAAGAACAAGGAAAAAGCAAGAAAATCAACTAGGCATGTTTCAGAGAGTTCAAGTAAGCAGTTAAAGCACGTAGACATGCGATATTAGACTAAACATGATAGCTACACATATTGGAATAATTCAATTAAGAATGAAAATAGATAAATACTCATTAAAATGGTATAACTCAAAATAAATGGAAAACAGGTTGCTACTCAGTAAGAAAATCGAGTTTTTCTAGAACTAGCTCGTGTACATACTCGTCACCTCACGTACACGACGCTCACATATCACAATAGTTACAAATCTTAAGGAAATTTTTCCCACACAAAGTTAGGCAAGCCACTTACCTCGAACCAAGCTCAATCAATCGGTAACAATGCCTTTTCCACGAATATCCGACTCCGAATGGCCCAAATCTAGCCAAAATAATTACATATCATAAATACAACTATAATAGACTAATCTAATTAATGAAATCAAGATTTTAATAAAAATTCTAAAATCCGTCCTAAAAAGTCGACCCAGGCCCACGTCTCGGAATCAGGTTAAAGTCACAAAATTCGAAAGCCCATTCACTCACGAGTCTAACCATATCAAATTTACTAAAATCCGACACCAAATGGTCCTTCAAATCCACAAATCAAATTTTCTAAATCCCTAGCCTCAAACTCCCAAATTTCACCTTAAATACACACTAACTAGGTCGAAAAATAAATGGGGAAGTAAGATTATTGATAAAAAAAATAAGCACAAGGGACTTACTTCAAGAAATGCCTCGAAAATGCTCTCAAAAATCGCCCTAAACCGAGTTTGCAAAGTCCAAAATGACAAAAATCATAAAGCCCTTCGGTTTTAAACACTGCTCAGGAATTTTCGCACCTGCGGAGCTTGGGCTCGCACCTGCGCGCCCGCTGGTGCGAAAATGTGGGCGCACCTATGAAAACAACTAACCTTGGCTGCCTCCGCTTCTGCGACCACTGGTCCGCAATTGCGCTATCGCATGTGCAGAGAAACCATCGCACCTGCGACCTCTGCCAATCTCCACCCCTTCTGCACCTGCGCTCAACCTTCCGGACATGTGGCCTCGCACCTATGGCTAATACCTTCGCTAGTGCGATCATACTAGCAAAAGACCAAACTTTAGAAATTTCTCAACTTCCATTCCAAGTCCGTTAACCACCCGAAACTCACCCGAGGCCCCCGGGACCTCAAACAAACATACCAACCAATCCTAAAAAACCAAACGAACCTAGTCGAGCCCTCAAACCACATCAAATAACGTTAAAATCACAAATCATCCTCCGATTCAAACTTAAAGAACTTGAAACTTCCAAATTCTACAACCGATTCCGAAACCAACCAAACCACGTCCGATTAACCCTAAATTTTGCACACAAGTCATATTCAACATTACAGACCTACTCCAATTTCCGGAATCAGAATCCTATCCCGATATCAAAACGTCCACTACCGGTTGATAAGTAGAGATTTTAGCCTATTATTTGCTCTCTTTTACTTGTGTTTAGGGCAAAACATGCGTGAAGGTATTCCCGAAAACTAATATAATATGCTTGCTTGCAGGGATTGTTCAAAATAAGCTAAATGAGTCATATTATCAACTCATAAAGGAGTCAAAACTTGAACAAAAATCAAGATGGGGCTAAAAGACATGAATGCGAACCGCGTCAAAAAGGTGCGGCCGCGAAAGTACCTACGCGGCCACGATTGGAATTAAGCGGACCGTGGTTACTGAGGTTCAGAGAGCTTACATTTTAAGAAAAAACAAGAAGTGCAGTCCGCGGAAGTCTCCTACGTGACCGCGATGGAAATTACGCGGTCCATGAAACCATGCTCAACCCAGATCCAGAAGTGAAGAATGCGGACCGCGATCAGAATTACGCGGCCGATAAAGCAAGAGCGCGGCCGCGGTCAAAATTACGTGGCCGATAAAGCAAGAGTGAGACCGCGGTCAGAATTACGCGACCGCGTAACCTTCGCAGGGGTATGTTTGTCCGAAAATTTCAGCTTAGTATAAATAGAACTTTTTGTCATTTTTAGAGGAGGTTGTATATTTGCTGAGCACGTGAGACGGCTGAAACTTCCCTTTTGGGCAATTTTGTATTAGATTCACCTTATAACATTAGATTTTCATCTTTTAATCTAGTATTATGAATTTTATCTTCTTTTCATCTTAGATTTCTGCTATTTCAATTAGTAGCTAGACCCATAGCTACGGTTGTGACCCAACCCTAGTGTGGGTATGTAATGGGTACTGAATTTTAGGGCTTGAATGTTTATGGGTTAGTGATATTTAGCAAAGTTCTTGCTAGAATTATAGAATTAGTGGTTGCAAACACTAATTCATGCCGTTATGACTTAGTCTCTTCTTGAGAAAGAGGGACTAAGTCTAGGAAAACTAGGCTAACAAGGAATTGGGGTGAACTCAAGAAATTGATAGCCCCAATTAAAGGGTTAAACCTAGAGATAGTAATACCCGACTTGAGCTAATATTACGTGACTTGCATGAATACCCATTTGGACTTGAAAAAGCCAATTTGGGCAAAATCACTCAAACTATCGATAGGTATAGAGTGAGTACTTGGGTGTGATAGCTATATTACGACCCCAAATTAATCAAGCCTGCCCTAGATTCATGCTACCCGTTAGATATCCACCTAGGCGTAAGTCACTACCGTAGTCCTTTTAAACACTTGAAAACCAACAATAAAAAATACTGTACTTAACTTTAATCATTGCATACAATAGAATAGAATTAGAAGTAGAATCAAAACCAAAATGTGTGGAAGCGTAATTAGGAACAAAACACGCATCTAGACTTAGATATAAACCTAATTCCAAAACAATTAACTCCCTGTGGATTCGATCCAGATCTTGTTGGGTAAAACTGCATCGACCATTCTCACTACTCAATAGTAGTGCAGGCTTGGACCCGATCACCGGTCAAAATTTCCAAAAATTTGACTTTCGCCATTTCAAGCCTAAATAAGCTACGGACCTCCAAAATACAATCCAGACATGCCCCTAAGTCCAAATTCATCTAACGGAGCTAACGAGACTGACATAATTCTATTACTGAATCGTATTCACTTTGTTCTGACTACGGTCCAAATCCTAAGGCTTAAACCTATATTTAGGGACTAAGTGTCCCAAAAACATTCCAAAAGCCAAAACGAAACCTCCCGGAAAGTCACAATAGTAGAAATAGATATGGGAGAAGCAGTAAATAGGGGATCAGGGTTATTACTCTCAAAACGACCGGCCGGGTCATTACATCTCCCCCCTCTTAAAATAATCGTTCGTCCTCGAACGAGAATAGAGACATACCTGAAGTGGTAACAAGATGAGGATAACGGCTGCGCATATCCTGCTCGGTCTCCCAAGTTGCCTCCTCGACTGGCTATCCCCTCCACTGAACCTTCACGGAACTAATGTTCTTTGATCTTAGCTTTGTGACCTGCTTGTCTAAAATAGCCACTGGCTCCTCAACATAAGATATATCCTAGTCCAATTGGACTGAGCTGAAATCCAACACATGGGACGGATCACAGTGATACATCCGGAGCATCGAAACATGAAATACCGGATGAACTCCTGCTAGGCTAGGAGGCAAGGCAAGCTCATAAACAACTTCCCCAACTCGCCGCAACACCTCAAAGGGACCAATAAGCCTTGGGATTAGCTTGCCCTTCTTTTCGAACCTCATAATGCCCTTCATATGCGAAACTCGGAGTAAGACCCTCTCTCCAACCATGAATGCAACATCGCAAATCTTTCGGTCTGCGTAACTCTTCTGTCTGGACTGGGCTGTGTGAAGTCTATCTTGAATTACCTTAACCTTTTCCAAGGCATCCTGAACAAAGTCCATACCCAATTATTTGGCCTCGCCCGACTCGTACCAACCCACTGGGGACCTACACCGCCTACCATACAGAGACTCATACAGCTATATCTGAATGTTGGACTGATAACTGTTGTTGTAAGCAAACTCCGCAAGTGGCAAGAACTGGTCCCAAGCACCTTCAAAATCTATCACACAAGCGCGAAGCATATCCTCCAGTATCTAAATAGTGCGCTCGGACTGTCCGTCCGCCTGAGGGTGAAACGCTGTGCTCAACCCAACCCGAGTACCCAACTCCTACTATACAGCTCTCCAGAACCGTGATGTAAACTAAGTACCCCAGTCAGAGATGATAGATACTGATACGCCATGAAGTCTGACGATCTCGCCGATATAAATTCGAGCCAACTGCTCGGAAGAATAGGTAGTCATCACAGGAATGAAATGAGACGACTTGGTCAGCCTATCTACAATCATCCAAACTGCATCAAACCTCCGCTGAGTCCGTGGGAGTCCAACAACGAAATCCATAGTGATCCGCTCCCATTTCCATTCCGGAATCTCTACCTTAAGCAACCCACCTGGCTGATGATGCTCATACTTCACCTGCTGGCAATTTAGACATCGGGCCACATACTCTACTATGTCCTTCTTCATCCTTCTCCACTAGAAATGTTGTTTCAAGTCCTGATACATCTTTGCGGCACCCGGATGAATAGAGTACCATGAGCTGTAAGCCTCCTGGAGAATCAACTCACGCAAACCATCTACATTGGGCACACATAGCCTGCCCTGCATCCTCAATGCACCATCATCTCCAATAGTGACCTCTTTAGCATCACCGTGCTGGACCGTGTCCCTAAGGACGAGCAGATGGGGGTTATCATTTTGACGCTCCCTGATACGATCATAAATAGAAGACCGAGAGACCACACAAACTAATACTCGACTTAGAAATATCCAATCTCATAAACTGGCTGGCTAAGGCCTGAACATCCAACGCCATGGGCCTCTATGCTGCTTGTAGATATGCTAAGCTCCCCAAACTCTCAGCCCGACGACTCAAAGCATCGGTCACCACATTGGCCTTCCCAGGGTGGTACAAAATGGTGATATCATAATCCTTAAGTAGCTCCAACCACCTCCGCTGACGCAAGTTAAGATCTTTTTGCTTAAACAGATGCTGCAAACTACGACGATCGGTGTAAATCTCACAAGGAACACCGTTCAAATTATGCCGCCAAATATTCAATGCATGAACAACAGCTTCTAACTCAAGGTCGTGGACGGGATAATTCTTTTCATGCACCTTCAGCTGTCTGGATACGTAGGCAATCACCCTACCGTCCTGCATCAACATCGCGCCGAGACCAATCCGTAATGCATCATAATATACAATATAAGACCCCGAACTTGTAGGCAATACCAATACTGGGGCTGTAGTCAAAGTTATCTTGAGCTTCTGAAAGTTTTCCTCCAATTCCTCTGTCCACCTGAACGGAGCACCATTCTGGGTCAGCCTCATCATAGGTGTTTCAATAGATGAGAAACCCTGTAAAAATCAACGGTAATACCCAGCCAAACCAAGAAAACTCCGGATCTCCGTAGCTGAGGACGGTTTGGGCCAACTCTGCACTGCTTCAATCTTCTTCGGATCCACTTGGATCCCCTCACTCGATACTATATGACCCAAGAATTTCACTAAGTCTATCTAAAACTCACACTTTGAAAATTTTGCATATAACTTCTTTTCTCTTAAGGTCTGAAGCACAGTTCTCAGGTGCTGCTCATGATCCTCCTGACTCCTGGAGTATACCAGAATGCCGTCAATAAACATAATGATGAATGAGTCAAGATAAGGCTGGAGCACACTGTGCATTAAGTGCATAAAAGTTGTCGGGGCATTGGTGAGCCCAAAAGACATACAAGAAACTCATAGTGACCATATTTGGTCCTGAAAGCAGTCTTCGGGATATCTGGCTCTCGAATTTTTTACTGATGATATCCTGAACCTAATTCAATCTTGGAAAATACTCTGGCACCCTGTAACTGATCAAATAAGTCATCAATACGAGGCAATGGATACCTGTTCTTCACTGTGACTTTGTTCAACTAGTGGTAATCAATACACATCCGCATAGAACCATCCTTTTTTTTTCATAAATAAGATAGGAGCACTCCGTGGTGACACACTAGGCCGAATGAAGCCCTTATCAAGAAACTCCTGTAACAGCTCCTTTAACTCAGGAGGAGCCATACAGTACGGAGGAATAGATATGGGTTGAGTGCCTTGCAACACGTCAATGCCAAAATCAATATCGATGTCGGGCGGCATGCTTGGAAGATCAGCTGGAAACACATCTGGAATGTCCCTCACTACTGGAACTGACTCAACTGTAGGGGTATCAATGCTGACATCTCTCAACCATTCATTGAGCTTTAAGAAATGAAATAACCTTGCCAGGAGTATACTCTAAGGTACCTCTCCACTCTAATCACGATAATCCTGGCATAGCCAGTGTCACGGTCTTAGCGTGAAAATCAAGAATAACATAATGGGGCGACAACCAGTCCATGCCCAAAATAATATCAAAGTTCACTATGCTGAAAAATAATAAATTGGCTCTGGTCTCAAAACCACTAAGATCAATCAAACACGACCGATACACGCGATCCACAATAAGATAATCTCCCACAGGAGTAGACACATAAATAGGGAAGCCCAAAGAATCCCGAGATACGCCCAAATACGGGGCAAAATAAGAGGACACATAAGAATATGTAGAGCCTGGGTCAAATAATACCGATGCATCTCTATGACAGACCGGAACAATACCTGTAATGACAGAATCAGAAGCAACTACCTCTGTACGAGCAAGAATGGCATAATATCTGGCCTGGCCTCCCCCTCTAGGGTGACCTCTACCTCCCCGACCTCCACCCCGAGCTGGCTGAGAAGGTGGGGTGGCAGCTGGTGCTGTAATCATAGCCGGAGGACCCGATGGAGCACGTTGTGGTTGAGAAGTCTGTAGAGGTGCACCCCTCCTAAATCTGGGGCAATCCCTCACCATATGGCGAGTGTCGCCACACTCAAAATAAGCTCTGGAAGGGCGTGGCTGCTGTGACTGGCTCGGGCCAGGTCTACTGGACTGGCCTCTAGGAACACCCCGTACAGGAGGCACACTAGATAATGGCGGTGCATAATAAGGCTCCTTGGGCCTAGAAGGGGCTGGGACACCACTGACGGCTGGAAAAGCTAAATTAACGGGGCGACTCACATAACCCCTACCATGGCGAGCTGCTGGGGCACGAGCACCAGAATAATAACCAGTCTCTCAAGACCTCTTGGCCTCTCTCTCCCCTTTGTCCTGGGCAAGCATGCCCTCCAATCTCCCGACAATACTCACAACCTATTGAGAAGAAATATCCATCTTCGACTCCCTGGCCATACTAATCCAGATTCTGGGGTGAAGTCGCTCAATAAACCGTCGAACCCTCTCTCGAACTGTGGCAACCAAGGCCGGTGCATGTCGGGCCAAATCACTGAAACAAACTGCATACTCTGACATAATCATGGATCCCTGGTGTAGCTACTCAAACTCCGCATGCCATGAGTCCTTGAGGATCTGAGGGACATACTCTCTCAAAAACATATCCGAGAACTGAGTCCATGTAAGTGAAACTGCCTCATCTGGACTACTCAGCTCATAAGCACGCCACCACTAATAGGTTGCTCCTCTAAGTTGGAATGTAGTAAAAGAAACCCCGCTCGTCTCCTCTATGCTCGTAGTACGGAGAATACAATGACACTCCTCCAGAAAACCCTAAGTATCATCTGTAGCCAACCCGCTAAAGGTAGGTGTGTGGTACTTCTTGTACCTCTCAAGTCTGAGCTGCTCCACCTCAGAAGCTGTTTCCCTAACCTCGGGCTGAGCTGGAGCTACCGACTGCATTGGTACAATCTCTGAAACCTGGTCGACCTGAACCCGCTGCTCTGGAGTACCGACGACGGGAGTTTGTGCTCCTCCCCCGGCTTGAGATATGGCAGGAGCAAGTGGAATCAATCCAGCCTGAGCTAAGGTGCTGAACATGCTCAGAAACTGGGCTAGATTCTCCTGGAGGGCTGGTGCAGAAATAGGTGCCTCTGGTGTCTCCCCTCCAGTTGGAGCTATTGGGGGCTCCTCTGTAGCAGCTTGTGCGGGTGCTCTGGCTGCACCACATGGATGCCCTCGGCCTCTACCCCGGCCCCGGCCTCTCGCAGCTCTAGCAGGGGGCGTAGGTGTCTGGTCATCTGATCTGCCTATACGTGTCCTAACCATCTGTGAGAGAATAGAATACAAAAGTTTACAATTTTTGCAAGTCAACAATTTCCGCACGACAAGGAATCAATGTAGTGAAATTTTCCTAACTGTTCCATAGCCTCACGAAGATAAGTACAGACGTCTCTGTAATGATCCGTGAGACTCTAATAAACCATCTTGTGACTCACGACACCTATGAACCTAGGGCTCTAATACCAACTTTTCACGACCCAATTTCCCCTCTTTATGACGTCGTGACGGCACCTAGTCTCTATGACTAAGTAAGCCTAACATTTTGCGAAATAAATGAAATCAAAACATAAATTTAACAACTAACTCTTCAATATACTACACAGCATTCCCAAAACCCAGAACATCGTGAATCACAAACTACAGGAAGAAAATCTAGTGTCTCTATACATCAGAGTCTATCAAAAAAAAATATAGAAGATAATGGACATGGGGAAGAGTAAAATGAGACTCCGAGGTCTGCGGACACGACAGATATACCTTGAAGTCTCCAAAGCTGTCTCGGCTCACTGATAGTGCGGCTGATAAGGAGCACCTGGATCTGCACACGAACAATATGTACAGAAGAGTAGCATGAGTACACCACAATTGGTACCCAGTAAGTGACAAGCCTAACCTCGATAGAGTAGTGACAAGTCAGGTCCGGTCCCTACTGAAATATGATAATAAAGCAAGGCAAGAATGAAATATCGCAGTAAAATAAAGACTGAAATTTAACAAGAAGGAATTCATAGAAGGTAACAACTCAATACACAGAAATACAACAGGGGATCTCCCGAGATACCGTCTCGTAGTCTCAAACGTAAATGTGCAGGGGGGATCTCCCGGAATACCGTTTCGTAGTCGCAAAGTAAATATGCAAGACATGGGGATCTCCCGGAATACCGTTCCATCTCTTGGAATACCGTTTCGTAGTCCCAAAGTAAATATGCAAGATATGGGGATCTCCCAAAATACCGTTTTGTAGTCCCAAAGTAAATATGCAAGACAGGGGGGATCTCCCGGAATACCATTCCGTAGTCCCAAAGTAAAAATGCAAGACATGGAGAATCTCCCGGAATACCGTTTCGTAGTCCCAAAGTAAATATGCAGAGAGAACTCCCAAGGAACCGCCTCGTAGTCTCTAAAGTAAATACACAAACCAAACAACAAATACAATAGTTAACAATAAGATTTCTACGCCTATACTGATAAAGAACAAGGAAAAAGCAGAAAAATCAACTAGGCATGTTTCACAGAGTTCAAGTAAGCAGTTAAAGCACGTAGATATGCGATATTAGACTAAACAGGATAGCTACACATATTGAAATAATTCAATTAAGAATAAAAATAGATTAATACTCATTAAAATGGTATAACTCAAAATAAATGGAAAACAGGTTGCTACTCAGTAAGAAAATCGGGTTTTTCCCCAACTAGCTCGTGTACGTACTCGTCACCTCACGTACACGACGCTCATATATCACAATAGTTCCAAATCTTAAGGGAATTTTCCCCACACAAAGTTAGGCAAGCCACTTACCTCGAACCAAGCTCAATCAATCGGTAACAATGCATTTTCCACGAATATCCGACTCTGAGTGGCCCAAATCTAGCCAAAACAATTACATATCATAAATACAACTATAATAGACTAATCTAATTAATGAAATCAAGATTTTAATAAAAATTTCAAAATCCGTCCTAAAAAGTCGACCCGGGCCCACGTCTCGAAATCGGGTAAAAGTCATAAAATCCGAAAGTCCATTTACTCACGAGTCTAACCATATCAAATTTACTAAAATCCGACACCAAATGGTCCTTCAAATCCAAAAATCAAACTTTCCAAATCCCTAGCCTCAAACTCCCAATTCCACCTTAAATACACACTAATTAGGTGAAAAAATAAATGGGGAAGCAAGATTATTGATCAAAAATAAGCACAAGGGATTTACCTCAAGAAATGCCTCGAAAATGCTCTCAAAAATCGCCCTAAACCGACTTTGCAAAGTCCAAAATGACAAAAATCACGAAGCCCTTCGGTTTTAAACACTGCCCAGGCATTTTCGCACCTGCGGAGCTTGAGCTCGCACCTGTGCGCCCGCTGGTACGAAAATATGGGCGCACCTGCGAAAACAACTAACCTTGGCTGCCTCCGCTTCTGCGACCACTGGTCCGTATCTGCGCTATCGCAGGTGCGGAGAAACCATCGCACCTGCGACCTCTGCTGATCTCCACCCCTTCCGCACCTGCGCTCAACCTTCCACACATGCGGCCTCGCACCTGCGGCTAAAGCAATGTTTTGTAAATTTTTTTATAGAATTGTGACCTAAATTTTATTTAATATATATATACACTATACTATATATACATCTTATATCGAATATAACTATATATATATATATATATATATATATATATATATATATATATATATATATATATATATATATATATATAGAGAGAGAGAGAGAGAGAGAGAGAGATATATATATATATACATCTTATATATAGTATATAAGATGTATATATACCTTATCGAATATAGCTTATATATATACATACTATATATACATTTAATTTGTGATCTCTCTCTCTCTCTCTCTATATATATATATACTATACTATACTATATATACATCTTATATCGATATATATATACTTTTTAGTAGTAACATAAAAGGACCAAAGTATGGTACTTCTTAGCTGGTATAAATATGGAATGATAGAAGATCAAGTTTTAGCTCAACTCAGATTAGAGTTTCAACTAAAACTCAGTTGAGCTAAAACTTGATCTTCTATCATTCCATATTTATACTAGCTAAAAAGTACCATACTTTGGTCATTTTATGTTACTACTAAAAAGTATATATATACTAAGTGTATAGTATATAAGCTATATAAGAAGTACATATATATACTATATGTACATCTTATATATATATATATATAGCTTATATATTATACACTTAGTAACAATAAAGTAAGCAATAGTAGCAATTATAGAAGGAAATTAGAGAGAGATTGTGATAGATTGATAATTTTGTAAGAAAAATGAAAGAATGAAGGGGTATTTATAGTTGAAAATAGGGAAAAAAATATAATTATAAAAAGTTTGGGGTTAAAATAAAATTGGGGGGGGGGGGGGAGAGGGTTAAATGGCTATTTTTGACAGTCCAACGACTATATATATTTTTTTTTAAAAAATATTTTATTTTATTTTATTTTAAATATAGCCGTTGGGACCGCTAAGGGACCGGTCCGGTCCCTGGCGGGCTAAATGGTCCCGGGCCTGGCGAGCCCAAAGCATAGGATCGGCCCACGAGACCGGCCAAGGCCCACTAAAACCGGGCCAAACGGTCCTGGCTCGTTTGGCCCATTTGGCCCGCGGTCCCGGGCCTGGACCGGCCTACTTGCCACCCTTAGAGAGGCTCAACGAAGTTGATGGCCTAAAGCCAAATTGTATTAAGAGGCCTATTTCACAAAATTCATGTAACAGTGAGACACAAAAAATCTTCTAATCTAATCAAGGAGTCAATTAATTATGAGAAAGTAGTTAAATCAAAGAAACAGAGTAAAAATAAATATACTACTAAGACGAAGATTTATCACTCTTTACTCACTCATCTGTGTATTCTTAACCAAATAAACAAATATTAAAATTTGGACGAGTAATCGCATAAGATATATAATACATAATAGTATAGTATAATATTTTTAGGGCCCTCTAGAATTTGGGGCCCAAGGCAATGGCTTGAGCAGCCTTACCCTCCAACCGACCCTGGTCGTCATGTCACTCAAGCACACAATGGATTCAAAAACACTAGTTAAAATCAAAGCAACCCCAAATATAACAATATTGATGAAGAGCTAAAAAAATATGTAAGTTTGTCCAGACAAAAGTCACTTCTCCTTGTTGTTCGGCTTAAATACAATTGAATGTTCTTGATAAATCATCATAGCAAAAAAATCAATAAATCGGCTAACTTTATGTTACGGCAAACATGCATGGATAAAACTTGTCGCAGCTTGTGTAGCGAGCTAGGAAACCTTAATTACTTTAACTAATCATTAGCTTATAGTCTTTGTTTTCTATTACCAGTATTGGTTCCTTTATTCTTGTCGTGATCTTTGGTAGGAGGGAATAGTTCGATGACAAGACGGTGTGAGTCCATTTTAAATGTGCTTATCGTTGCTTTTATTTTTTTCTCCGTTACAATGGCATGATGAATTTATCAATATTGGATGCCAAATATGCCGCTTCTGCAACATTAATTTAAGAGCTCTGACACAAAGCATGTGTGTCGATATAATTCTGTTACATATTTCGCATTCTTGTCCCAGAACTACCTTTTTAAATTTAATTACGTGAAGTTTTTGTTTGTTTTTGGTTGTAGATAGAAGGTGAATGATTCATTGTGGAAATAGTGATTTTGATATTGAATTATCAAAAAGATGCTAAACATGATTAAATAATTGATAGGTGTTAGCTAAAAGCATTCACAAATATTATCTTTTTCCACTGGTTTTTGTTCTTAATCATTTTATGAAAACCATTACACATTTTGGGAATAGTAATGCAAGAATTGTAATGTTGGATTATTTGTTGTTGAATGTTTTAGTTTGATATATTACAAATTAGTATATAATGTATAATTTTAAATATTTGAATACCTTTTTGCAAAATAAAAACTTTTCTCACTATATGAGGGTTAGTTTTGTCATTATAATATTTTTAGTTCATGTATTATTATTTATTATTTATATTATTATTCCATTTTGTATCGCGCATAAAATAATACATAAACTTCTGTATAACTTATATGCATATATTATTTATAAGGCAAACAAAAAAACACATATTATATAACTTAATGCAGATTTCTATATGGAGATTAAATCTTTTTTCAAACCCAAAAATAAACATTGTTAATTTAGTATTAATTTAGATTTAATCTCCATATAAAAATGTTGTAGTATTTTCAAAAATTAAATAGCCAAGTAGCTATGAATATCTACCATGTGGCCATTTGCATGAAAAGATGTGGCCAAATGGCTAAGCCAAAACAAGTGGCAATCATCTTTCATGCAATTAAACATTTGTCAATTTAAGAAGACCCTAGCATCTCTATAAATAGTATTCGTGTTCATCCGTAAGAGACATAAACAAAATTGGTCTTTTTTTACACTTTTCTAAACTAATCATTGCTTTCTTCTTTGGCTAATCATTACTATAATTATTATTCCCACTATGACCAAATCATTATCCGTTAAAATAATTTCTTCCCTCCGGTTTATTCCAAAACTTGCTGGTATTATTTAATTTTGCTGATTCATGTATCCTCTAAATAAGTAGAGATGGGTTTATTTAATCCTAGGGAAACATTTCACATTGCTGAAATAGTTTCTTAGGACAGTGCCTAACACGACTCAAGTCAATTCGTATATTTCCGCTAATAATATTATTTCAGTATTATTGTTGTTATTTTCCGGTGTCATTTTCCTGCAATCTAAGAAACTATGGCAAGTAATACTACTACGATAATTTTTTATGGTTCTACCAATTTTGGTATTGTCCCCGCTGCTACTGTTCCATCTATCCTACCAGATATCAACGGTGTTGCAAATGCGTTATTGCATCCACAACTTTGGTAGGCAATAATATCAAAATACAGGTATGTGAATAGACATGGTTACATATCCAATGCTAATATTAAAACCTTCAAGAAAAATGCACCTCAATGCAAGAGAAAAGTTGGGATAAATGATAATCTCGCTAAGTCAAAATTAAAATTGACTAAAGCGGATAATATAGTTGTTGCAGTCATTTCCCAAATAAATAATGTGGCCAATGTGAGAAATTAGGTGATAGACTCTGGTGCTACTAGGCATATTTGTGAAGACAAAAATTTATACCCAAGTTGAGGAAGGAGAAGAAACTATTTATCTTGATAACTCAAGAACAACTCGCGTTCTTGGGAAAGGAAAAATTCTTCTCAAACTAACATCTGGTAAAACTCTATCATTGAGTGATGTATTGCATGTTCCTAATATACAAACTAATTTGGTTTCTGTGGGATTATTAGTAAAAGTTGGAGTGAAGGTTTCTTTCGAGAATAATGAGGTCGTATTGACCAAAAATGATATTTTCATGGGCAATGGATATTATAATCATGATTTATTTATGCTTAATGTTTGTGATACTAGATATGAAAATATATCTTCTTCTGCTTATATGGTTGAGTCAATTTCTTTGTAGCATGCTAGACTAGGACATGTTAATGTCGCGTATATAAAGAAAATGCAGTCACTAGGATTAATATCTGGTTTAGATTCAAATAATATTAACAAGTGTGAAATATGTGTTGAAGCTAAAAGTACTAGAAAGACATTATTTTTCGTAAATAGAGAAACTGAATTGTTATCTTTAATTCACACTAATTTAGGCGACTTGAAGTAGACTATGACTAGAGGTGGTAAAAGATATTATGTGACTTTTATTGATGATTTTTCCAGACAAGAGGGGTTGCTCTAGTGGTAAGCAACCTCCACTTCCAACCAAGAGGTTGTGAGTTCGAATCATCCCAAGAGCAAGGTGGAGAGTTCTTGGAGGGAAGGATGTCGAGGGTTTATCGGAAACAACATCTCTACCTCAGAGTAGAGGTAAGGTTTGCGTACACACTACCCTCTCCAGTCCCCACTAGTGGGATTATACTGGATTGTTGTTGTTGTTGTTGTTGTTGTTGTTATTGATGATTTTTCTATATATACTAAGTTGTATTTGCTTAGAAATAAAGATGATGGGTCTGCATACACACTACCATCCCCAGACCCCACGAGTAGGATTAGACTAGGTTGTTGTTGTTGTTATTTTTGATAATTTTTCTATATATACTAAGTTGTATTTGCTTAGAAATAAAGATGATGCTTTTATTGCTTTTATTTCTTATAAAACTGAGGTTGAAAAATAACTTAGTAGAAAAATCAAGAGAATTAGACCTGATAGAGGTGGAGAATATTTATCTTTGAATGAATTTTGTGAAAATAATGGAATTATTCATGAAGTAACTCCGCCTTATTCACCTGAGTTAAATAGAGTAGTTGAAAGGAAAAATAGAACATTGAAAGAGATGATGAACTCTATGTTAGTTAGTTCTAATGCTCCTGATAATTTGTGGGGTGAAGCTATTTTATCTACATGTCACTTACAAAATAGAATACCACATAGCGTATGAATTGTGGAGGGGTTATAAACCTAACTTGAAATATTTAAAAGTGTGGGGTTGCCTTGCTAAAGTTCTTATGCCTGAACCTAAAAAGAGGAAAATAGGTTCTAAAACTGCTGATTGCATGCTTATTGGATATGCTGAACATAGTGATGTATATAGATTTCTTATATTAAAAAGTGATGTGCTTGATTGCAATACTATAATTGAGACAAAGAATGCAGAGTTCTTTGAATATATTTTTTCACTGTCTGATAAAATTTCTCATACACATTTTGAACTAATAATGAAATTACCTCTAAGGAGGAACTAAGAAGGAGCAAAAGGCCTAGGAAAGAATATTTTTTTATGGAGATGATTTTCAAACTTTTCTTGTCGATAATGAACCATCAAATTATTTTGAAGCTATATCTTCTTCAAATGCTAAATATTGGAAAGAGGCAATAAAAGTTGAAATCGATTCTATTTTGAAAAGTAACACATGGATTTTAACTGATTTACCTCCGGTGCAAAGCTTATTGGTTGTAAATGGATTTTCAAAAAGAAATTTAATCCTGATGGATCTTTAGATAAATATAAAGCTCGGTTAGTAGCAAAAGGGTTTTCTCAAAAATAAAATATATATTATTTTGATACATTTGCACCAGTGACTAGAATTTCTTCTATTCGAGTTTTAATTGCCTTAGCTTCAGTCAGAACATCTTCAGTCCAAAATTTACTAAGGACAATCCGTAAACTTTTTATCCACCAAATGGATGTCAAAACTGTTTTTCTAAATGGTGATTTAGAAGAAGAAATTTATATGGTTCAACCTGAAGATTGTGTCTTTCCTGGACAAGAAAATAAAGTTTGTAAATTAATTAAATCTCTTTATGGACTTAAACAAGCTCCTAAGTAGTGGTATGAGAAATTTAAACAAGTCTTACTGAGAGACAGTTTTTCTTCAGTGGAGGTGGATAAATGTGTTTATACTAAAGTGGTAGACAATGATTATGTGATAATATGTCTATATGTTGATGACATGCTTATATTTGGTACAAGTTTAAATATTGTGCAAAGTACTAAATTATTTTTGTCTGCTAATTTTGATATGAAAGATCTTGGTGAAGTAAATACAATATTGGGAATTAAAGTTTTAAGGAGTGAAGATGGAATAATGTTGTCACAAGAACATTATGTTGAGAGACTTCTTAAGAAGTTTAAATATTTTAATGTCACATATGTGAGCACTCCTTTTGATGCTAACTCTCAGTTGAAAAAGAATAATGGTGACCCAGTTGCTCAGTCTAAATATGCGCAGATTATTGGGAGTCTGATGCATTTAATGAATTTTACAATGCCTGATATAGCCTATGTTGTATGTAGACTAAGTAGATATACTCATAATCCTAACAGAGAGCATTGGTCTGCATTAGATAGACTAATGAAATATTTGAGAAGAACCATGAATTATGGTATCCTATATAGTGGATTTCCTTCTACCTTAGAATGGTACAGTGATGCAAACTGGATCTCTAATTCAGATGAGACAAAATCCATTAGTGGTTATGTATTCACCATTGGTGGTGGTGCAATATCGTGGAAATCAACTAAACAAACGATCATTGCTAGATCGACTATGGAATCAGAGTTTGTAGCTCTGGAGTTAGCTGGTTCTGAGGCTAAGTGGCAAAGAAACTTCTTAGCTAATATCCCTTTAAAAAAGGACATATTGTCTTCTGTGTCTATACATTGTGATTGTCAAGCGGCAATAGCTATAGCAAAGAATAAATCTTATAATTGTAAAAATAGACACATGAAATTGAGACATGATGTCATAAAGCAACTGCTGAGAGATGGAATAATTTTCATTGATTATGTGAAGTCAGAAGTTAATTTGGCCGAACCTCTGACTAAACCAGTGGGAAGAAAATTAATTCTTCAAACCTCAAAAGAGATGGGGTTAAGGCAGACATGTTGTCAATAGAGATGGTAACCCAACCTACGTGATTGAAGATCCCATGAGATAGGTTCATATGGGTAATAACAAGTCGATATTGGTACTGAAGCACTAAAAGAGAGTGCTTGACTGCTACTAATTGAGAGGCTGAGTTATAACTCTTAATGAAATTCATAGTCTTTATGGATGGTGTATTTAAAAGCAGTATACACTTGATGAATTCCCCTATATGAGAGAGGAGTGGGCCGCTCCTATGAGATTTTGGCCTAGTCTCTAGAGCTCTCATGAATAACCAGGCACGCGCATGGCCTATTGGGCATAAAACCGCGTTGAACAGCAAAATTATCGGGGGTCAAAATATGATTGATAAAATCTCTCACTTACAATAAGAATTATTGATTCATAGAAATATTATATTTCACCAGTAATTCTGTGAGTTAAGTTTTATTGGTCTAAATTTAGTTCATAGTCCAGAAGACACCAAACCTATTGCATTTGAACCATGCAAATCCAGCAAATTGCTAATTATTCCATTCCTTTATCTTTTTCCTATAAATTTTTGAAAATATGTGGGGATTGTGTCAGTATTTTCAAAAATTAAATAGCCAAGTGGCTATGAATATCTACCATGTGGCCATTTGCATGAAAATATGTGGCCAAATGGCTAAGCCAAAAACAAGTGGCAATCATCTTTCATGCAATTAAACATTTGTTAATTTAAGAAGACGCTAGTATCTCTATAAATAGCATTCTTGTTCATCCGTAAGAGACATCAATAAAATTGGTCTTTTTTTTTTTTTACACTTTTCTAAACTAATCATTGCTTTCTTCTTTGGCTAATCATTACTATAATTATTATTTCCGCTATTGACTAAATCATTATCCGTTGAAATAATTTCTTCCCTCCGGTTTATTTCAAAATTTGCTGGTATTATTTAATTTTGCTGATTCATGTATCCTCTAAATAAATAGAGATGTGCTTGTTTAATCCTAAGGAAACATTTCACATTGCTGAAATAGTTTCTTAGGACAGTGCCCAACACGACTCAAGCCAATTTGTATATTTCCGCTAATAATATTATTGCAGTATTATTGTTATTATTTTCCGGTGTCATTTCCCTGCAATCTAAGAAACTATGACAAGTAATACTACTACGAGAATTTTTTATGGTGCTACCAATTTTGGTATTGTCCCCGCTGCTACTGTTCCAGCTATTATATTTTTCTACCCGCTTTTATTTTTTTCTCCGTTACAATGGCATGATGAATTTATCAATATTGGATGCCAAATATGCCGCTTCTGCAACAATAATTAAGAGCTTTGACACAAAGCATGTGTGTCGATATAATTCTGTTACATATTTCACATTCTTGTCCCAGAACTACCTTTTTAAATGTAATTACGTGAATTTTTTGTTTGTTTTTGGTTGTAGATAGAAGGTGAATGATTCATTGTGGAAATAGTGATTTTGATATTGAATTATCAAAAAGATGATAAACATGATTAAATAATTGTAGGTGTTAGCTAAAAGCATTCACAAATATTATCTTTTTCCACTGGTTTTCGTTCTTAATCATTTTATGAAAACCATTACACATTTTGGGAATAGTAATGCAAGAATTGTAATGTTGGATTATTTGTTGTTGAATGTTTTAGTTTGATATATTACAAATTAGTATATAATATATAATTTTAAATATTTGAATACCTTTTTGCAAAATAAAAACTTTTCTCACTATATGAGGGTTAGTTTTGTCATTATAATATTTTTAGTTCATGTATTATTATTATTTATATTATTATTCCATATTGTATCGCGCATAAAATAATACATAAACTTCTGTATAACTTATATGCATATATTATTTATAAGGCAAACAATATAACACATATTATATAACTTAATGCAGATTTCTATATGGAGATTAAATCTTTTTTCAAACCCAAAAATAAACATTGTTAATTTAGTATTAATTTAGATTTAATCTCCATATAAAAGTGTGGCAGTATTTTCAAAAATTAAATAGCCAAGTGGCTATGAATATCTACCATGTGGCCATTTGCATGAAAAGATGTGGCCAAATGGCTAAGCCAAAACAAGTGGCAATCATCTTTCATGCAATTAAACATTTGTCAATTTAAGAAAACCCTAGTATCTCTATAAATAACATTCTTGTTCATCCGTAAAAGACATCAACAAAATTGGTCTTTTTTTACACTTTTCTAAACTAATCATTGCTTTATTCTTTGGCTAATCATTACTAAAATTATTATTCCCACTATGACCAAATCATTATCCGTTGAAATAATTTCTTCCCTCCGATTTATTCTAAAACTTGCTGGTATTATTTAATTTTGCTGATTCATGTATCCTCTAAATAAATAGAGATGACTTGTTTAATCCTAGGGAAACATTTTATATTGCTGAAATAGTTTCTTAGGACAGTGCCCAACACGACTCAAGCCAATTCGTATATTTTCGCTAATAATATTATTTCAGTATTATTGTTGTTATTTTTCGGTGTCATTTCCCTGCAAAAAGTTAATACTAAATTAACAGATTTAATATGTTTTTGTTTCTATTATATGCTTTTGTTTCAAACTGATTTTTTCCACCAAATGCTGTGGTGAATTAGGTAGAAAGCACTTTAATCCAATGTGGGATTCGGCATAAATATAGAGTAGTCCGGCCTCAAACCAGATACCGAGTGGAAAACCAAAATAAAAACACTTCGACAAAATTGACATAAGTACTAAGCCTAACTTTTGTCCCAACGAGCAGTGGCCTAGCTAAGTTCAATGAAGGGTGTTCAACTGAATGAATCTATCGAAAAACTATACTGTATAAATAAGGAGTTGAAGACTTGCTTACTTGGCGAGTTCCCCGCTTTTCATAGTTTAAGTGAAGGGTTTAAACCTCATTAGTAGTGTAGTATCCTCTTTCTCGTTCTCTCCTCTCCCTCTCTAATGTAATTAAAAAATTTAAAAAAAATGAAGATATAAATCACTATATTAGAACCAATTACTGGAGTTTAATTCATTACTGGTGTTTAGAATCCATTGCTAAGGAATGCCATAAGTGTGACCTCAAATGCAATTGAATAATCAACCTCTTTGAAGCATGAACTCAAAATCACATTTATTTCTGAAGTTTACTTTATAAATTGTCAACATAAATCTCAAAGTTTATGCTAGAATGGTAAATCTCTGATGCTAACACTGAAACGTAACATAAACCAACTAAATATAACGGGCAAATATAGAAATATCTTTCTGTTTCTCTTTTGAGGTATCTTTGTCGGCCAAAAGGTAGGAAACTAACAATTGACCATTTATTATTACATCATTTTTGTGACTTTTGCAAATGGCGTAAAGCATACTCCGTTTTAATTTACCCACGGAAAACTCTTATCTTAAATCAAAAGGTCGTCGGAGATAATAGACACGATAAAATTTGTGAGGCCTTTTGAATAATATAAAAATAATCTTCTAAATTTATGGGGAACAAACAATAAACGGTGGAGATAATTTGGCAGAAGGATATAATTGTAAAACAAAATTTGCTTCTCGCCGGAATTATCAACTTATCATGTGAAATACTACAAGGAAGAACACAAATCTATATCTATATTAATATTAAAAGAGGAAAAAACTTTATCATTAAGCCAAATGTCATAATCAGAATATGCCACATGGTACTTTAGGACAAGCCTCCAAAACAATAGGAGCTATAAAATTATTTGAAAAAGAACTGCTTCACAATTAATAGAGTTAGTTAATATTTGTTTTCTGGATAGAATTTATTAATTTTGAATCTATGTTTTTGAGTAATGATCTAGAAAGATGAATATTTTTCCTTGAAACATGGAAGATATGCATATGAATTATACGATAAAGTGTCACGACCTAAAATCTCATCACATGCGTCGTAATGGCACTTAGTCTTTAAGACTAAGTAAGCCGATTATAATTACAATTCAAGTCAATTTATTTTTTAAATAGAAACTAACAGCGAAAATAGATACAAACAACCTACCAAGACTAGTAATACTGAGTCACGAACTCTAACTGAATACATGAAATGATCTCAAGGATCGAATACTCAATACTGTTTGAAAAACAACACAATAAAATGGAAAGACTTCAAGGGACTGCGACGACCAAGCAGCTCTACCTTGAATCCTTACGATCACACTCTAACTCTATCCGAGTCAGATAGCTCCAATACCCGGCTCTGCATAAAAATGTGCAAAAGTATAGTATGAGTACACCACGGTCGTTCCAGTAAGTATCAAGACTAACCTCAGTGGAGTAGTGACGAAGTACAGTCGAGACACTCACTAGTCTAATAACTTGTGCAATATAGTATACAAAAATAATAGGAAACAAATAACAATGATGGCAACAATAATCAACCAGTGATATACACAACATGGCAAGAAGAACACAATAAATATTGTTCAACAAATAATAAATACAAGTACAACCAATTAATCAAGTCCTTCAAATATAAATCTTTTGCCTATATGTTTTTTTCAAATAATAATCTTGAGAATATAATATTCTCCAATAAATATATTTCGAATATACTCCCTTCAAATAAATATCTTTCAAATATAATTCTTTAAAATAAATCTCTTTCGAATAAAAGTCACCATGTGACTCCTAATTTCAAAATCATAAAAATACGGGTCTCATCCCACTTTTATATTTCCACGTCACCTCGTGCCAATTTCTCTATCGCAACCGCACGGACAACTCGCATGCCAATATCATCATCATTTACTCACGGCACCTCATGCTCACATTTTATATCACAACTGCACGGACAGTTCACGTGTCAATATCATCATTATTTACTCACGGCACCTCGTGCCCACATTTCATTTCATAATCCGTCTGGCAATAGCCACATACTCCCAATTTCAACATAGATCAGACTATTATCAAATTACCAACAACAAGACAAAATGCACAAGATAAAAAAATAAACACAAGAAAAATCACAACATCACATGAAAATTACAAATGCAATAACTCCACATCATCACATAAATATTACCAACACAATAACTCCACATCATCACGTATCATCCCTGACAATAGCTGTCACGACTCAAAATCCTTGAAAGGTCGTGATGGCACCGGACACTACTGTCAGGAAAGTCAACACCAATAATTAGTAAATTCTCATTTTAATATTCTTGAAATCATAGTTTCCCCCCTTAATTAAATAGTAGAAGATGGAGTTTACAAAATACATAATAATATCTTTAAAAATTTCAATACAGTGCAACCTATAATCATACCAGAATCCGGTATCACAAGTGCATGAGCCTTTTCTAGAAATTTAAAATAAAATACAATAACTGTCCGGAATACAATTTGGACAGGAAAGAAAATACAATACTCTGAAGGAGACTCTGCTGGCTGCGGTGCGTCGTATAGAATGCAGCTCACCTAAGTCCCCGCCATAATCGCGCTTCTGCGCCCACAAGGCCGCTAAATATATGTGTACGTGCACAAATATGTGCAGCAAGTATAGTATGAGTACGTAAATCAACGCGTACCCAGTAACTATCTTGCCTAACCCCGAAGAAGTAGTGATGAAGGGTCGACTTCAACACTTCCTATGGGCTATAAAAAGGATATCAATGATATAATTAAGTATGGATTATATGAACGATTGCAAGCTCAATATTTTGAAGTAAGTAAGCAGTTCTTTTATAATTAAGAATTTTCTAAATTTATCTCCCATTATTTAATGATTTAACTCAGGCCGAGGAGGCAATATCATTATTTATAAATTTCAAGGCAAGCAATACAAGCATGCACAAATCATGCCGAGGTCGTACGGCCATATCCAATAAATATTTAAACTGTGCACTGCCAGAGGGTCGAATGGCGTGAACCATAGATGCATCTATTTAATCTGACGAGGAGTTCGGCCCGTTCCACAAAGATAAACACATTCAAACAGTCAATCGAGACTTCATCAAGGGGGAATTATCCAAGGAAATGGCAATTGCTCTTTTAACAGTCAAGAAATGATGTTTAGCTTTTTAGAAAGATTATTTACCAAGTTCGATATGATTTAAGCATTTTAAATTGACAACAAGTTTGCGAATATTACAAGTAGAGCATGCTTTTGAGTCCTAAACTACTCGGACTTAAGCATAATAGTACCTACGCACGGACTCTCGTCACCTCGTACGTACATAGCCCCCACAAATAGGAGCATATATTGATTTATTTCACCTATGGGGCAAATTCCCTCTTACAAGGTTAGAAAGGAGACTTACCTCGCTCAGAAACTCCATAACCGGTTCCCAAGCCCTTCCGACGACTTAAATCGATGCCCAACGCTCCAAAACTAGCCAAACATTGTGTACACCAATGAAAATATACTCTAACACTCGTAACAATTCAATATACAACAATTCCCAATTCTGCTCGGAAAGTCGATAAAATCACCCTCGGGCCCAAGTGCCCGGATTTCGAAATTTTTCGAAGATAAACATTACTCATAAAATTACGAACTCAAATATATAATTTATTCCCAATTTCATGTCCAATTTCGTGGTCAAAATCTTAAAATACCTAGTTCTAGATTTTTCTTCAAAATTCCAAATTTCGACTAATTTCTCATGATTTTCCAGGTAAAATTCTAGATATAATCCAAGTATTTGACTTGTAATAGGTGGGAATCACTTACCTTTACATAGATGATGAAGATGGAGCTCCAAAATCGCTCCTAGGTCGGCTCCCATGGAGGAAAATGAATTGAAAAGGAACAAACTCTCGTTTAAACAATCTGCCCAGATGCTTCCCTTCTTCTTCGCATTCGCGTGACCAGTGTCGTGTTTGCGAAGGCCTGACCATGCATAGAGTCGCGTTCGTGTTCAAGCTCTCGCGTTCGCGGTAGCCAACCGCCTTCCTTCTTCGCGTTCGCGACCGCTGCGTCGCGTTCGCATAAGCTTGACCAGACCTTGCCCCGCATTCGCATCCACTGCTTCGCGTTCGCGAAGGCCAAATCCAGCACCCCCCAAATTTTGCGAACGCGGGACTTCCTTCGCGTTCGCGAAGAAGAAAACCATATACCAGAATCAGTAGTTCCAAAACAGCTCCAAATGATCTGAAACCACCCCGAAACACACCCGAGGCCCCCGGGACCTCAACCAATCATACCAACCAGTCCCATAATACATTACGAACTTGCTCGAGGCCTCAAATCGCAATGAAATCACAAATCTTACCCCAATTCAAGCTTAAAGAACTTTAGAACTTCAAGCTTCTACATTCGATGCCGGAACCTATCAAATCACGTCCGATTGACCTCTAATTTTTTACATTAGTCACATTCGACATTACGAACCTATTCCAACTTCCGAAATCAGAATCTGACCCCGATATCAAAAAGTCCACTCCCGATCAAACTTCTCAAAAACCTTCAAATTCCTAAATTTTTCCAAATGACCCCAAAATGACCTACGGACCTCCAAATCTACTTCCGGACTCCCAACACCAGAATCACCAAACGGAGCTATTCCCAGGCTTGGAATCCCAAACGGACATTGATAACATTGAAATACACTCCAACTCAAATTTAAGAAATACTTCTATAAATGACAGCTTCAATAATAGGTGTCGAAACGTTCCCGAGTCATCCAAAATTTGACCCGTACATACGCCCAAGTCCAAAATCATCATACGAACCTGTTGGAACCGTTAAATCCCGATTCCGAGGTCATTTACTTAAAAATCACACCTTAGTCACTCTTTCCAACTTAAAGCTTTCGAAATGAGAATTTGCTTTCCAAATCAACTTCGAATTTCCCGAAATTAAATTCCGACCACGTGTACAAGTCGTAATACCTGAAGTGAAGCTGCTCAGGGCCTCAAACTGCCGAACGACGCGCAAGATCTCAAAACGACTGATCGGGTCGTTACATTCTCTCCCACTTAAATATACGTTCATCCTCAAACGTGCTAAGAACTGCTTGGGAGTTGTCCGAAATCACTGGTTACCAACTCGTGCACCCATCCGTGCTATCACAACCCACTTGAGCACATTAGCTCGAGCTAATCTAAAGATTTTCCCTTTTACTTAGCCCATTAGGCCTTAAAGCCCAATTCCAACATCCGGATTTCTCTGCCAGGCATGCTTCCATCATACGTACAACGTATCAATCTCTATACGATGCACCAATACATGATTGCATACCTTTGTTGGATCCACACTATGCACTGCATAACTTACATGACCAATAACATCCTCTGACAACAATAGCCGAAATCTCAAAAATCTGATGCTCACAATACACCTCATGACATATAAGTCTTGTTTCAACACTGGCAATACCGCCATGACGGAAGAGACGTGTAGAAATTCATAACCAACTGCCAAGTCAACAAATCATTGAACCTCACCTCTTGACTAGAATCATCACCCCACTATGAACCGAATAATGATATTTGCTCTTTAATATGCTTCATATAATCCGATCGCACTGATCCCAGATCCAAAAATCTCATCTCACCCAGTATAGGTTGCCCAGGCAATAAGCCACCTCAGACACTGCCAAGAGTCGCATACGATGCCACAATGTGCCTATAAGCTACAAACCCGAACGTGATACTTAAGGAAAATGAACTCTATAAAGGATTACTCAACCCGCGTAACTACTTAGACAACCGAAAAGGTGTCATGAACCTTCCTCAGAAAATGGGATACAAAACACTCAAAATAGAATATAAGGGACTGCACTCAACATCACACTGTTGCGGCGTGTAACCCGATCCAAACAACATGCCTGTAGCGATATGCCACCTGATCCACACATAAAATCTATATAAGGAGATATTTACTGAGCTAGAATGCTCATTATTACAAAATGCCCGAATATCGGCCACAAGCACGCTAAGTGCATAATACCATCCCTGGGGAGACAGATAGTGCCATACGCTACAAAAGACAAGCACAACTAAGGTGCGATATATGGTCTGAATCTCGAGAGCCATCCTGCTCACATAACATCATCGCTATGCGGAACCTCAACACATATGAAATTAACAAGCCATTTCACAACTCACATAGCACAATATAGTATTACATGAAGTAGCCGACGACGAAACAACATCCAACGTTCAAATACTCCTCCACAAGGAGCGCTAAGCTGAAATGAGCACATCCAGCCTGATAAAGAGCCCACATTCATATCTAGATCCATCCACGGACCTCAAATTGATTCGGATCGCACCGTACTATTCTAATAATATTTCAAGGATCCATAATAACCCTTTTTCCCATAACACACGAGAACAACCATCGTAATCGGAACAAACTTCCACAGTCCTCAACCAAATGAACCGAGCGCCCTCTAGGCATAAATTCTCACATGAACAATAGTACCGCAATCTCCATACTTGGTTCCAATCTTCGATCAATCAGGTAACTATATGTCACACTTATACAATCTCCCCGTGGGACGTGCTCCCATGACCTTCCGCACCAGACAAGTTTGCACATCTATACCTCTGGCCGCACAATTGCTGTAAAGCAAATCAAAAATCCGAAATCACTACTCAAATCCTCTTACACAGGACACCGATCTCAGGTGACGCTAAAGACAATACCAGCTTATTCTAACCATCTGAATCCATTCCCGCTCATCCGAGCTCTTGACATTCTTGTCGATACCAAACTGCAACATTGATCCTCAACTTCCGAATCCCATACCGATCACTGCACTTAGTTATGCTAATGCGCAAGAGTACAAGAATTTCATCTTAACTTCCTAACTACTAATAGGGTAAACACTTCATCACATAGAAGCCTTTTACTTAACTCATTCCAAGAGAACCATCGCAACACGCGGCTGAATCCTCATATCCGTAGAAAATACCAACCTCAAGTAGTTGTCTAAACCACCATAACCCTTCCGGGATCCATCTGCACATAACAGGCCTTAATACTCGAAAGCCTCCAAATACGATAAGTTACGGCGACCGTCAAACCTCGCACGTACCGTCACAAATCACATGAATAACCCAACACACTGAAGGAGCTGATCATTGCCATCATTATGCCAATTCAACCATTGCTAACCGACCCGACTCTTTCTAATTTACTCTGTATCTTCCTTAGAAATAATAACAACTCCTTTATTAATATAACGAACTCAATCTGCACTCATCCCGAGTGACCCCATTTCACGAGACCACATTGTCCCCAAAACCCACGAACCATTTCATACCCTCCTTATGCGCATAATTGCGTCTCCAACCGGTACACCCATTCTGATAATTCCTTGATGGATCCGAAGCTACTTCTTCCCTTCCTCCAATACTGCGCCGCATACCCAATGATAACATAGAACATTTCAAGTCCTTAGTTCCAAGTCCTTAGGCACTACACTCAAACTCTTGAACCCATTAGGACCACTGTTGAGAGTCACCCACGCTGACTTGACCCCGAATATAAGCCAAACTCTAGTGCCTCTGCTAGCACGTGAACACCCTATCCGAAAAGCACCCGACTGAATTCGTTTCCCTTGTACATTACTCCCACCAGAAGCAGAAACTCTGAGTCTTCCCAAAACTGAACATGAATCGATAAGGCCCAAATATAACACACATTCATCAAGTCCTTTGCTCGGATTACCACTGATATTCTCTTCCCTTAGTTATAATAACCCACCAATATGCCGATAACCAGAATTCTCATAAATGGATGACCATGCAATCCAACCGTAGGCGGTGGGACTCTCCCACTTAGCTTAAAGTCACCTATTACATAACTATGGAACCCTCCAAGATTCTTTCTCCATCGTCATGATCCAGCACAATCAACCCGCCAAATTCCTCGAAATGCTTCTATTAACCTTTAATGAACACTCTGAACCACTTGCCGCATTTACATATTCAATCTCTTACCGGGTAGGCAGTAGAATTCTTCGTAGAAGCTTCGTCAATACCACATGACTGCTAACCTGCTCACAGCAGATAACCAACCTATAGAAATTACATGCTGACATATTCCAACGTCACTGCACTAGGTATAATTACTACAAAGTCAGTAGATCATCCTAAGTCCGAGCTCATTCACCAGCTGCACTAGTCCGTTCACTCCTCATGGACGTCAACTAAAGGTGCGATAATACATCCCAATCCAAAGTCATGTGATATCCTTCTTCATATCAAGCAACTCATTTCTGTTGTATCCAATCTCCTGCCGTATAATAGCCAATATTTTAAATTAAGTCCGTAGACCCAATCACCGTCCACCATCATTCCCAAATCACTCTAAACTTTCCACAAGGCATGTAGCTATCCTATCACAGAACCCACATGCTACTCTACCACTTTCCCACTTTGGTCAAACTCACTCCCTTAAGTAACTACCCGACTCCTGTTTCTCACGCTTGGCCTTCTATAAGTTTATGCACCGCAAGGCACCTCCCACATGCCCTTCTTCATCCTTTGCTGTCCAGTTGCTTCCTTAAATCAAAATCTACCTCTGTAGCACTTGAACCAATAGATTGCTACCAACTTTAAACCTTTCCGGAAATCATCTTTCTCGAGCCATCAATACCAGGAATGCCGATTTGATCCTGAACACCTGCACACTGCGACCTCTGAGAGCCGCTTTCTCGGTACCATTTATAATACTCTGCCCCAAGGCGAATTGAAGGAAACCATAACACCGGCGAATTTAACACATTATAACCAATCAAGAACGATGACGCCACATCACAGATGAAGATTCCACCATGCTCGAAAATACCAAGTCTCGCTACTCCATCAACCCAAATCTGAACATTCTTAGTTCGATTGCCTTTCCTTCGTCGGAAATAAAATACTGAATCTCTGAATCATGCAATGAGTAAACCTCCTTTCAAGTCATTCACTGCCTCGAGACATAGGCAAGCATCCTACCATCACATCAATACTGTGTGATAACAACTCATGAGCATCATAGCAACCTGTGCATAGCCTCAAAGCTCTCAAAAGTACAGCTACTGAGCTGAAATGACAGAATATCCTTCCACAAGGCAACGACAATAGCCCAATCAACTACGCAGGGAGAAACACCCCGCACCACATCTGTAGTACCATTACAATTCCTCAATTCTCAATCGATGGAAATTGCTTCACATCGCATAAGATTGAATGGGAAGGAAATGAAGGCATAAGCCTCAAAGGAATTAAATCGCACGATGAGGAATCAAGAAGGGAAGTGCTCCTAACAACCCTGTAGCCTCTCGAAGATAAGTACATACGTCTCCGTACCGATCCGCAAGACTCTACTAGACTTGTTCATAACTCGTGAGACCTAAGTGAACCTAGTGCTCTGATACCATGTTGTTACGGCTCAAAATCCTTGAAAGGTCGTGATGGCACCGGACACTAATGTCAGGCAAGCCAACACCAATAATTAATAAATTCTCATTTTAATATTCTTGAAATCATAGTTTTTCC
This sequence comes from Nicotiana tomentosiformis, assembly GCF_000390325.3. NCBI lineage: Eukaryota > Viridiplantae > Streptophyta > Magnoliopsida > Solanales > Solanaceae > Nicotiana > Nicotiana tomentosiformis. The sequence goes on from NC_090822.1 coordinate 7,657,379, forward strand.
CCTCAATTAAATTGTAGAAGATGGAGTTTACAAAATACATAATAATATCTTTAAAAATTCCAATACAGTGCAACCCATAATCATCCTAGAACCCGGTATCACAAGTGCATGAGCCTTTTCTAGAAATTTAAAATAAAATACAATAACTATCCGGAATACAATTTGGACAAGAAAGAAAAAACAATACTCTGAAGGAGACTCTGCTGGCTGCGGTGCGTCGTATAGAATGCAACTCACCTAAGTCCCTGCCATAATCGCGCCTCTACGCCCATAAGGCTGCAAAAGATATGTGTACCTGCACAAAACTGTGCAGTAAGTGTAGTATGAGTACGTAAATCAACACGTACCTAGTAAATATCCCGCCTAACCCCGAAGAAGTAGTGACGAGGGGTCGACTTCGATACCTACTATGGGCTATAAATAGGATATCAATGATACAATTAAGTATGGATTATATGAACGATTGCAAGCTCAATATTTTGAAGTAAGTAAGCAATTTTTTTTATAATTAAGAAATTCCCAAATTTATCTCCCATTATTTAACAATGTAACTCAGGCCGAGGAGGCAATATCATTATTTATAAATTTCAAGGAAAGCAATACAAGCATGCGCAAATCATGTCGAGGTCGTACGGCCCGATCCAACAAATATTTAAACTGTGCACTGTCAGAGGGTCGAATGGCGTGAACCATAGTTGCATCTATTTAATCTATCGATGCGTTCAGCCCGTTCCACAAAGATAAACATATTCAAATAGTCAATCGAGACTTCATCAAGGGGGAATTATCTAAGGAAATGGCAATTGCTCTTTTAACAGTCAATAAATGATGTTTAGCTTTTTTGAAAGTTCATTTACCAAGTTCGATATGGGTTAAGCATTTTAAATTAACAACAAGGTTGCGAATATTACAAGTAGAGCGTGCTTTTGGGTCCTAGACTACCAAGGCATAAGCATAATAGTAGCTACGGACGGACTCTCGTCACCTCGTGCATACGTAGCCCCCACAAATAGGAGCACATATTGATTTATTTTACCTATGGGACAAATTCCCTCTTACAAGGTTAGAAAGGAGACTTACTTCGCTCCGAAACTCCATAACCGGCTCCCAAGCCCTTCCGACGACTCAAACCGATGCCCAACGCTCCAAAACTAGCCAAACAATGTGTAAACCAATAAAAATATACTCAAAACAATTCAATAGACAACAATTCCCAATTCCGCTCGGAAAGTCGATAAAATCACCCTCGGACCCACGTGCCCGGAATCTAAAAATTTTCAAAGATAAATATTATCCATAACATTACAAACTCAAATATATAATTTATTCTCAATTCCATGTCCAATTTCGTGGTCAAAATCCAAAAATACCTAGTTCTAAGTTTTTCTTCAAAATCCCAAATTTCAACTAATTTCTCATGATTTTCTAGGTAATATTCTAGATATAATCCAAGTATTTAACATTCAATAGGTGGAAATCACTTACCTTGACATAGATGATGAATATGGAGCTCCAAAATCGCTCCTAGGTCGGCTATCATGGAGGAAAATGAATTGAAAAGGGCCAAACTCTAGTTTAAAACAATCTACCCAGATGCAACCCTTCTTCTTCGCGTTCGCGTGACCAGTGTCGAGTTCGTGAAGGCCTGACCATGCACAGCATCGCGTTTGCATTCAAGCTCTTGCATTCATGATAACCAACTTCCCTCCTTCTTCGTGTTCGCAATCTAAGCTTTGCGTTCGCGAAGGCTTAATGGCTTAGGATCCCGGCTCCCCTTCCTTCTCCGCGTTCGCGACCACTGCGCCGCGTTCGCGTAAGCTTGACCAGACCTTGCCTCGCGTTAACGTCCACTGCTTCGCGTTCGCGAAGGCCAAATCCAGCACCCCCAAAATTTTCTTCTTCGCGAACATGAGACTTCCTTCGCATTCACGAAGAAGGAAACCATATACAAGAATAAGTAGTTCCAAAATAGCTCCAAATGATCCGAAACCACCCTGAAACACACCCGAGGCCCCGGGGACCTCAACCAATCATACCAACCAGTCCCATAACACATTACGAACTTGCTCGAGGCCACAAATCGCATCGAATAATATCGAAATCACAAATTGTACCCCACTTCAAGCATAAAGAACATTCGAACTTCAAACCTATACATTCGATGCCGGAACCTATCAAATCACGTCCGATTGACCTCAAATTTTGCGCACGAGTCACATTCAACATTACGGATCTACTCCAACTTCTGGAATCAGAATTCGACCCCGATATCAAAAAGTTCACTCCCGGTCAAACTTCTCAAAAACCTTCAAATTCCTCACTTTCGCGAAATGACCCCAAAATGACCTACGAACCTCCAAATCCACATCCGAACGTGCTCCCAACACCAGAATCACCATACGGAGCTTTTTCCAGGCTTAGAATCCCAAACGGAATTTGATAACTTTGAAATTCACTCCAACTCAAATTTAAGAAATCCTTCTAAAAATGCCAACCTCCATAATAGGTGCCGAAACGTTACTGGTAATCCGAAATTCGACCCGGACATATGCCCAAGTCCAAAATCATCATACAAACCTGTTGAAACCATCAAATCCCGATTCCGAGGTCATTTACTCAAAAATCATACCTTAGTCACTCTTTCCAACTTAAAGCTTCGGAAATGAAAAATTTCTTTCCAAATCAGCTCCGAACTTCCCGAAATTAAATTCCGACCATGTGTACAAGTCATAATACCTGAAGTGAAGTTGCTCATGGCCTTAAACTGCCGAACGATGTGCTAGAGCTCAAAATGAATGGTCGGGTCATTACAATAGCCACCCTTATCTCTCCTATAGCCACCCTTTTCACTCCTATAATAGCCCCCCTTATCCCTCCGCCCTAACAATATCAGTAGTCACCCTTATCGATCCTATAACCACTTTTATCGCTCCGTATAATATCCACCATTATCACTCCGCCCAGACAATATCCCAACACACATAACCACGGTGAAATGTCACCCTTATACCCACATAATATCAACAGTGAAATACCACCCTTATATTCTCATAATAATAACTCAAATCACACAACAATTTGCACGGAATATTATCACAACAACACAACACAATCAATTCCTATCACAATTTTCCCAACAACCACAACCAGTTCCAATGATATAGTAAAATCAATAAATTTCTCAAAAATAGCCCAAGGCTCCACACAACGTATATAAAACCTCAAAAATAATTAACAGAGATAGAAAATACTCAGTATAGGACAACACCTTCATTAATCCAAATTCTTGATAATTATATTAAAGCCTCAGTTTAAACTTAGTTCATTAATTATTTGCAGATGAAAAAATCCATAATATAATTATTTTCAGGAAATATCAAATCAACAAACTCACGGAATTTACATAAATATTCAAGTATCAATCACATCAAATTGTCATATAAAAATAAATTCAAAAAACAATGATTGAGGCATGGCAAATAGATGATTTAACAAATACCAATAATTATCCAATTTACTACACAATAATGCCTAAGACTTTAACTCAATAAAATTTGCACATATAAGCCCGAGTATGTACTCGTCACCTCGTGTACAAGGCTTTTCAAATTTCATAAATGGTACATAAGACTCGATGCCGAAGGGGTAATTCCCCCACTCAAGGCTAGGCAAGATACTTACTTTTTTTTTAAAGTTAGGCCGATATTATAAAATTGCCTTCTTGCTTGAATTGACCTACGGACAGCTCAAATCTATCCAAATTAATTCAATTCAGTCAATACTAATTATAGGAATTAATTTCATATGAAAATACTAATTTTCCAACAAAATTCGAAATTTAACTCAAAAATCGCCTGTGGGGCCAATGTCTCAGAATCCAACGAAACTCACAAAATTTGACAACTAATTCAATTGAGAGTCCACCCATACCAATTTTATCAAATTCTGATAACAACTCGACCTCCAAATCTCAAAGTTTTGTTCTTGAAAAGTTTTGCAAAAATCTTGATTTCTTCCATATAAATCCGAAATAAATGATGAATATAACCATGAATTTATGAAATATAATCACTTTTGGATATAGGACACTTACTCAAGTCGAAGTCGTGACAAAATCTTCAAAATCATCTAAGAACCGTGCTCCAAAAATCCAAAATGAAATGAAGGAATTGACCATTTTTGGTCCTTAAGTTTCTGCCCATCCATCACTAAAAATACATTTTCCATCACTAAAAGTCCAATTTTGATCACTAAAAGTCCACACCAAAACTTGTTTGCACCAGCAATAATTGTTTTCACTAAAAAGGCTCTAACTTCATCACACGAACTCGGAATTTGACGATTCTTATTCCTATGAGTCACAAATAATAATACGAACCTAGTCGTTCAACTTTCATGTTTTGATGAATGGTTTATCATTCTCGAAACTAAAATCAAAGGGTTACAACTTTCATGTTTTGATAATTTTTAGATTCCTTATAGATTTCGAGATATAAGCTTCCAAAGTCAGCTCTGTGCATCAGAAATTTCGCACATTGCTGTAAAAACTAACCAACAGTTAAAAATGATCTGAAACCACTCTGAAACTCACCTGAGGCCCTCGGAACCTCAATCCAATACACAAACAAGACCTAAAACATCATACGAACTTAGTTGAAACCTCAAATCACATAAAACAACGCTAAAACCATGAATCATACCCCAATTCAAGCTTAAGGAACTTAAGAATTTCCAACTTCTATATTCAATGTAGAAACCTATCAAATCAATTCCGATTGACCTAAAATTCTGTACACAAGTCATAAATGACATAACGGATCTATAAAAATTTTCAAAACTGGATTCCGACATAAAAAAGTCAACTCCCCGGTCAAACTTTCCAAAAATTCAACTTTCGCCATTTCAAGCAAATTTTCACTACGGACTTCCAAAATATTTTTCGGACACGATCCTAAGTCCAAAATGACCATATGGAACTATTGAAATCATCAAAATTCCATTTCGGGGTCGTTTATATGTAATTCACCATCCGGTCAATTATTTCTACTTAAGCTTCCAAAACAAGAATTGTTCTTTCAATTAAATCATAAATTATCCGAAAACCAAACTTGACCACCCTCGCAAGTGATAATACACATTTCAAAACTGCTCGAGACCTTAAGCCACCGAACAGAACGTAAATACTTAAAACAACAAGTCGGGTCGTTACATCATCCCCCTCTTAAAATATACGTTTGTCCTCGAACGTGCCAAGAATTATTATGATGACATTAAATTTCTGAGTGTATTATTGCATACATACTCGCGGGTGATTCTACTTCATCACAATTTAGCATGGGTCCGACAACACCATCTCAATTGAGATTATTTCTTTTATCCTCATTTATAAACATTAAAGCCAACTTCTTACACTCCAGTTAATTTCAAAAGGCCTTATTATCACATCAACACACGATATTAGTTTCAACCAGCTATAGCAACTCATGCCTACGCACACATCAACGTATGCCCATAACCACATCTCTGGTCATAATAGTTGTTTATAATTAATTCCAGCATCCTCAATCAATCTTATATTAACTAAAATCTCATTTCAAATTTTTGCAACACTGACAGCAACGCGCGATGCATGAAGACCTCATAATTATTTATCCGAATCAACGAGTCGCATTTAACACCACCTGGGTACTCACCTTATAGGCTAAAACGCAATATTTACAACACGAATATGGCTAAATATGCACAGAAACATATAAAAGAATAATCAAATAAGCCTAACAGGCATGACTCCCCATTAATACTATAGTTCAAATTTAATTTCACAAAGGGAGAATTTCAAGTCATAAATTTTTCACCACAAAGACCTCGTCCTTATATAGATTCAACCGCGGCTTGTAGCCTAGTTTAAATATTTCACATCATATAAAAATGTGAGGATCTCGTACTCAACTCTGAATCACAAGTATTTTGCACATTGTGCCAACTGAAATTTTTCCATTTCCTTTCTTTCTTATTTTTAATCAATTTCGTAAACAATTTTCACAACACACAATGAACCCCCATACTAATAGGGCATGTAATTCATAAAATTGAACTCAATTATTCCGAAATTACATCAAACCCCACTGTAGAGAGTAATAGAAAGTCACTTTTGGACTTATAGTCCTCCATAGTGTACAAAATAAAAGTGATAGACAAAGGCTAACATCATTGAATCTACCAACATGCATAAACATATAAGTTGGTCACAAAATTACGAAGCTCACCCATAAGAGGAGCATAATATGAGGACTTGCCTCAATATTTAGAACCGAATCAAATTAAGGAAAAACATTCTTTTATAACAAATTAGTATCATACCTGTAACGACAACATCTGGTGTAGTGGCCTTAGCCACATCATAGCAATTATATCAACTGGTCGGGTCTTCCCCTCTAGGGTGCCCTTTTACCCGCCTGTCCTCCATCCCTAACTGACTGGGCATGTGGGGTAGTAACTGAAATAGAGCCAGTGGCATGAGTATTCTGATGAAACCCGCCTCTCCCAAGTATGGAAAAATCTCTCATGATGTGTCTAGTATCACCACACTGATAACAACCCCTCTGCAGGTTTGCAGCTCATACTGAGTCTGTGCCAGATAACTGGAATAACCATTATAGGAACCATGTGTCGATGGTGCATTTAAAGTACTTACTGGAGCACTCTGAGTGTTATGAAATTGTTTTCATGACCCTGCTACTACTAAATGTAGAACTATTAAGGACGCGGGAATACATCAAGTCCCAGCGCCATCCCATACAAATCTCAACTCTTAATCATATACAATTTTTGGAGAATCTTTCAATACCACATAAATGCATCTCAGGCCAAAAATGATATAACATATGACCCCGCAATCTGATCATTGATAGTGGACTCCCCTCACTTGGCACGAAGTCATAGGACACAGTCCGATGATCCACAATACTAATCTTCACCGCTCGTACGTCACCAGTCATAAGACACATCAAGCCATTTATTGGGCGCATGTCATCCTTGTGACAGTCAAAATTGCTTCCTCGAATGCCTTGGCTACTAGTATGTACCTTTCACTAAATGAAAATCCCATAGGAACTACATAGTCTCTAATACCACCAACAATCTTTAAATCTACATCCACCTCGTGACCCTACTACGATTGTGATGATTAGGAAATTAATTAAACCATCTTAAGATCATACTTATCAACCATATGTCATAACCTGTTGCACCTCCATGTGCACAACTGAATGATCTCTCAATACTTCCGCATCCTCGATATGGACGACACGTTGTAACAATGGTTGAGCAATCCTGGCTCCCTTATGACCCCTTTGTAGTATCACGAACTGTTGGCACATAGTTTATACCGAGTGCGTAATTTTATACATGAGTGGATGCAAAAGAACATAAGATATATCCTTCAAGCTGAATAAATACCATACGATAAGGAATGAAAGAAGTAAAAAATTTTCCTACTAGCTATGTAGCCTCTCGAAGATAAGTACAGACGTCTCCGTTCCGATCCGCAAGACTCTACTAAACTCGTTCGTGACTCGTAGAACCTATGAACCTAGAGCTCTGATACCAACTTGTCACGACCCAAAATCCCACCACAGGCGTCGTGATGGCACTTAGTCTCTAAGACTAAGTAAGCCGATTATAATTACAATTCAAGCCAATTGTTTTTTAAATAGAAACTAACAACGAAAATAGTTACAAATAACCTTCCAAGACTGGTAATACCGAGTCACGAACTCTAACTGAATACATGAAATGATCTAAGGATAGAATACTCAATATTGTTTGATTAATAAAAAAATAGTACAATAAAATGGAAAACCTTCAAGAGACTGTGATGACCAAGCAGTTCTACCTTGAATCCTTACGATCACACTCTAACTCTGTCCAAGTCCAATAGCTTCAACACCATGCTCTGCACAAAAATATGCATAAGTGTAGTTTGAGTACACCACGGTCGGTACCCAGTAAGTATCAAGACTAACCTCAGTGGAGTAGTGACGAGGTACAGTCGAGACACTCACTTGTCTAAAACATGTGCAATATAGTATACAAAAATAATAGAAAACAAATAACAATGATGGCAACAATAATCAACCAGTGATATACGCAGCAGGGCAAGAAGAACACCATAAATATTGTTCAACAAATAATGAATACAAGTACAACCAATTAATCAAGTCCTTCAAATATAAATCTTTAGCCTATATAGTTTTTTCAAATAATAATCTTGAGAATATAATATTCTCCAATAAATATATTTCGAATATACTCCCTTCAAATAAATATCTTTCAAATATAATTCTTTCAAATAAATCTCTTTCGAATAAAATTCACCATGTGATACCTCATTTCAAAATCATAAAAATACGGGTCTCAGCCCACTTTCATATTTTCACGGCACTGCGTGCCAATTTCTCTACCACAACCACACGGACAACTCACGGCACCTTGTGCCCACATTTCATATCACAACTGCACGGACGATTCACGTGCCAATATCATCATTATTTACTCACGGCACATCGTGCCCACATTTTATTTTATAATCCGCCTGGCAATAGCCACAGTCTCCCAATTTCAATATAGATCGGACTATTATCAATTTACCAACAACAAGACAAAATGCACAAGATATAAAAATAAACACAAGGAAAATCACAACATCACATGAAGATTATCAACGCAATAACCCCACATCATCACATAAAAATTACCAACACAATAACTCCACATCATCACGTATCATCCCTGACAATAGCCACTCTTATCTCTCTTATAGCCACCCTTATCACTCCTATAATAGCCTCCCTTATCCCTCCGCCCTGATAATATCAATAGCCACCCTTATCGCTCAGTATAATAGCCACCCTTATCATTCCGCCTAGACAATATCCCAACACACATAACCACGGTGAAATGCCACCCTTTCACCCAGATAATATCAACAGTGAAATGCCACCCTTATATCCTTATAATAATAACTCATATCACACAAGAAATTAGACGAAATATTAGCACGACAACACAACACAATCAATTCCTATCACAATTTGCCCAACAACAACAACCAATTTCAATGATATAGTAAGATCAATAAATTTCTCAAAAATAGCCCAAGGCTCCACACAACGTATATAAAACCTCAAAAATAATCAACAGATATAGAAAATACCCAGTATACGGCAACACCTTCATTAATCCAAATTCTTGATAATTATATTAACGCCCCAGTTTAAACTTAGTTCATTAATTATTTGCAGATGGAAAAATCCATAATATAATTATTTTCAGGAAATATCCAATCAACAAACTCACGGAATTTACATAAATATTCAAGTAACAATCACATCAAATTGTCATATAAAAACAAATTCAACAAACAAGGATTGAGGCATGGCAAATAGATGATTTAATAAATGCCAACGATTATTCAATTTACTACACAATAATGCCTAAGACTTTAACTCGATAAAATTTGCACATATAAGCCCGAGTACGTACTCGTCACCTCGCGTACACGGCTTTTTATATTTCACAAATGGCACATAAGACTCGATGCATAAGGGGTAATTCCCTCACTCAAGGTTAGGCAAGATACTTACTTTTTTTTTGAAGTTAGGCCGATATTACAAAATTGCCTTCTTGCTTCAATTGACCTCCGGACAGCTCAAATCTATCCAAATTAATTCAATACTAATTATAGGAATTAATTCCATATGAAAATACTAATTTTTCAAAAATATTTGAAATTTAACTCTAAAATTTTCGTTCTTGAAAAGTTTTGCAAAAATCTTGATTTCTTCAATTTAAATCCGAAATAAATAATGAATATAACCATGGATTTATGAAATATAATCACTTTTGGATATAGGACACTTACCCAAGTCGAAGTCGTGAAGCAATCCTTAAAATCTCCCAAGAACCGTGCTCCAAAAATCCAAACGAAATGAAGGAAATGACCATTTTTGGTCCTTAAGTTTCTGCCCATCCGTCACTAAAAGTCCATTTTCCATCACTAAAAGTTCATTTTCCATCACTAAAAGTTCACACCAGAACTTGCTTGCACCAACAGTTATTATTTTCACTAAAAAGGCTCTAACTCCATCATACGAACTCGGAATTTGACGATTTCTGTTCCTATGAGTCAAAAATAATAATATGAACTTAGCCGTTCAATAGAAACTCAATTCGGAGCTCATTTGGTCAATGCGATACCAATTTCGCTCGTTAAATAATTAATTCATGTTTCGCGCTAAAAACCCAATCGCGACTTGATGAAATTAGACCAAACTTTCCAGATCACTCCAATAATTCATTATTAAAATCTCGGATGTCTCGAAATCAAATTTTGATCTCTAGAACTAAAAATGGACCTTTGGATCATTACATGCTTATGCTGAAAATATCAAACTCTTCCAAAACTCTTCCCTGACAGCCTGTAATGTATAACCATAACTTCTTGTACTCAACTCCAACTACCAAACAGTTTAAATTTTTACAAATTAGATACAAAAGAGATACAACTTATATGTTTTGCTCATCACCCAACTCCTTATAGATTGCGAGATATAAGCTCTGAAAGTCAGCCCTGTGCAGCAGAAATTTCTGGCGACGCACACCGCTGTAGCCAAAATCTGCAGTACCAGCTTTAGTCAATTGATCATAACTTTTGTATAAATGTCCGAATGATGAATGGTTTATCATTATCGAAACTAGAATCAAAGATCTACAACTTTCATGTTCTGATAATTTCCAGATTTCTTATAGATTTTGAGATATAAGCTTCCAAAATCAGCTCTGCGCATCAGAAATTTCGCACTTTGTTGTCAAAAAAACCAGCAGTTAAAAATGATACAAAACCACTCCGAAACTCACCCGAGGCCCTCGGTACCTCAACCCAATACACAAACAAAACCTAAAACATCATACGAACTTAGTTGAAATCTCAAATCACATAAAACAACGCTAAAACCACGAATCATACCCCAATTCAAGCTTAAGGAACTTAGGAATTTCCAACTTCTACATTCAATGCCGAAACCTACCAAATCAATTCCGATTGACCTCAAATTTTGCACACAAGTCATAAATGACATAACGGATCTATGAAAATTTTCAGAATTGGATTCCGACTCCGATATCAAAAAGTCAACTCCCCGCCCAAACTTCCCAAAAATTTAACTTTCGCCATTTCAAGCAAAATTTCACTACGGACTTCTAAAATAATTTTCGGACACGCTCCTAAGTCCAAAATCACTATACGGAACTATTGGAATCATCAAAACTCCATTTCGGAATCGTTTACACAAAATTCATTATCCGGTCAACTATTTCAACTTAAACTTCCAAAACAAGAATTGTTCTTTCAATTAAATCCTGAATCATCCGAAAACCAAACTTGACCACCGTCGCAAGTCATAATACACATTTCAAAGCTGCTCGAGACCTTAAGCCACCGAACGGAACATAAATTTTTAAAACGACAAGTCGGGTCATTACATAAAGTACTCCACGTAATTTACTAAAAAGTAAAAATCTGTTTTAAGTTTCTGTTTAATGGTGTAGAAAGATAAATATTTTTCCTTGAAACATGAAAGATGAATTTGAATTACACGATAAAGTGTTCAATGCATAGTCTCTATATCTATATTTATATATTTTATATATTATTAAAATGAAAAAAACACATGTAGTAGTTTTAGGGCAAAATCAGTTAGGTAAATTAATAATTAGTTATTGAATTATTTTTAAACTCAAATACAAAATCAGTTGCTTGGTTATGCGTGCCCCGAAATGTTTGCACCATTTTCTCTCCTGTATAGTTATCCCAACTTTTTTAATGTTTAAATTCCAATAACATACGTTTTTACCTCCTTATTTTCAGGAAAAAGCAGGCTACATATTAGTTGCACATTATTCTTCCTTAACTGTTTTTAAAGAAATTGAAAAGTCATGCCTCCCCCTTACATATTCTCTTAATTAATAATTAATAATAATAATAATTACACCCTATTCTTTTTTAAAATTATTTAAAATAAATTCTTGCCGTTTTTTGGCTAAATTATATAGAGATTCTTTATAGATTAATATTAATTCAAGCTTATCAAGTGTCCTAATAAAAAGTTCTAAATTTGTTTTGAAATATGCAAAATCTGAACTTAAGTTTAACCGTGCAGTCGTAATCTAAGGCACAATTAGGACTCTTTTTTTGAGAAGTTATCAATTTTTTTATATTAACTTTTAAACTAATTTTTTTTATTAAACTAACGTAGTTGAACTACTCCTTCTTTATAGCGAAAACATTTTTTCAGATTTTCACATTAATTATCAATTTGTTTACATTATTTTTGTAAACTTAAAAATAACTTTTAGATATACTTTTGAATTCAAAGCAGTTACAATTTCTCAGATTTATCCTAAACCCATCCCTTACAATTTTTCTCTCTTCTTTTCAATCTATTTTTTTTTTTTTTTTCTCAGTAACCTTATGGTTTTTTTCTCCTTCTCTTTTGCTTTCTCTATTCTCAGAATCTCAGTAATGGTCGCAGCCTCGAGGGAATGACTTGATAAGATTCAAGATACATGTGAAGATGAAAGATAATATTGGTGATACCACTTTTTTATTTATTTATGAAGAAGTTGAAAGATTAATCGACTGCGAAAAGTTTAGTAGATCACAGTGAATCATTATCAAGTAATGTTCTTCTGCAACTTACATTATTGTGCAGTCGTGTAATATTTATTCCCGAACTATATGATCACAATAATATATATATTTTTTAAATTTTCTAAGAAATGTGGAACCGTAACGGCTAATGATTGTAAGGAGGCAGATGAAATTGGTGTAGCAAAAGTGTGTTTTCATAATCATTTTTTTTTATGTTGTAATTTATATTTTTACTTTTCAACAATTTAATTTTAAGTTTTTTTTATTTGAATTTCAAGATGACGCGTCAATTAATGCTAATGGGGATTTTAATTCTCCTTCCATTACTAAATAATATTTAATGAACATTTGTTGGTTATTGTAACGACCCGTCCGGTCGTTTTGAGTATTACAACCCCGTTTCCCCATTTACTGCTCAATTTATGCTTTACCGTTGTTGTGTGACTTGCCGGGGTAATTGGTTTGGGTCCGGTGAGGTTTTGGAATGAATTGGAACACTTAGTTCCAAGGTTTAAAGCTTAAGTTCAAATAGTGACCGGATGTCAACTTATGTGTAAACGACCCCGTAATGGAGTTTTGATGATTCCAATAGCCCCGTATGGTGATTTTGGACTTGGGAGCGTGCCCGGAATTTCTTTTTGAAATCAGTAGTGAAATTTGACTTGAAATGGCGAAAGTTAAAGTTTTGGGAAGTTTGACCGGGGAGTTGACTTTTTGATATTGGGGTCAGAATCCAGTTCCAAAATTTTTTATAGCTCCGTTATATCATTTATGACTTGTGAGCAAAATATGAGGTCAATCGGACATGATTTGATAGGTTTCGGTATCGAATGTAGAAGTTGGAAATTCTTAAGTTTCATTAAATTTGAATTGGGGTGTGATTTGTGATTTTAGCGTTATTTGATGTGATTTGAGGTTTCGACTAAGTACGTATGATGTTTTAGGACTTGTTGGTATATTTGGTTGAGGTCCTGAGAGCCTCGGGCGAGTTCCGGATGGCTAACAGATTGCATTTCGGACTTGGAATGCTGCTAGAAATTTTATGATGCATGTTCTAGTTTCCTTCTTCGCGTTCAGGAGGGGAGTCTCGCGTTCGCGAAGAGAAAATTTAGACTGGCACATTTTGTGCTTCGCGTTTGCGACCTAGGGCACGCGTTTGCGAAGAGTCGAGGTGCAAAGCTTCGCGTTCGCGATCGAAGCCTCGCGTTCACGAAGGGGAAATGGCCAGAGAGGATTTTTGCCTTCGCGAAGGGCAGCTCGCGTTCGCGAAGGTCAAGTCAGGCAAGGCATCATGTTCGCAAGGTTGCCTTCGTGTTCGCGAAGGGCAATGTTTGGCAGCACAATTTTGTGCTTCGCAAACGCGAGGCACTGACCGCGTTCGCGAAGAAGAAATGTCTGTGCATAGAGTTTAAGTTCAGAAAATGGGACTTTGTCCCATTTTTTATTTTTGACGAATTGGAGCTCGGGGAGAGGCAATTTTCGGGAGATTTTCAAGGAAAACATTGGAGTAAGCGTTCTTAACTCAATTTTGGTTTGATTACCCGAATCCATCGTTGTTCTTAATATTTAATTGGTGATTTAAGTTGGAATTTTTTTTTTAAAACTCTCTTGGATAGATTTGAGGATTTGAGGGTCGAATTATTATCGGAATTTAGTCATTTTGGTATGGTTAGACTCGTGATTGAATGGACATTCATAATTCGTAACTTTCGTCGGATTCCGAGACATGGGCCCCACGGACGAGTTTTGGGTTAAATTTCGGATTTTATTAGAAAATTTGTATTTTCATATGGAATTTATTCCTATAATTTGTATTGAGTGAATCGAATTAATTATAACTAGATTCGAGCCGACCGGAGTCGAAAAACCGAGTAAAAGGCATACTACTTGACTAATTGAGTGCGGTTTGAGATAAGTGACTTGTCTAACCTTGTGTGGGGGAAATTCTCCTTAAGATTGGTATTGATATGAAAATGTTGATGTGTTGAAAGTCGTGTACACGAGGTGACGAGTTTGTACACTGGCTAAATGTGGAAGATTATGTCTTTAAATTGCGTAGAGTACTGTTGCATATTAATTAAATTATTTTATTCTGATATATTCATCATCATTATTATATTTTCGTATTTTAAATTTACCTGACCTGTTCCTGCTAAGTGTTTTACCTGTTTAGGTGAAACTCTATTTTTTTTATTCCGCGCATTATTGGAAGGTTGGATTTCTTAATTTAAATATTTTTAAAAAATAATGAAGTATTTTACATTTAAAAATTTGATGTTATGTCAAGATGTTAAATTTGTGAATTATTATTATTTTTGCTGAATATTTTGTTGTATTCATTGTGATTG
Organism: Nicotiana tomentosiformis; assembly: GCF_000390325.3. Lineage (NCBI taxonomy): Eukaryota > Viridiplantae > Streptophyta > Magnoliopsida > Solanales > Solanaceae > Nicotiana > Nicotiana tomentosiformis. Next base: position 7,672,436 of record NC_090822.1, read on the forward strand.
AGCTGTGAGCTCCGTATTGTGAAAATAATGGATATTATTCTGCTGAATATTTTGCTTGACTTTTTACTCATTGTGATTGAGTCGTGAGCTCCTTATTGTGAAAAATATTCTTGTTGTTGATTTATTTTGTCAAGTTGAAATATTTGGGCACTTGAGGTGCAAATTATGATATATTATGATATTGATACGCATGCGGTGGTATAAGGTCTGGGTGTTGAAATGCATGCGGTGAGATAAGGGTGGTTTGATATGCGTGGCTAGTAGGGGAACTACTAGAAGTCATGCGGTGTGATAAGGGTGGCTAAAACGGAGGATGCTATTTCGGAAAAAATATTTTCTTTAAACTTAAATGTGAAGGCTCTCGTGGTGATATAAGAAAATGAGATATTGTAAATTTATTTATGATTTGGGACTACGAGGCGGTACCTCAAGAGTGCTCTTGTTGATATTTATTTATGGCTACATTGCCTTTGGTTATTTTTGGTGTTTTCCTTAAAATTATAAATTTCTGTTTTCCTTCCACGAGGTGTTAATTGCCCTTATTCTGTGTAGTTAAATTGTGACATATTACTTATTTGATTTATCCCCATTGTCATTATTGTTATTATATTGTTAAACTTTTCTCCCCGTCTTTTATTATTCCAGTAGGGCCTGACCTGACCTCGTCACTACTCTACCGAGGTTAGACTTGGAACTTACCGGGTACCGTTGTGGTGTACTCATACTATGCTTCTGCACATCTTTTTGTGCAGATGCACGCACATCTTATCAGACCAAGCATCAGTGAATTATCCGTAAGAGGAGACTTCGAGGTATATCTGCCAGCGTCCGCAGATTCCAGAGTCCCCTTCTATCCTATTATGTTGTGTTCCTTATTTTACTTTAGACTCTGATGCATAGAGACACTTAGAATAAATTCATAGAAGCTTGTGACTTATTTCTACCGGTTTTTGGGAATTGTACTTATGCGAATTTACATATTTATTTATTTCACATTTCTATTGTTATTCCGCATTGATAGGCTTACCTAGTCTTAGAGACTAAGTTCCATCACGATATCCTACAGAGGGAATTTGGGTTTGTGACAAGCTAGTATCATAGCTCTAGGTTCATAGGTGTTATGAGTCACAAGCAGGTTTAGTAGAGTCTCGCGGATCGGTACAAAAACGTCTGTACTTATCTTCGAGAGGCTATGGAACTGTTAGGAAAATATTCACTTCTTTGATTCCTTATCGTGGGCATGGATGTGAGGCTTGAATCACAGGTCATCCCGAGTAGAGGCAGCTTCAAGTACCTTGGTTCGGTTATCCAGGGGGGAGGGGAGATCGACGAGGATGTCACACACCATATTATGGTATGATAGATGAAGTAGAGGTTAGCATCTGGAGTCCTGTGTGATAAGAGAGTGCCACCAATACTCAAAGGTAAGTTTTATAAAGCGGTGGTTAGACCGGCCATGTTGTATGGGGTTGAGTGTTGGCCCGTTAAGAACTCACATATCCAGAAGATGAAAGTAGCAGAAATGAGGATGTTGAGGTGGATGTGCGGGCACACTAGGATAGATAAGATTAGGAATGATGTTATTCGGGAGAAGGTGCACGTGGCTCCCATTGATGACAAGATGCGGGAAGTGAGACTTAGATTATTCGGACATGTTAAAAGGAAAAGCCCAGATGCTCCGGTACAGAGTTGTGAGCGGTTGGTTGTGGAGGGCACGAGAAGAGGTAGAGGGCGGCCTAAGAAGTATTGGGGAGAGGTGATCAGACAGGATATGGCAAGGCTCCAGATTTTCGAGGACATGACACTTGATAGGAAGATGTGGAGGTCGAGTATTAGAGTTGTAGGTTAGGATGTAGTTGAGTCTTGACTTACTTCATACCATTGTGGGACTAGCCAGGTAGGGTTTTTGTCTAAGATAGCTAGTGACAATGTTGTGTTTTACTACTTCACTTTTCAGTGCATGTCCTATTTACTAGCTATCGCTTTTGCTTTGCATCTTTCTTCTATATTTCATGGTGTTCCTATTTTTCCTATGATTGTTGTGGTGATACTAATATTGTCTCCTTTTGTCCTTTTGTCTTTTTGTTTTCTTGAGCCGAGGGTCTTTCGAAAATAGCCTCTCTACTCCTTTGGGGTAGGGGTAAGGTCTGCGTATACACTACCCTCCCCAGACCCCATTAGTGGGATTTTACTGGGTTGTTGTTGTTGTTTGTTGTTGTTTGATTCCTTATCGTGCGCATTTGTTGACTTCAAAATTTTAAACCATTATCTTTCTATTCTCTCACAGATGGTGAGGACACGCACAACTGGATCTGATGATCAGACACCCATGTCCCCTGTTGGAGCCACAAGAGGCCGGGGCCAGGGTAAAGGCCGAGCTAGAGGCCGAGGAAGACCACGTGGTGCATCCAGAGCACCTGCACGAGCTGCTGTAGAGGAACCACCAGTAGCTTCAGTTGGAGAACAGGCACCTGAGACGCCTGTTACTACTCCTGCACTTCAGGAGACTCTTGCCCAGTTTTTGAGCATGTTTGACACTCTAGCTCAGGCAGGGTTAATTCCACTTTGTCCTGCCACATCTCAGGCCGGGGCAGGAGCACAGACTCCCGCCAACCGTACCCCAGAGCCATGGGCCCAAGTTGACCATGACCCAGAGGTTATATCAGTGCAACCAGTTGTCCCAGTTTGGCCCGAGGTTAGGGCAGCAGTTTCAGAAGGGGAGTAGCTCAGGCTCGAGAGGTACAAGAAGTACCACCCTCCCACTTTCAGCGATTTGGCTTCAGAGGATGCTCAGGGTTTTCTTGAGGAATGTCACTGTATCCTCCATACTATGGGTATTGTGGATTCTAGCGGGGTTTCTTTCACGACATTTCAACTCAGAAGAGCGGCCTACCAGTGGTGGCGGGCATATGAGTTGGATAGTTCGGCCGATGCAACTTCACTCACTTGGACTCAAATCTCAGATATGTTCTTGAGGGAGTATGTTCCTCAGAGTCTTAGAGATGCATGGCACACAGATTTTGAGCAGCTGTGCCAGGGCTCTATGACCGTGTCAGAGTATGCGATCTGATTCAGCGATTTGGCTAGGCATGCACCAGCCTTGGTTACTACTGTTCGAGAGCGGGTCTGCCGATTTATTGAGGGGCTCCACCCTAGTATCAAATTCAGTATGGCTCGAGAATTGGAGATGGACATCACATACCAACAGGTGGTGTCAATTGCTAGGAGATTAGAGGGTATGCAAACTCGGGAGAGAGAAGAGAGGGAAACTAAGAGACCCTGAGATTCTGGCACATATAATAATTCTCGTGCCCTAGCTGCATCCCGTCATGGTAGAGGCTATGTGAGCCGTCCTATTCATTCAGCACTTCCAGCTTCCAACGGTATTCCGGCTACTCCTAGACCCCATGTTCCATATTATGCACCGCCAGTGTCTATTGTACCTCCTGTATGGGGTGCTTTCAGCGAACAGTCCAGTCGATCAGGCACGAGCCAGTCCCAGCAGCCACATCATCCGAAGGCTTGTTTTGAGTGTGGCAACACTCGTCATATCATGAAGGATTTCCCCAGACTTAGGAGGGGTGCACCTCCATAGATTTCTCAGGCCCCACCTATTCCACAGGCCCCTCAGGCTTCTCAGACCATGATTACTGCACCAATTGCCACCCCACCTGCACAGTCAGCTAGAGGTGGAGGTCGGACAGGTAGAGGTCGCCCTAGAAGGGGAGGCCAGGCCAAATATTATTCCTTTCCTGCTAGGACAAAGGCTGTTGCATCCGATTCTGTTATCACAAGTATTATTCCGGTCTGTCATAGAGATGCATCAGTCTTGTTTGATCCATGCTCCACTTATTTTTATGTGTCATCTTATTTTGCCTCGTATTTGGGTGTATCCCGTGATTCTTTGAGTTCTTCTATTTATGTATCTACACCCGTGGGTGAATCTATTATTGTGGACCGCATGTATCGGTCGTGTTTAATTGTTATCATTGGTTTTGAGACCAGAGCTGATTTATTATTTCTCATTATGGTGGATTTAGATATTATTTTGGGCATGGTCTTGTTGTCGCCCTATCACGCTATCCTTGATTGTTACGCCAAGACGGTGATGTTAGCTCTGCCAGGTCTATCGTGGCTAGAGTGGAGAGGTATCTTGCATCATGTTTCTAGCAGAGTTGTTTCATTTCTTAAAGCTCAATGAATGGTTAAGAAGGGACGTGATGCGTATATGGCCTATGTGAGATATATTAGTGTTGATACTCCTACCGTGGAGTCAGTTCCTGTAGTAAGGGATTTTCCTGATGTATTTCCAGCGGATCTTCCGGGTATGCCACCCGATAGGGATATTGACTTTGGCATTGATTTATTACCGGGCACTCAGCCCATTTCTATTCCACCATATCGTATGGCCCCAACAGTATTGAAAGAATTAAAAGAGCAATTACAAGAACTGCTTGATAAGGGTTTTGCTCGGCCCAGTGTATCGCCTTGGGGTGCCCCTGTCTTATTTGACAAGAAGAAGGATGGTTCTATGCGGATGTGTATTGATTACCGCCAGTTGAACAAGGTTACAGTGAAGAACATGTATCCATTGCCATGTATTGATGACCTATTTGATCAGCTTCAGGGTGCTAGAGTGTTCTCTAAGATCGACTTGCGTTCAGGCTATCATCAGTTGAGGATTCGGGGACCAGATATCCCGAAGATTGCTTTCAGGACTCGGTACAGTCATTACGAGTTCCTTGTGATGTTTTTTGGGCTGACCAATGTCCCAACATCATTTATTCACTTAATGAATAGTGTATTTCAGCCCTATCTTGATTTTTTTGTCATTGTGTTTATTGACGACATTCTAGTGTATTCCCGGAGTCGGGAAGTTCATGAACAACACGTGAGGACTGTGCTTCAGGCTTTGAGAGAAAAGAAGTTATATGCAAAATTTTCAAAGTGTGAATTCTGGCTTGATTCAGTGGGATTTTTGGGTCATATAGTTACGTGCGAACGGATTAAGGAAGATCCGAAGAAAATTGAAGTAGTGCAGAGTTGGCCCAGACCATCATCAACTACTGAGATACGGAGTTTTCTTGATTTGGCAGGGTATTATAGACGATTTGTAGAGGGCTTTTCTTCTATTGCTGCACCTATGACCAAATTAATCCAGAAGGGTGCTCCGTTCAGGTGGACCGAGGAATGTGAGGAGAGCTTTCAAAAGCTCAAGACAACTTTGACTACAGTCCTAGTATTGGTATTGCCTACAAGTTCAGGGTCTTATATTGTGTATTGTAATGCATCGTGTATTGGTCTCGGCGCAGTATTGATGCAAGACGGTAGGGTAATTGCCTATGCGTCCAGACATTTAAGGGTACATGAGAAGAATTATCCGGTCCACGACCTTGAGTTAGGCAACTATTGTTCATGCCTTGAAGATTTGGCAGCATTAGTTGTACGGTGTCCATTGTAAGGCGGAGAATTTGGGCAGCTTAGCATACTTACCAGTAGCAGAAAGGCCTTTAGCCTTGGATGTCCTGGCCTTGGCCAACCAGTTTGTCAGATTAGATATTTTCGAGCCGAACCGAGTTTTGGCTTGTGTGGTTTCTCAGTATTCTCTATATGATCGTATCAGGGAGCGTCAGTATGATGACCCCCATCTGCTTGTCCTTAAGAACACAGTTCAGCACGGTGATGCCAAAGAAGTCACTATTGGAGATGACAGTGTATTACGAATGAAGGGCATGCTATGTGTGCCTAATGTAGATGGTTTGCGTGAGTTGATTCTCCAGGAGGCTCACAATTCGCGGTACTCCATTCATCCGGGTGCTACAAAGATGTATCAGGACTTGAGACAACACTATTGGTGGAGGGAGATGAAGAAAGATATAGTGGAATATGTAGCTCGGTGCCTAAATTGCCAACATCTGAAGTATGAGCATCAACGATCGGGTGGATTGCTTCAGAAGTTAGAGATTTCAGAATGGAAATGGGAGCAGATCACTATGGATTTCGTTGTTGGGCTCCCACGGACTCAGAGGAAGTTTTATGTGGTTTCGGTGATTGTTGATAGGTTGACCAAGTCAGCCCATTTCATTCCTATAGTTACTACTTACTCTTCGGAACAGGTGGCTCAGGTCTATATTCGCGAGATTGTCAAACTTCATGGCGTACCGGTATCTATCATCTCTAACCAGGGTACACAGTTTACATCACGGTTCTGGAGGGATGTACAGCGAGAGTTGGGTACTCGTGTGGAGTTGAGGACATCATTTCACCCTCAGACGGACGGACAGTCCGAGCGCATTATCCAGATACTGGAGGATATGCTTTGTGCGTGTGTGATATATTTTGGGGGTGCTTCGGATCAGTTCTTACCATTTTCGGAGTTTATTACAACAACAGCTGCCGGTTGAGCATTCAGATGGCTCTGTATGAGGCCTTTTATGGTAGGCGGTGCTGGTTTCAAGTGTGTTGGTTCGAAATGGGCGAGGCTAGGCTATTGGGTACAGACTTGGTTCAGGATGCCTTGGAAAAGGTTAAATTGATTCAGGATCGACTTCGTACAGCCCAATCTAGATAGAAGAGTTATGCAGATCGAAAGGTTCGTGATGTTGCATTCATGGTTGGTGAGCGGGTCTTGCTCCGAGTTTTGCCTATGAAGGGTGTGATGAGGTTCGGGAAGAAGGGAAAGTTCAGCCCTAGGTATATTGGGCCTTTTGAGATTCTTGAGAGAGTTGGAGAGGTGGCTTACAGACTTGCACTACCACCTAGCCTCTCTACAGTTCATCGAGTGTTCCATGCTCCGGAAGTATCACGGCGATCCATCTTATGTGTTAGACTTTAGCTCAGTCCAGTTGGACAAGGATCTATCTTATGTCGAGGAACCAGTGGCCATTTTGGACAGACAAGTTAGAAAGCTAAGATCAAAGAACATAGCTTCAGTGAAGGTGCAGTGGGGAGGCCAGCCAGATGGAGAAGCTACTTAGGAGACTGAGCGGGAAATGCAGAGCAAATATCCACACTTATTTGAGACTCCAGGTATAATTCTAAACATGTTCGAGGACGAACGTTTGTTTAAGAAGGGGAGAATGTAACAACCCGTCCGGTCGTTTTGAGTATTATAACTCTATTTCCCCATTTACTGCTCAATTTGTGCTTTACAGTTGTTGTGTGACTTGCCGGGGTAATTGATTCGGGTCCGGTGAGGTTTTGGAATGAATTGGAACACTTAGTTCCAAAGTTTAAAACTTAAGTTTAAATAGTGACTGGATGTCGACTTATGTGTAAACGACCCCGGAATGGAGTTTTGATAATTCCAATAGCTCCGTATGGTAATTTTGGACTTAGGAGCGTGTCCGGAGTTTCTTTTTGAAATCCGTAGTGAAATTTGACTTGAAATGGCGAAAGTTAAATTTAGGGAAGTTTGACTAGGGAGTTGACTTTTGATATCGGGGTTGGAATCCAATTCCGAAAATTTTCATAGCTCCGTTATGTCATTTATGACTTGTGAAAACAATTTGAGGTCAATCGGACTTGATTTGATGGGTTTCGGTATCAAATGTAGAAGTTGGAAATTTTTAAGTTTCATTAAGCTTGAATTGGGGTGTGATTTGTGATTTTAGCATTATTTGATGTGATTTGAGATTTTGACTAAGTCCGTATTGATGTTTTAGGACTTGTTGGTATATTTGGTTGAGGTTTCGAGGGCCTCGGGCGAGTTCCAGATGGCTAACAGATTGAATTTCGAACTTGGAATGCTGCTGGAAATTTTCTGATGCCTGGTCTGGTTTCCTTCTTCGCGTTTGCGAGGGGAGTCTCGCGTTCGCGAAGAAGAAATATTTAGGTAGAGAGTTTAATGGAGCTTGGGGAGAGGCGATTTTCGAGAGAGTTTCAAGAAAAACATTGGGGTAAGTGTTCTTAACTCAATTTTGGTTAGATTACCCGAATCCATCGTTGTTCTTAACATTTAATTGGTGATTTAAGTTGGTAAATGTCACGACCCAATTTCACATATAGGTCGTGATGGCGCCCAACATTACAGCTAGGCAAGCCAACTAATAAATTAAATGTATATCAATCATTCTTTAAAAATTTTCCAAGTAATTATGTTCTTTTTCCTAGCAATATTAATGAAAATAGAAAAGATACCGATTAATTTAAATCCAATATAAATAATCAACTCCCAATTCTACCAATATGTGTGCCAAGACCTGGTGTCAGAAGTGTATGAGCATCTATTAGATTATACAAAACTCCAAATACTGTCTGAAATAAAATAGACAGAATGTAAATACAAGAAGAGACACTGGTAGCTGCAGAACGGCTCAGAAAGGCAGCTCACCACTACGCCTCTGGATAACGTGGATGTGCGATGATAGGTCCTCCACTAGTACCTACCTCAGATCCTGCACAAAAAAGTACAGCAAGTGTAGCATGAGTACGTAAACAACGTGTACCCAGTAAGTATCAAGCCTAATCTCGAAGTGGTAGAGACGAGATGACCGACTTTGACACTCACTATGGGTCAATAATAATAATTGAAATAAAACTAGAATATCTAAATCAACATGATTCACAGAGTTAACAATAATTTAGTTAACCAGTAGAAATAATTAAATTCCTTAAAATACAACAATTTTCAAACTATTAATTAGCCTCATTTATAGGGATAACAATAATTCCTTAACATGCAGAGATAATTAATTCTTTAAATCCCAAAGATTTCTAATTTATCAATTAGCTTCACAAGCTGCAATAAACTATCCAAAAATCGTGTAATTATTATTATTAAGCACGATTTCTGCCGAGGTCGTACGACCCGATCTAAAGTATTGTATACTAAACAAAGAATACAATTTACACAAGTAATTCATGCTTTGAGTCCTAAACTACCCGGACTTTAGCATTAATAGTAGCTACGCACGGACTCTCGTCACCTCGTGCGTACGTAGCCCCCACAATTAGCAACAATTATTACTTTAATTACCTATGGAGAAACTTCCCCCTCACAAGATTAGACAAGAGACTTACCTCGTCTTGCTCCAATTTAATCTACTAGTAGATCCTTTCCTCGATTATCCAACTCCGAATTGCTAGAATCTAACCAAAATTAATTCGATAAAGTCACCAAAAATTATAGAATCAATTTCATAAGAAAATACTACATTTTCAATAAAAATTCCAAATTAAATTAAAAATTCGTTCGTGGGGCCCACATCTCGGAATCCGGCGAAAGTTACTAAATCCGAGAACCCATTCAATTACTAGTCCAACCATACAGTTTCACTCAAATCCGACTCTGAATCAATATCGAAATCTCAAAAATTCGTTTCTATGAGATTTCTAAAAATTTCCCAAATTTAAATCTCAAAACACTAATTAAATGGTGAAAACATGGATATATTCGTGTATATTGACCAAATCCAAGTTAGAATCACTTACCCCAATGTCTTTTCCTTGAAAATCTATCAAAAATCGCCTCTGCTCAAGCTCCAATTTGTTAAAATGGCGAATAGGACGAATGCCCTCCTTTATAATTCTACAGAGGCAGCCCTCGATCATGATCTCGATCCTCGGCCTCGATCGTGGTTTGACCATGACCTGGATCCTCGGCCTCGATCATGACCCTCAAGCCCTGCCTTTGATCATGACCCTCGATCATGACCTCGATCTTGGGTTTCGATCCTGGGCGTCGATCTTGGGCTCGATCACGTCCAAGAATTTCCAGCAGAAAGGAAAAATTGCAGCAACTGTTTTAAGTCCAATATTTGATCCGTTAACCATCTGAAACTCACCCGAGGCCCTTGGGACCTCAACCAAATATACCAACAAGTCCTAAAATATCATACGAACTTATTTGAAACCTCAAATCACATAAAACGGTGCTAAAATCATGAATTATGCTCCAATTCAAGCTTAATGAAACTTAAAATTTCCAACTTCTACATTCGATGTCGAAACCTATCAAATCAAGTCCGATTGACCTCAAATTTTGCACACAAGTCATAAATGACATAATTGAGCTCTGAAAATTTTCAGAACTAGATTTTGATTCCGATATCAAAAAGTCAACTGCTCGGTCAAACTTCCAAACTTAAATTCCTATTTTAGCCACTTCAAGCCTAATTTAACTACGGACTTCCAAATAAAATTCCGAACATACTCCTAAGTCCAAAATCACCATACGGAGCTGTTGGAATCGTCAAAATTCTATTCCGGGGTCGTTTTCTCAAAATGTTGACCTAAGTCAAACTTGGCCTTTTAAAGCCAACTTAAGGAACCAAGTATTCCGATTTCAATCCAAACACTTCCAAATCCCGAACCAACCATCCCCGTAAGTCATAAATCATTAAAAGCATATACGGGAAGTTTTATTTTAGGGAAGGGGGTTCTAAATTCTAAAAGTCAAAACGACCGGTTGGGTTATTACATTCTCCACCTCTTAAACAAACGTTCATCCTCAAACGGGTTTAGAATTGTACCTGGAGTGCTGAATAAGAGTGGATATCTGCTCCGTATGTTTTCCTCAGCCTCCCAAGTCACTTCCTTGACTGGTTGGCCCCTCCACTAGACTTTTACTGTAGAAATCCTCTTGGACCTCAACTGGCAAACTTGTTTATCAACAATGGCAACTGGTTCTTCTTCATAGCCCAAACTATTATTTAGTTGAACTGTGCTGAAGTCTAACACATGTGATAGGTCGACATGATACTTCCGGAGCATAGATACATGGAAAACCGGATGAACTCCTGACAGATTGGGAGGCAATGCAAGCTCATAAGCAACCTCCCAACTCGTCTCAACACCTCAAATGGGCCTATAAACCTTGGGCTCAACTTGCCCTTCTTCCCGAATCTCATGATTCCCTTCATCGGTGAAACCTTCAAGAGAACTTTTTCACTCATCATAAATGATAAATCACACGCTTTCTGATTTGCGTGACTCTTCTGTCTGGACTGTGCTGTACGAAGTCTCTCCTGAATCAACTTTACCTTTTCCAAGGCATCTTTCACCAAATCAGTACCGTATAATTTAGAGTCACCGACCTCAAACCATCCGATGGCCGAACAACATCGCCGACCATATAAAGTCTCAAATGGAGTCATCTCGATGCTGGATTGGTAACTGTTATTATAAGCAAACTCGGCCAAAGGCAAGAAACGATCCCACTGACCTCCAAAGTCAATCACATATGCCCTGAGCATATCCTCCAAAATCTGAATTGTCTGCTCTGACTGCCTGTCGGTCTACGGATGAAAGGCTGTGCTGAGCTCTACACGGGTCCCCAATTCACTCTGTACTGCTCTCCAGAAATGTGAAGTAAACTGACGGCCTCTAACCGATATGATAGAAATTGGCACACCGTGCAACCGAACTATCTCCTGAATATAAATCTGGGCCAACCTCTTTGAAGTATATGTAGTCACAACCGGAATGAAATGTGTCGACTTGGTCAACCTATCAACAATGACCCAAACTGCATCAAACTTCCGCAAGGTCCGCGGCAACCCAACTACAAAGTCCATAGTGATGTGTTCCCATTTCCACTCTGATATAGTCATCTTCTGAAGTAGGCCACCTGGCCTCTGGTGCTCATATTTAACTTGATGACAATTTAGACACCTAGCTACATGCTCAACAATGTCCCTTTTCATTCGTCGCCACCAATAATGCTGCCTCAGGTCACGATACATCTTCGTAGCACCTGGATGAATAGAATATTGAGAACTGGGTGCCTCGTCTAGGATCTCTTTCCTCAGTCCATCCACATTAGGAACACATAGATGATCCTGGAGTCACAGAACATTATCCGCTCCAATAGTGATGTCACAACCCATGTTTTCGTAGGTACGAGTACGTCGTAAGTCAATTGACGTAAGCTCAGAAATGAAATCATATTTGAAAAGTTTACAAAGTAAGTGAATCATGTTACCTCAGAAGTTACAAATATTGAAGATCATGAACAATAAGTACGTTAAGGCTAAGCCCTTCCTTCATTTTAGCATGATCTCGTAGCTACATGTGTTGATAATGAGACATAAAGAGAAGTTCGTATTCATAAATTTATTCACATTATCCTAGTCTCAAAAGTTACAGTATTCTCCCTTATCAAAACTTTATATTCAGTTAAGTATTGTTTTCTTCCAGCCAAGAGAGCAGAGGGTCTATATATATATACCCAGTATTACAGTATTTTCACCACCATCGAGCTATAATCGATGGGCAGGCCCCTATTGGGCAACCTCTGATCAGATGGTAAGTTATATACCGAGCCTACTATGGCTGAGCGCCTATGAGCGAGCCCAGAATGGCCGAGATACACAGCCTAGTATGGCCGAGCACCTATGAGCGAGCCTACTACGGCAGGGCAGTTACACATACCGAGCCTTATAGGGCCGGACAACTATTTTACATACTATTTGGATAGAGTCGAGTCAGTATCAGCAGGTAAGCATATCTTCAGATTATTTTTGACTCCCAGTTACATCCAGTTATTATATCATCAGTTCAGTTTCAGCTTTCAGTTATTCTGTTGCCTTACATACTCAGTACATTATTTTGTACTGACGTCCCTTTGCTGGCGACACTGCATTTCATGCCTGCAGGTCCTGATAGACAGATGGATAGACCTTCCCAGTAGACAGAGCCAAATATTAGCTTGGTTGGTAAGCTTCACTTCCCCGGAGTTACCAGGTCTAGACCTTTGAGTCCGTTTTATATATACAGGTTTGATGAGTAGGTCGAGGCCATGTCCCGACCATGATACAGTTCAACTATCTCTAGAGGCTTGTAGTCAAGTCCTGTATAGTTTGTATATCAGTAGATGTTCATGTTCATGGAGGCCTCGTCATCCTGAACATATATATATATATATATATATATATATATATATATATATATATATATATATATATATATATATATATATATATATATATGAGTTTTTGGGTATGTTTACCCCTAGATGAGAGAGACGATATTTTCAGATGATTCAGAATATGGCCTCATCGGCCTAGGTTGAGGGTTACCCCTCTAGAGTTCACAGTTACAGAGTAGTACGCTCGGGCCGAGTATGGTACCGGGTGCCAGCCACACCTCTTCAGGTTTGGGGCGTGACAAGTAACTTTCTTGGCACCACCCCGTAGTACCGTTTCTCGAAAACCATTAAGTGTGGATCATCATACTAGCGAGCCTTAATCTGTTCAAATAGTGAAGTCTAAGCTACAACACATGCAAGAACTCGGCCGGGCTCTGAAATATCCAGCCGCACAAGTTTGTTGGCCAAGGACTGAATATCTGAAGCCAATGGCCTCTCCTCTGCTGAAATGAAAGCCAAACTACCCATACTCTCTGCCTTTCTACTCAAGGCATCTACAACCATATTTGCTTTGCCCGGATGATACATGATAGTAATATCATAATCTTTTAGTAACTTAAGCCATCTGTGCTGTCTCAGATTTAGGTCCCTCTGCTTGAACATATGCTGCAAACTGCAATGATCAGTGTAAACTTCACAAGACACCCCATAAAGATAATACCTCCAAATCTTAAGAGCGTAAACAATCGCAGCTAACTCCAAATCATGTACTGGATAATTCTTCTCGTAGGGCTTCAGCTGACGTAAAGCATATGCAATAACTCGCCTTTCCTGCATCAATACACAACCCAAACCAATACGTGAAGCGTCACAATACATTGTATACATCCCTGAACCGGAAGGCAACACTAACACTGGTGCTGTAGTCAATGCTGTCTTAAGCTTATGAAAGCTCGCCTCACAATCATCGGACCATCAGAACGGAGCACCCTTCTGGGTTAATTTGGTCAAACGTGCTGCAATAGATGAAACAACCTCCACGAATCGACGATAATAACCTGCTAAACCCAAAAAATTCCTGATCTCAGTCGTCGAAGTGGGACGATGCCAATTCTGAACTGCCTCAATCTTTTTGGGATCAACCTTAATGCCCTCGCCCGATACAATATGCCCCAAAAATGCTACAGACTCTAGCCAAAACTCACATTTAGAGAACTTAGCATATAGCTTTTGTTCCCGCAACGTCTGAAGCACTACTCTCATATGCTGCTCATGCTCATCCTTACTGCACGATTAGATCAAAATGTCATCAATGAAGACAATGACAAGCGAATCAATATATGGCCTGAATACCCTGTTCATCAGATCGATAAATGCTGCCGGTGCATTAGTTAAACCGAAGGACATCACCAGAAACTCATAATGACCATATCTAGTCCGGAAAGCAGTTTTCGGAACACCCGAATCCCGAATCTTCAACTGATGGTACCCCGACCTCAAGTCAATCTTAGAGAATACCCTAGCACCCCTGCAACTAGTCAAATAGATCATCAATACGTGGCAACGGGTACTTGTTCTTAATAATGACTTTGTTCAATTGACGATAATCAATGCACATTAGCATCATTCTATCCTTCTTCTTCACAAATAATACCGGTGAACCCCAAGACGATACACTCGGTCTAACGAACCCTTTGGCTAGTAACTCCTCAAGTTGTTCTTTCAATTCTTTCGGAGCCACGCGATACGGTGGGATAGATATAGGTTGGGTATTTGGAGCCAAGTCAATACAGAAACAATATCATGATCAGGTGGCATACCTGGAAGATCTGAAGGAAATTCATCGGAGAACTCCCGAACCACAGGCACTGAATCAATTGCTGGAGTCTCTGCAGTAGTATCCCGAACATAGGTAGATAAGCCAAACAACCCTTCTCAACCATGTGTTAAGCTTTTATAAAAGAAATAACTCGATTAAATGAACTAACAGACGAACCCTTCCACTCCAGCCTAGGCAACGCTAGCATAGCCAAGGTAATAGTCTTGGCATAACAATCTATAATAGCATGATATGGAGATAACCAGTCCAAGCCCAGAATAATTTCAAAGTCAGTCACCTCAAGCAGTAAAAGATCTGCTCTAGTTTCATAACCACAGAATGTAATAATACAGGACTGGTAGATCCAGTTCACAATAACAGAATCGCCCACAAGAGTAGACACATAAATTAGAGTACTCAAGGACTTAAGAGAAACACCTAGGAATGGAGCAAATAGAGATGACACATATGAATACGTAGATCCTGGATCAAATAATACTAAGGTATCTTTACCGCAAACAGAAATAATACCTATAATCACGGCATATGAGGCCTCTACATTTGGTCTGGCCGGAAAAGCATAGAACCGAGCTAGAGCGCCAATGCTGACCTCCACCTCTAGGACGACCGCTACCTACCTGTCCTCCACCTCTTGGTGGTCGGACAACTGGTGGAGCAACTGGTCTAGTAATCATAGGCTGCTGATCATATTGCACTAGTTTACCCTGAAACGTGGGGCAAAATCTCCGTATGTGACTAGGATCCCTGCACTCGTAACAACTCTTTGGTGTGATGGCCTGCCGACTAAGTGTATGGCCCTGGGGACCTGACTACCTACTGGAAGGACCCTGAATAGCTGGTAGGTGATAAGAACTCTCTGGTATAGCACTAAGATAGGGTCGCACTAGAGCACCCCGAGGAGGCGGTGGTGCTGGACTGCCCTCTCGCGAAAATGACCTCTAACCCCAGATGGAGCACCTCTGAACTCTCCAGAATACCTAAACCACTTATCTCTAATAACCTGCTCTCGGCTATGCTGACGTATACCCTCAATCCCGTGGGCTATCTCCATGACTAGCTCATAAGAAGTACCCATCTTAACCTCTCGAGCCATAGTGGCCTGAATACCCGTATGTAAACCCGCAACAAACCTCTGCACTCTCTCCGCCTCAGTAGGGAGTATCATAAGTGCATGGCGAGATAACTCAGAAAACCTCACTTCATAATCGGTCACTGACATCTGACCCTGCTGGAGCTGCTCAAACTGAAACCTCAACTCTTCCCTCTAGGAGGGTGGAATATACTTGTCCAGGAAGATACGGGTGAACCTGTCCCAAGTCATGGGAGAAAAATCTGCTGGTCTGCTAAGAACATAAGACTGCCACCATCTACGGGCTCTGCCCTCTAGCTGAAAAGTAGCAAAGTCTACCCCATGAGACTCCAATATCCTCATGTTGTATAGTCTATCCTTGCACTGATCAATGAAATCTTGGGGATCCTCATGTCGCTCACCCCCAAAGACAGGAGGATGTAGTCTAGTCCATCTGTCCAATAGTTTCTGCGCATCAGCGACTGCAGCTGGCCTGGGCTCAGGTGTAGCTGCTGCCACTGGCTGGGCTCCACCCACGGGTAGTGCACCCTGGGTCTGATATACAGTAGATGCCTATCCATGAACCTGTACGGTAGGGGTCTGTGCTCCACCGCCCGCCTGAGATGTGGCTGAGTCTGCCGGAAATAAACCGATCTGAGTCATATTGTCCATGAACGGCAGCATACGACCCATGACATCCTGAAATCCCGATGCAGATGTGAAATCCACCGTAGCTGGTTCTGCCATAGGCACCTCACCATGTTCCTCAACAATGGGATTCTATGTTGAACCCACTGGCGGCATAACTGGAATAGTCCTGGGACGTCCTCGCCCCTACCACGGGCTAGAGCCCTCCCACGGCCTCTAGCTACTGGGGGAGTAGCTCTTCCCTGGTCTGAAACCTCATTAGAGCGCGTTCTCACCATCTATGAGAGAATAAGAGAAGGATATTTAGTACTACATTAATTGCATGATGGAATATGAAGAAAGGTAGTTTCCTAACACCCTATAGCCTCTCGAATATAAGTACAGACGTCTCCGTACCGATCCGCAAGACTCTATTAGGTCTGATCATAACTTGTGAGACCTACGCGAACCTAGTGCTCTGATACCATGTTGTCACGACCCAATTTCACCTCTAGGTCGTGATGGCGCCCAACATTACAGCTAGGCAAGCCAACTAATAAATTAAATGTATATCAATCATTCTTTAAAAAATTTTCATGTAATTTTGTTCTTTTTCCTAGCAATATTAATGAAAATAGAAAAGATACCGATTAATTTAAATCCAAGATAAATAATCAACTCCCAATTCTACCAATGTGTGTGCCAAGACCTGGTGTCACAGGTGTATGAGCATCTAGTAGATTATACAAAACTCCAAATACTGTCTGAAATAAAATAGATAAAATGTAAATACAAAAAGAGACACTGGTAGCTGCAGAACGGCTCAGAAAGGAAGCTCACCACTACGCCTCTGGATAACGTGGATGTGCGATGATAGGTCCTCCACTAATACCTGCCTCAGATCCTGCACAAAAAAGTGCAACAAGTGTAGCATGAGTACGTAAACAACGTGTACCCAGTAAGTATCAAGCCTAATCTCGAAGTGGTAGAGACGAGATGGCCGACTTTGACACTCACTATGGGTCAATAATAATAATTGAAATAAAAAAATATCTAAATCAATATGATTCACAGAGTTAACAATAATTTATTTAACCAACAGAAATAATTAAATTCCTTCAAATGCAATAATTTCCAAACTATTAATTAGCTTCATTTACAGGGATAACAATAATTCCCTAACATACAGAGATAATTAATTCTTTAAATTCCAAAGATTTCCAATTTATCAACTAGCTTCACAAGCTACAATAAACTATCCAAATATCGTATAATTATTATTATTAAGCACGATTTTTGTCGAGGTCGTACGACCCAATCTAGAGTGTTGTGTACACTGACGAGGGACGTGCGACGCGATCCACTGATGCATCTATACTGCCGAGGCGTTCGGCCCGCTCCACAAGAAAGGAGGACATTTTCTTATGTACCTCCGGAAGGAGAGTATATTTATTATAAGATAAATTCGGGAGAAAGAACAATTTCTCTTAACAATTAATTAATTTAAACAGAAAATCAAGTATATGAGATTTCCATCATTTAATATTTTTATCTAACAATTCACAATATATATCAAATAATATTAATTAAATAAAAAATACAATTTACATAAGTAATTCATACTTTGAGTCCTAAACTACCCGGACTTTAGCATTAATAGTAGCTACGTGCGGACTCTCGTCACCTAGTGCGTACGTAGCCCCCACAATTAGCAATAATTATTACTTTAATTACCTATGGGAAAATTTTCCCCTCACAAGATTAGACAAGAGACTTACCTCGTCTTGCTCCAATTTAACCTACTAGTAGACCCTTTCCTCGATTATCCAACTCTGAATAGCTCGAATCTAACCAAAAATAATTCGATACAGTCACCAAAAACTATAGAATCAATTTCATAAGAAAATACTACATTTCAATAAAAAATTCGAAATTAAAAATTTGTTTGTGGGGTCCGCGTCTCGGAATCCGGCAAAAGTTACAAAATCCGACAACCCATTTAATTACGAGTCCAACCATACCAGTTTCACTAAAATTCGACTCTGAATCGATACCGAAATCTTAAATATTCGTTTCTATGAGATTTCTAA
This sequence comes from Nicotiana tomentosiformis, assembly GCF_000390325.3. Lineage (NCBI taxonomy): Eukaryota > Viridiplantae > Streptophyta > Magnoliopsida > Solanales > Solanaceae > Nicotiana > Nicotiana tomentosiformis. The sequence continues at coordinate 7,690,870 of NC_090822.1, forward strand.
AAAATTTCCAAATTTAAATCTCAAAACACTAATTAAATGGTGAAAATAAGGATATATTCGTGTATATTGACCAAATTCGAGTTAGAATCACTTACCCCAATGTCGTTTCCTTGAAAATCTATCAAAAATCGCATTTGCTCCAGCTCCAATTTGTTAAAAATGGCAAATGGGACGAATGCCTTCCTTTATAATTCTGCCAGGCAGCCCTCAATCATGACCTCGATCCTCGGCCTCGATCGTGGTTCGATCATGACCTCGATCCTCGGCCCCGATCATGACCCTCAAGCCCTGCCTTTGATCATGACCCTCGATCTTGGGTCTCGATCCTGGGCCTCGATCTTGGGCTCGATCACGGACCAAGAATTTCCAGCAGAAAGGAAAAATTGCAGCTGCTGTTATAAGTTCAACTTTTGATCTGTTAACCATCTGAAACTCACCCGAAGCCCTCCGGACCTCAACCAAATATACCAACAAGTCTTAAAACATCATACGAACTTATCTGAAACCTCAAATCACATAAAACGACGCTAAACTCACGAATTATGCTCCAATTCAAGCTTAATGAAACTTAAAATTTCCAACTTCTACATTCGATGTCGAAACCTATCAAATCAAGTCCGATTGACCTCAAATTTTGCACACAAGTCATAAATGACATAACGGGGCTATAAAAATTTTCAGAATTGGATTCCAACTCCGATATCAAAAGTCAACTCCCCGATCAAACTTCCAAACTTAAATTCCTATTTTAGCCATTTCAAGCCTAATTTAACTACGGACTTTCAAATAAAATTCCGAATACGATCCTAAGTCCAAAATCACCATACGGAGCTGCTGAAATCATTAAAATTCTATTCCGGGATCGTTTTCTCAAAATGTTGACCTAAGTCAAACTTGGCATTTTAAAGCCAACTTAAGGAACCAAGTGTTCCGATTTCAACCCAAACACTTTCAAATCCCGAACCAACCATTCCTACAAGTCATAAATCATTAAAAGCACATACGAGAAGTTTTATTTTAGAGAACGAGATTTTAAAAGTCAAAATGACCGGTTGGGTCATTACAGTAAAAAATTTGAAAACCCTCTTGGATAGATTTGAGGATTTGAGGGTCGAATTATTATCGGAATTTAGTCATTTTGGTATGGTTAGACTCGTGGTTGAATATGCATTCATATTTCGTAACTTTTGCCGGATTCCGAAACGTGGGCCCTTGGACGACTTTTGGGTTAAATTTTAGATTTTGTTAGAAAATTTGTATTTTCATATGGAATTTATTCCTATAATTTGTATTGATTGAATCGAATTAATTATGACTAGATTTGAGCCGATCGGAGTCGAAAAATCGAGGAAAAGGCATACTACTTGACTAATTGAGCACAGTTTGAGGTAAGCGACTTGTCTAACCTTGTGTGGGGGGAATTTCCCTTAGGATTAGTATTGATATGAAAATATTGATGTGTTGAAAGTCGTGTACACGAGGTGACGAGTTTGTACTCAGAGTAAATGTTGAAGATTATGTCTTTAAATTGCGTAGAGCACGGTTGCATATTAATTAAATTATTTTATTCTGATATATTCATCATCATTAATAAATTTTCATATTTTAAATTTGCCTGACCTGTTCCTGCTAAGTGTTTTACCTGTTTAGTTGAAACTCTGTTTCTTTTGTTACGTGCATTATTTGAAGGTTGGATTTCTTAATTTAAATATTTTTTTAAAAAAATGAAGTATTTTACATTTAAAAAATTGATGTTAAGTCAAGATGTTAAATTTGTGAAATATTATTATTTTTGCTGAATATTTTGTGAAGATTTTTGTATTCATTGTGATTGAGCTGTGAGCTCCGTATTGTGAAAATAATGGATATTATTCTGCTGAATATTTTGCAATACTTTGTACTCATTGTGATTGAGCCGTGAGATCCTTATTGTGGAAAATATTCTTGTTGTTGATTTATTTTGTCAAGTTAAAATATTTGGGCACTTGAGATACAAATTGTGATATATTGTGATATTGATACGCATCCGGTGGTATAAGGTTTGGGTGTTGAAACGCATGCGGTGAGATAACAGTAGCTTAATACGCGTGGCTAGTAGGGGAACTACTAGAAGTCATGCGGTGTGATAAGGGTGGCTAAAACGCGGGATGCTATTTCGGGAAAAATATTTTCTTTAAAATTAAATGTGAAGGCTCCTGCGGTGATATAAGGAAATGAGATATTGTGAATCTATTTATAATTTGGGACTACGAGGCATTACCTCGGGAGTGCCCTTGTTGATATTTCTTTATGGCTGCATTGCCTTTGGTTATTTTTGGTGTTTTCCTTAAAGTTGTAAATTTCTGTTTTCCTTCCGCGAGGTGTTAATTGACCTTATTCTGTGTAATTAAATTGTGACATACTACTTACTTGATTTATCCCCATTGTCATTATTGTTATTATATTGTTAAACTTTTCTCCCTGTCTTTTATTATTCCAGTAGGGCATGACCTGACCTCGTCACTACTCTGCCGAGGTTATATCTGCACTTATTGAGTACCGCTGTGGTGTACTCATACTACGCTTCTCCACATCTTTTTGTGCAGATCCAGGTACATCTTATTAGACCAAGCATCAGTGAATTATCCATACGAGGAGACTTCGAGGTATATATGCCAGCGTCCGTAGACTCTGGAGTCCCCTTCTATCTTATTACGTTTTCTTCCTTATTTCCTTTAGACTCTGATGTATAGAGACACTTAGAATAAATTCTTAGAAGCTTGTGACTTATTTCTATTGGATTTTGGAAGTTGTACTTATGTGAATTTACAGATTTATTTATTTCAGATTTCTATTGTTATTCAGCATTGATAGACTTACCTAGTGTTAGAGACTAGGTGCCATCACGACATCCTACAGAGGGAATTTGGGGTCGTGACAGTAATATTTTTGGTTGAGTATTTTTTTTATTATTTTGTATTGAAAAAGTTATGATTTCAATTTTTATTTCTATGTTTGTGTTGCAATTTTACGAGCTTAGAGTCTCATCATGTGTTGGTTATGAGGTTAATGATGAAGCCACAACAATTAAGGTATGATTTAGTTAACTTTAAGCTTCTTAAATTGTTTAATATTCTGGGTATTACTTTCATGTGTTATCCTGTTAGTTTTTTTCTGTGTTAATACTTTTATTAATCCATTTGATTTATTAATTTTAGAAATCTCAAGATAATTTAGTGATGCCATTCAATGAAGATGTGTATGGCCATACAAATGCGTTTAGAGGCTAAAATGAGAAATAATATACCAACTACTTTGTAAAATCATGAGCCATCTCAAGTTTATTATTGGGAAGTTAGACGCAAAAGTTTATTTTCATGTTGCATATGATTTTAATATAATATTTTAAAATATCGGTATAATTTATAAAATAATAGTAAATCAAATCTTTGTTTATAAGTTATAAAAAGTACAAGCAATTAAGTAAAATCTTGCTAAAAGATTGTTAAATTATTACGTTGGGATGCCACCAATATTCTTAGGTCTATCGCAAGTTTGGATTGATTTATATTATTTATAGCGGTGGATATAATGTTTATTTTATAAATTTAAAGAATGAAGCAATTTTGAGTAATAAAATAAAAGTATTAAAATAATTTATATTTAAGGAATATAAAATATCTATTTATATTATATTAACAGAGGAATGATAGCAAGGACATAAGTGAAAAACTGAAAAATAATCGTATGATAAGGTACTTAAAACTGCAAACACAAAATATATGGAACAAGAAAAAAAAAGTATACGAATAAAAAATTATAGTGTAATATATATATATATATATATATATATATATATATATATATATATATATATATATATATATATATATATATTACAAGGCATATTTGAATTTGCTATGAGAAAGTCTTTGAATTATGATTCAACAAAACATACTTTACGTATCACGGCCCAAAACCCACTATAGGTCGTGATGACACCTAACGCCGCTGTCAGACAAGCCAACAGTGATTTACCAATTTAATTACTCATTTTATTATTTTAAAATCATAATTTTTCTTAATTAAACAGTATAAAATAGAATTTACAGAGTAAGTGAAAATAATTGCACGAACCGCAATAATGAATAACCTGAAGGAATCCCCAAAACTCAGTATTACAAGTACATGAACATTTTTCTAAGAAGTACAACAACAATACAATATCTGTCCAGAATGTAAATAAGACAGGATAAAATAAATAGTACGATGGAGTCTCGGTGGACTGCGATGCATAACCTGGATTGCAGCTCAAATAAAGTCTCCTCAACAGACGATCTCCAATGAACTTGTCAGATCCTATACATTTAGTGCAGAAGTGCAGAATGAGTATGTAAACCAACGCGTAACCAGTAAGTATCTAGCCTAATCCCGGAAAAGTAGTGACGAGGGGCCGACATCGACGCTTACTAGAGGTCCAAAATAAATAAGATGACAATTCATAATATAAAGTGCACAACAGCAGTGGAGTAAGTCTGTAATTTCAAAAAATTCCAATTATTTCCTCTAAAGTATAAATTTCTCAATCTTGTATTCTACCTTAATAGTTCAGAAAATACCAAGTATCAATACCAAATAAATAATGAATACCATAAAATATTGGGCGTCACTGGAAGGTTTATTTCGTGAATATTCGGACTACTAACGATATAACGCACGATTTTCGCTGAGGTCGTTCGGCCAATCTAAGATAATGTGTACACTGCTGAGGGATGAGCGACACGATCCATAGATGCATCTATATACTACCGAGGCGTTCACCCCGCTCCAAAAGAAAGAAAGTTACCGAATTACGAGACGCGTATTTACAACACAACACATGAGCATCAAATGGATATGATCTTTACAGTTTCTCAAATGCAACTCAAAGCGTCAAGGCTCGGCCTATTATACATATATTTACTTCCAAATTAAATTCAATTATAACTTTAATTAATGCAAGCCAGCAGAACGTGTTCAAATAATTCAATTATTTCAGGATAAAGTCCTAAGTCTACCCGGACATAAACATATTTTACCTACGTACGGACTCTCGTCACTTCGTGCGTACGTAGTAACCACAACTAGTTGCACATAACAATAAATATCACCTAGGGGTAGTTTCCCCCTTACAAGGTTAGATAGGAGACTTACCTCGCTGCGAAGTTCCAAAACCGGCTCTGACGCCTCTCCCACTATTCAATCCAAGCCAAACGATCCGAGACTAGTTAAATAATGTGCAAACCAATCAAAATACACTCTAATACCCATAATTAATTACTTTAACTAATTCCCAACTCTGCTCGAAAAGTTAACAAAATCAGCCCTCATCCCCACGTGCCCGGATTTCAAAAAATTTCGAAGATAATCGTTACCAATAACATTACAAACTCAATCCTAATTTTATGTCCAAATTCGTGTTCAAATTCTAAAAATATCAATTTCTACATTTTCTACCAAAACCCCAAAATTCTTACAAATTTTCATATTTAAATCCTTATAGAATCCATGTATTTAACTCTCAATAGATGGGAATGACTTACCTTGTGTAACGACCCGACCGTTCGTTTTGAGCTCTAGTACGTCGTTCGATGGTTTGAGGCCATGAGCAGCTTCACTTCAGGTATTATGACTTGTACGCGTGGTCGGGATTGAATTTCGGGAAGTTCGGAGCTGAATTGGAAAGAAAATTCTCATTTCGAAAGCTTTAAGTTGGAAGAATTGACTAAGATTGGATTTTAGAGTAAACGGCCTCGGAATCGGGATTTGAAGGTTCCAAAAGGTTCGTATGATGATTTTGGACTTGGGCGTATGCCCGGATCGAATTTTGGATGATCCGGGAGCGTTTCGGCACCTATTGTGGAAGTTAGCACTTTGGAAGAATTTCATGAATTTGGGGTGGAGGTAAATTTTATGTTATCGATGTCCGTTTGGGATTCCGAGTCTGGGAATGGCTCCATATGGTGATTCTGGTATTAGGAGCGCGTCCGAAAGTGGATTCGGAGGTCCGTAGGTCATTTTGGAGTCATTTGGCTAAAGTTAGAAATTCGAAAGTTTTTGAGAAGTTTGACCGGAAGTGGACTTTTTGATATCGGGGTCGGAATCTGATTCCGGAAGTTGGAGTAGGCCCGTAATATCAAACGTGACTTGTGTGCAAAATTTGAGGGCAATCGGGCGTGATTTGATAGGTTTCGGCATCGAATGAGGAAGTTTGAAATTCTAAAGTTCATTAAGCTTGGAATGTGGTGCGATTCATGAATTCGACATTGTTTGATGTGATTTGAAGGCTCGACTAAGTTCGTAATGTGTTTTGGGACGTGTTGGTATAATTGGTTAAGGTCCTGAGGGCCTCGAGTGGATTCCGGGTGGTTAACGGATCGAATTTAGATTTTGAAGAAGGGCTAAAGCAGCTGAGCATCTGGTGTAACCGCACCTGCATGAAGAGGGCCGCAGGTGCGAGCCCGCAAGTGGCTCGCAAAAGCGGAATGGGCAGGCTGCTGAGAACCACAAGAGTGGAAAGATTTGCGCAGGTGCGAAGGCGCAGGTGCGAAGAGAGTAACGCAGGAGCGGACGCGCAGATGCACCTCATGGAGCGCGGGTGCGAGAATGTTGGGCCGATCTGGAGCCGCACCTGCGATGGGATTTTCGCAGGTGGGGGACCGCAGATGCGGCCAAGGCACTGCATGTGTGAACGTTGGGGTTGGGCAGTGTGTTCTTTAAAAACGAGGGCTTGGCTCATTTTCACCCTTTTTTCTCCATGAGAGTCGGTCTTGGAGCGAGTTTGGAGCTCATTCTTCGTCATCAATGCCAAGCTAAGTGATTCCCACATATTATAAGTTAAATACATGGTTTGTATAAGGATTTAACCATGGAAATTATTATAAATTGTGGGATGTTTTGTGGAAGAACTAGAATTTGGTATTTTTGGATTTTGACCATGAAATTGGGCATGGAATTGAGAATAAACTATATATTTGAGTTCGTGAGGTTATGAATAAAGTTTATCTTCGAAAATTTTTGGAATCCGGGCACGTGGACCCGAGGGTGATTTTTATCGACTTTTCGATCGGGGTTAGAAATTATTATAAATTGGATTATATTGAGTATTTGAGTATATTAATGGGTTTGCATAATCATTGGCTAGTTTTGGAGCGTTATGCATCGATTTAAGTTCTTTGAAGGGCTCGGAAGCCGGTTATGGAACTTCGGAGTGAGGTAAGTCTCTTTTCTAACCTTGTAAGAGGGAATTTATCCCATAGGTGAAATAAATCAATATGTGCTCCTATTTGTGGGGGCTACGTACGCACGAGGTGACGAGAGTCCGTGCGTAGCTACTATTATGCTTAAGTTCGGGTAGTCTAGGACCCAAAAGCATGCTCTACTTGGAATATTTGCAACCTTGTTGTCAATTTAAAAATGCTTAAATCATATCGAACTTGGTAAATAAATTTTCCAAAAACCTAAACATCATTTCTTGACTATTAAAAGAGAAATTGCCATTTCCTTCGATAATTCCCCCTTGATGAATTCACGATTGACTGTTTGAATGTGTTTATCTTTGTGGAACGGGCCGAACGCCTCGGCAGATTAAATAGATGCATCTATGGTTCGCGCCATTCGACCCTCTGGCAGTGCACACTTTAAATATTTATTGGATCAGGCCGTACGACCTCGGCATGATTTGCGCATGACTTAATTGATTGTTTTGGAATTATTGATAATTGACATGGCCTCATTGGCCGGGGATTTAAATTATTAAAAGATGAAAATAAATTTGAAAATCCCCTATTAACAAGAGAATTATTTACCCGCCTCATGTTATTGTGTTTATCGTTGCCTCATAAAATCCATAATTCATCACATTATTGGTATATTAATTATAGCCCATAGTAAGTGTCCGAGTCGACCCCTCGTCACTACTTCTTCGAGGTTAGGCGGGATACTCACTGGGTATGCGTTGATTTATGCACTCATGCTACACTTGCTGCATATTTTTGTGCAGGTACGCATATGTTTAGCGGCCTTGTGGGCGCAGAGGCGCGATTATGGCGAGGACTTAGGTGAGCTGCATTCTATACGACGCTCCGCAGCCAACATTGTCTTCTTCAGATTACTGACATTTTTCCTGTCCAATTTGAATTCCGGACAGATATTGTATTTTATTTTACATTCCTAGTTAATGCTCATGGACTTGTGACACCGGATTTTGGGATGATTATGAGTTGCACTGTATTGGAGTTTTTAAAGATATTATTATGTATTTTGTAAACTCCATCTCCTACTATTTAATTGAGGGGAAAAATTATGATTTCAAAAATATTAAAATGAGACCTGAATTAAGTATTTAGTGTTGGCTTGCCTGACAACGGTGTCCGGCGCCATCACGACCTTTAATGGATTTTGGGTCATGACACCTTGTGTCGCTTGAAGCAAATATCCCCTTGAAGCTCTCCAAAATTGCCCCAACCAAGTGAAAATGGAAGAAAATGGGCCAAATCCTGTTTTTATAAAAACCTCACTGCCAAGCGACATTTTTGCATCTGCGGAACATGAGCCGCTTCTGTGGCTTCTCATGCACAGGTGCAGTTCCACTTCTGCGGAACTAGACCGCATCTGTGATCCCAGCCTTCCCAGCCATTTCCGCTTCTGCGCTCAAGGATGCCGCATATGCGCCATCGCAGATGCAAAAATAATCTCGCACTTGTGCCACTGCCCTACTCGCCCAGAACCGCTTCTGTGACCTCTTGGCCGCTTCTGCGGCTACGCACCTGCGACCAAATCCTCGCAGGTGCAGTTACACCAGATGTGCAGCCACCAAAAATTTCATAAGGCCAAATTCAATCTGTTAACCATCCGGAATCCACCCGAGGCCCTCGGGACCTTAACCAAATACTCCAGCACGTCCCAAAATAAAATTCGAACTTAGTCGAGCCTTCAAATCACATAAAACAACGCTAAAACCATGAATCACACCCCAATTCAAGATTAATGAACTTTAGAACTTCAAACTTCTACATTCGACGCCGAAACCTATCAAATCAAATCCGATTGACCTCAAACTTTGCATACAAGGCATAACTTACATTACGGACCTACTCCCACTTCCAGAATCGAAATTCGACCCCGATATCAAAAATTCCACTCCCGGGAAAACTTCCCAAAAATTATCCAAATTTTCAACTTTCACCAATTGATGTCGAAACGACCTACTGTCACGACCCGAAATTCCCACCTTCGGGACTGTGATGGCGCCTAATATTTCACTTGCTAGGCAAGCCAACGTTAGAATATAATTAGCCATTTTAATAAAATTTTAAATTAATTAATAACAAGAAAACAAATGCGGAAGTAAAGTCTGAAGTAAAGTGAATAATCCATAATAATCGCGATATCTCAATACTATACCAGAACTGGAGTCACAAGTGCACGAGCTTCTAGAATAATACAGATAAAGGTCTGAATAAAATTTAAGCTGTTTGAAATATAATACACAGCAGAGATAATATAGAAGGGGACTTCAAAACTGCAAATGCTGTGCAGTTATACCTCAAGTATCCACTGGTAGCTGTATCCGAGCAAATCTACCGCCGCTGGGACCAACTTTGAAATCTACACAAGAAGTGCAGAGTGTAGTATCAGTACAACCGATCCCATGTACTGGTAAGTACCCAGCCTAACCTCGACGAAGTAGTGACGAGGCTAAGGAAGGTCACATACAATAACCTGTACGCAATAATAATAATAACAACAATAATAGAAATGAAACATGTGTCTCTTTTCAACAGTTAAAGCGACTCGGCGGTCATAACCAATTATTATTTCAATCAGTTTCCATTGCGGCGTGCAACTCGATCCCACAATATATTCATTTCAATCAATTATGTTGCGGCGTGCAACCTGCTCCCCCAATATAAACTTTAAATAAATCTATTGCGGCGTACCACCCGCTCCCCCAATATAAACTTGAAATAAATCTGCTACGGCGTGCAACCCGATCCCCCATATAAACTCTAAATAAATTTGTTGCGGCGTGCAACCCAATTGTCACGACCCAAAATCCCACCACAGGCGTCGTGATGGCACATAATCTCTAAGACTAGGTAAGTCGATTTCCATTACATTTCGAATCTATTTTGTTTTTTTGAATATAAATTGAATAGGTTATCAAAACCAACAGCGGAACAAATATGAATATAACAACCTCCCAAGACTGGTAGTACTGAGTCACGAACTCTAACTGAATACATTAAATGATCTCAGGGATCGAATACTCAATATTGTTTGATTAATAATTAACAATACAATAAAATAAAAAGACTTCAAGGGACTGCGACGACCAAGCAGCTCTACCTTGAATCCTTGCCATCACACTTTAACTCTATCCGAGTTCGATAGCTCCAATACGTGGCTCTGCACAAAAATGTACAGAAGTATAGTATGAGTACACCACGGTCGGTACCTAGTAAGTATCAAGACTAACCTCAGTGGAGTAGAGAAGAGATACAGTCAAGACACTCACTAGTCTAATAGCCTGTGCAATATGATATACAAAATAATAGGAAACAAATAACAATAAGTGCAACAAGAACACCATTAATAACGCTCAACAATTTATAAATATAAGTACACCCAATTTAATCAATTATTTCAAATAAATATCTTTCACATATAATTCTTCCGAATAAATCTCTTTCAAATATAATTCCTTCAAATAAATATCTTTCAAATATACTTCCTTTAAATAAATCTCTCTCAAATATAATTTCTTCAAATAAATACCTTTCGAATGTAATTCTTTCAATAAATCATTTTGAATAAAAATCCTTCCAAATAAATATTTTGAATATAATTCTTTCAATTAAAAAGTCACCATGTGATACTTCATTTCATAATCATACAACTACTGGTCTCAGCCTATTTTCATATTATTCATAAACACGGGTCTCAACCCACTTTCATATTTCCACGGCACTTCGTGCCTATAATTAAATAATCATACTTTCCTGGCACTTCGTGCCCTCATTTCATATCACAACTATGCGGACAATTCACGTGCTAATATCATCATTATTTAGTCACGACACATCGTGCCCACATTTCATATCATAATCCGCCTGGCAATGGCCACGGACCCCAATTTCAACATAAATCAATTCATATCACAATTTGCACAAGATATAAAAATAAACACAATGAAAATCACAACATCATATAAAAATTTCCAACGCAATAACCCCACATCATCACATATCATCCCTGAATATAACCACTCTTATCTCTCCTATAGCCACCCTTATCACTCCTATAATAACCTCAATTATTCCTCTGTCCTGACAATATCAATAGCCACCCTTATCGCTCCTATTGCCAACCTTATCGCTCCTATAGCCACCGTTATCACTCCGCCCAAACAGTACCCCAACACAAATAACAACAGTGAAATGCCTCCTTATGCCCACATAATATCAACAGTGAGATGCCACCCTTATATCCTCAAAATGATAACTCAATTAACACAACAATTTATACGGAATATTATCACGGCAACGTAACAAAAATCAATTCATTTTACAATAAATAGCCCAAGTCTCCACACAATGTATATAAAACCTCAAAAATAATCAACAAAGATAGAAAAATAATCAACATAGGGAACACCTTCATTAATCCAAATTTAGATAATTAAATAAATACTTCTTCTTAAGCTTGCTTAATTAATTATTTGCATAGGAAAAATTCATAATGAAATCAATTTTCAAGAAATATCAAACCATCAAACTCACGGAAATCACATAGCTATACAAGTAATAATTACATCGAATTGTCATATAAAAACAAGTTCAATAATTGTGATTTGAGGAATGGAAATTAGATGATTAAATATATATCAACAATTATCCAATTTACCACACAATATGCTCAAGACTTTAACTCACTAAATTTTGCACATATAAGCCCGAGTGCGTACTAGTCACCTCGCGTACACGGCTTTTCACATTTCACAAATGGCACATAAGACTCGATGCCCAAGGAGTAATTCCCCCACTCGAGGATAAGCAAAACACTTACCTTTTTGAAGTTAGGACGATATTCCAAAATAAACTTCTTTCTTGAATTGACCTCCGCACATCTCAAATCTATCCAAATTATTTGTATAACTTCATTAAAATTCATCGAAAATAATTTCGGATAATAAAACGTCGACTTGAAAATTTATTCTAAAAAGTCAACAAAAGTCAACGCGGGGCTCGCCTCTCGGAACCCGACATAATTTTTACGAAATCCGAACACCCATTCCGATATGAGTTCAACCATACCAATTTTATCAAATTTTGATAACAACTCGACTTCCAAATCTTAAATTTTCGGTTTTGGAAGATTTTTGCAAAAATCTTAATTTTTTTCCCATAAATTCACGGATTCATGATGTAAATGAGTATGGAATCATTAAATATAATCAATATAGAATAAGGAACACTTACCCCAATATTTTCCGTGAAAATCGCCCAAATATCGCCCAAGAACCGTGCTCCAAAAACCCAAAATGAGATGAAGGAAATGACCATTTTTGGTCCTTAAGTTTCTGCCTATCTGTCACTAAAAGTCCATTTTCCGTCACTAAATGTCCACACCAGAACTTGCTTGCACCAGTCTTTATTCAATCGATCATAACTTTATGTAACAATGTCCAAATAATAAATGGTTTAATTTTCTAGAAACTAGAATCAAAAGACTACAACTTTTATGTTTTGATAATTTTCCGATTCCTTATGAATTGCAAGATATAAGCTTCCAAAGTCAGCTCCACGCATCAGAAATTTCTGGCAAAACTACTCTACCAGCCTTCATTCAATCCATCATAACATTCTGTACAAATATCCAAATAATAAATGGTTTAAATTTCTGGAAACTAAAATCAAAAGGCTACAACTTTGACGTTTTAAAAATATTCAGATTCTTTATAGATTGCGAGATATAAGCTCCCAAAGTTGGCTCCACGCACCAAAACTTTTTGGCGAACAGCTCTGCAACAGAAATTTTAAACAACCCTCTATGACTGAAATCCATTCCACTTACCTTCCGAAATCCACCCGAGGCCCTCGGGACCTTAACCAATTATACCAACATGTCCCAAAATATAATACGAACTTAGTCGAGGCTTCAAACCACATCAAACAACATCAAAACGACGAATTACACCTCAAATCAAAATATATGAACTTTGAACTTTCAAATTCTATATCTTGTGCCGAAACACATCAAATCAATTCGGAATGACTTCAAATTTTGCACACAAGTCATAAATGATATAACAGACCTATTCCAATTTCCAGAATAAGATTCCGACCTCGATATCAAAAAGTCAACCCCCCGGTCAAACTTCCCAAAAATTTAACTTTCGGCATTTCAAGCCTAATTCCACTACGGACCTCCAAATAATCTTCCGGACACGCTCCTAAGTCCAAAATTACCATACAGAGCTATTGACATCATCAAAATTCTATTTCGGAGTCGTTTGCTCAAAATTCAACTCTCCGGTCAACTCTTTCCATTTAAGTTTCAAATTAAGGATTGTTTCTTTTAATTAATTCCGAATCTTTTGAAAAATCAAACTCGACCACAACCGGGGGTCATAATACTTATTACGAAGTTGCTCGAGACCTTAAGTTGCTGAACGGGGCATTAATTCTTAATACGACAAGTCGGGTCGTTACATTCTCCACCTCTTAAACAAACGTTCGTCCTCGAACGTGCTAAGAATTATTCTGAAGTTACCAAATTGATGATTTTACTTTTACACATATACTTATGGTTGATCCCACGTTACCGTATTTGAGATAAGCCCGACAACACCGTCTCAGTTGAGATTATTTCTTTGATTTACACTTATAAGCCTTAAAACCAATTTCTTACACTCCAAACATTTTCAAAAGGCCTGATTTTCACATCAACGCACGGTATTAGTCTCAACTGGCTATAGCCACTCGTGTCTACACACACATCAACTTTCTTGATAGTGTTGAAGTACTTCAAAATTATTTTGGAGTGTTACATTCTCCCTCGCTTTGGATCATTCGCCCTCAAATACATAACATAACTTATCTCTTCTTTTGCACGTCTCAATCCCCCAAATATTTACTAACTCCCAAATTTTTCAGAAATTTTGGCAGAGGCTCTCCTGTAAATGGGTCTATCCACCTGCTAGAGTAACACCAAAACAACTCCTAACAATACATCCACAATCCAACAAAGCACCACAATGTATATATCAATAACAATAATCTCAGCATTACATACACCGCATTATCATAATGATATCAGGACATGAAGCACATCATATGTATGCCCATCATCACATCTCTGGCCTTAATAGTTGTTCATAATCGATTACAACATTGCCAATTAACCTCATATTAACCAAAATCTCGTTTCGAATTTTTCACAACACTGACAGCAAAATGTGAGGCATGAAGACCTCATAACTATTTACCCGACTTAACGAGTCACATTTAACGCCACCTGAGCACTCACTTCGTAGGCTAAAACTCAATAACTATGGCACAATTATGGTACAGAAACACATGCCTATCAGGCATAACTCCCTATTAGTACTTTAGTACAAATTATACTTCACAAAGGGAGAATTTAAACTCATAAATATTTCACCACAAGGAGCTCGTCCTTATATAACTTCCACTGCGGCTTGTAGCTCGGTTTAAATATTTCACATCATATAAAAATGCAAGGATCTCGTCCTCAACTCCGAATCACAAGTATTTTGCACATTGTGCCAACTGAAAATTCAATTTCCTTTCTTTCTTCTTTTCAATAAATTTCATAAACATTTTTCATAATATATAATGAACCCTCATACCGATAGGGCATATAATTCATAAAATTGGAATCAATTATTCCGAAATACATCAAACCCACTGTAATGCATAATAAAAATTACTTTTGGACTTATAGCCCTCAATGGTGCCCAAAAATAAAATGAGACACGGGCTAACATCATCAAACCTCCCAACAGGGATAAACATATAAGTGGTTCACAAAATTACGATGCCCACCCATAAGCGGAGCATAATAGGAGGACTCGCCTCAATATTCATAACCGAATCAAATTAAAGAAAAATATCCTTTTATAACAAATCAGAATCATACATGTAACGACACCATCTGGTGTATCGGCCTCAGCAAAATCATAGCGATTATATCAACGGGTCGGGCCTCCACCTCTTAGGCGCCCTCTACCCATCTATCCTCCACCCCTAACTGGATGTGCACGTGGGGTAGTAGTTGCACTGGGGCCCATAGTCTGAGTGTTCTGATAAAATCCACCCCTCCCAAGTCTAGGACAATCTCTCATAATGTGCCTAGTGTTACCACACTCATAACAGCCCTTCTGAGGTCGCGAATGCTCGTACTAAGTCTGTCCGAGATAACTGGAATAACCACTGTAAAAATCTCGTATTGGTGGTGCACTATAAGAACTTACTGGGGCACCCCGAGTAATCTGATGTGCGGACTGAGCTGGACGACTGCTCGAACCTACGCCATAATGGGTCATAGCTGAAGAGTAAAATCCACTGAACCCTCCAGAGCTTCGAGACCTTTTGGCCTCCTTAGACTCCCTTTCCTCACCTAAATCACCCTCAATCCTCCTCGAAATCTCCACTACTTGCTGAAATGGAGTATCAGTTTGCAACTCTCGAGCCATGCATATTTTAAATTCATAATCGAGCCCGCAATGAATCTGCGGACCTGTTCTCTGATGGTAGGAACCAAAGTAGGTGCACGACCAGCTAACTCACTGAACCTTATGGAATATTCTGACATTGTCATGGTGCCCTGGCGCAACCACTCAAACTCTATGCGCCACGTATCTCGGATGGTCTAGGGAACAAATTCCTTCAAAAACATCTCTGAAAACTGAGCCCAAGTAGGTGGTATTGCATCGGCTGGTGTACCTTCTTCACAGATTTGCCACCACTGATACGCTGCGCCTGAAAGTTGAAATGTAGTAAAGGCAACTCCGCTCACTTCCACAATACCCATAGTGCGTAGAATACGGTGACAATTTTCTAGAAATCCTTGGGCATCCTCTGTAGTTGTGCCACTGAAAGTAGGTGGACTGTACCTCTTAAACCTCTCAAGTCTCTTTTGTTCTTCTTCTGAGGCCTCTAGCCTGACCTCAGGCCAAACCAGAATAATAAGTTGTACCGGTATTACACTCGGAACTTGACCAACGTGAATCTGCTCCTCTGGAGTCGTGGTAGGTGTCTGAGCTACTCCCCCAATCTGCGAAATATTTGGTGCAACAGAGATCAATCCCGCCTGAGTTAATGTACCAAGCATACTCAGGAACTGTGCTAAAGTCTCCTGCAGTCCGAGGGTAGCAACATATGCTTCTGATACCTGTCCCCCGACTGGATCTACTGGCGGCTCTTCAACTGCTGTTCTGACAGGTGCTCTAGTCGCGGCACGTGCCCTTCCTCGATCTCTACCTCGGCCCCGGCCTCTTGCAGCCCTAGCAGTATGTGCAAATGCCTGCTCAGCTAACCTGGTAGCACGTGTCCTCACCATCTGTGAGAGAATAGAGATACAAAGGCTCAAATTCGAAATTCAACAAATTTCGCACGACAGGAATGAAAGAAGTGGAAATTTCCTAACAGTTTTGTTGCCTCTCGAAGATAAGTATAGACGTCTCCGTACCGATCCGCAAGACTTTACTAGACTCGTTCGTGACTCGTAGAACCTATGAACCTAGAGCTCTGATAACAACTTGTCACGACCCAAAATCCCACCACATGCGTCGTGATGGCACCTAGTCTCTAAGACTAGGTAAGCCGATTTCCATTACATTTCGAAGCCATTTTTTTTGAATAAGAATTGAATACGTAATCAAAATCAAAAGCGGAACAAATATGAATATAACAACCTCACAAGACTGGTAGTACTGAGTCACGAACTCTAACTGAATACATGAAATGATCTCAAAGATCGAATACTCAATATTGTTTGATTAATAATTAACAGTACAATAAAATAAAAAGACTTCAAGGGACTGCGACGACCAAGCAGCTCTACCTTGAATCCTTGCGATCACACTTTAACTCTGTCCGAGTCTGATAGCTCCAATACGTGGCTCTGCACAAAAATGTGCAGAAGTGTAGTATGAGTGTACCACGGTCGGTACTCAGTAAGTATCAAGACTTACCTCAGTGGAGTAGAGACGAGGTACAATCAAGACACTCACTAGTCTAATAGCATGTGCAATAAGATATACAAAATAATAGGAAACAAATAACAATAAGTGCAACAAGAACACCATTAATAACGCTCAACAATTTATAAGTATAAGTACACCCAATTAAATCAAGTATTTCAAATAAATATCTTTCACATATAATTATTCCGAATAAATTTCTTTCAAATATAATTCCTTCAAATAAATATCTTTCAAATATACTTCCTTTAAATAAATCTCTCTCAAATATAATTTCTTCAAATAAATACATTTTGAATGTAAATTCTTTCAATAAATCATTTTGAATAAAAATCCTTCCAAATAAATATTTTGAATATAATTCTTTCAATTAAAAAGTCACCATGTGACACTTCATTTCATAATCATACAACTACGGGTCTCATCCCATTTTTATATTTTTCATAAACACGGGTCTCAACCCACTTTCATATTTCCACGGCACTTCGTGCCTCTAATTAAATCATCATATTTTTCCGGCACCTCGTGCCCTCATTTCATATCACAACTGCACGGACAATTCACGTGCCAATATCATCATTATTTACTCACGACACCTCGTGCCCACATTTCATATCATAATCCGCCTGGCAATGGCCACGGACCCCAATTTCAACATAAATCAATTCATATCACAATTTGCAAAAGATATAAAAATAAACACAATGAAAATCACAACATCACATAAATATTTCCAACGCAACAACCCCATATCATCACATATCATCCCTGAAAATAGCCACCCTTATTTCTCCTATAGCCACCCTTATCACTCCTATAATAACCTCCCTTATCCCTCCGCCCTGACAATATCAATAGTCACCATTATCGCTCCTATAGCCACCCTTATCGCTCCGCCTAGACAATACCCCAAAACAAATAATAACAGTGAAATGCCTCCCTTATGCCCACATAATATCAACAGTGGGATTCCACCATTATATCCTCAAAATGATAACTCAATTAACACAATAATTTACACTGAATATTATCACACCAACGTAACAAAAATCAATTCATTTCACAACAAATAGCTCAAGTCTCTACACAATGTATATAAAACCTCAAAAACAATCAACAAAGATAGAAAACTAATCAACATAGGGCACACCTTCATTAATCCAAATTTAGATAATTATATTAACACTTCTTCTTAAGCTTTCTTAATTAATTATTTGCATAGGAAAATTTCATAATGAAATCAAATTCCAAGAAATATCAAACCATCAAACTCACGGAAATCACATAACTATACAAGTAATAATTACATCGAATTGTCATATAAAAACAAGTTCAATAATTGTGATTTGAGGCATGGCAATTATATAATTAAATATATACCAACAATTATCCAATTTACTACATAATTTGCCCAAGACTTTAACTCAATAAATTTTGCACATATAAGCCCAAGTACGTACTCGTCACGTCCCGTACATGGATTTTCATATTTCACAAATGGCACATAAGACTCGATGCCTAAGGGGTAATTCCCCCACTCGAGGTTAAGCAAGACACTTAGCTTTTCGAAGTTAGGCCGATATTCCAAAATAGCATTCTTGCTTGAATTGACCTCCGGACAGATCAAATCTATCCGAATTAATTGTATAACTTCATTAAAATTCATCAAAAATAATTCCGGATAATAAAACGTCGACTTGAAAATTTATTCTAAAAAGTCAACACGAGGCTCGCCTCTCGGAACCCGACATAATTTTCACGAAATCCGAACACCCATTCCGATATGAGTTCAACCATACCGATTTTATCAAATTCCGATAACAACTCGACCTCCAAATCTTAAATTTTCGGTTTTGGAAGATTTTTGCAAAAATCCTGATTTTTTTTCTTTCATAAATTCACGGATTTATGATTTAAATGAGTATGGAATTATTAAATATAATCAATATATAATAAGGAACACTTACCCCAATGTTTTCCCGTGAAAATCGCCCAAATATCGCCCAAGAACCGTGCTCCAAAAAACCAAAACGAAATGAAGGAAATGACCATTTTTTGTCCTTAAGTTTCTGCCCATCCGTCACTAAAAGTCCATTTTCCGTCACTAAAAGTCCACTCCAGAACTTGCTTGCACCAGCCTTCATTCAATCGATCATAACTTTATGTATTAATGTCCAAATGATGAATGGTTCAACTTTCTAGAAACTAGAATCAATATACTACAACTTTCATGTTTTGATAATTTTACAATTCCTTATGAATTGCGAGATATAAGCTTTCAAAGTCAGCTCCATGCACTAGTAATTTCTGGCGAAATTTCTGGCGAAACTGCTCTACCAGCCTTCATTCAATCCATTATAACTTTCTGTACAAATGTCCAAATAATGAATGGTTTAACTTTCTGGAAACTAGAATCAAAGGGTTACAACTTTAATGTTTTAAAATTTTCAGATTCCTTATAGATTGTGAGATATAAGTTTCCAAAATTAGTTCCATGCACTAGAAATTTCTGGCGAACAGCTCTCGAACAGAAATTTCCAGCAACCCTCTTTGTCCGAAATCCATTCCGTTTACCTTCCAAAATCCACCCGAGGCCCTCGGGGCCTTAACCAATTATACCAACATGTCCCAAAATACAATACGAACTTAGTCGAGGCTTTAAACCATATCAAACAACATCAAAACGACGAAACGCACCTCAAATCAAAATCTATGAACTTTGAACTTTCTAATTCTATATCTTGTGCCGAAACACATCAAATCAATTCGGAATGACTTCAAATTTTGCACACACATCATAAATGACATAACGGGCCTATTTCAATTTCCAAAATCGAATTCCGACCTCGATATCAAAAAGTCAACCCCCCGGTCAAACTTCCCAAAAATTCAACTTTCGGCATTTCAAGCCTAATTCCACTACGGACCTCTAAATAATTTTCAGGACACGCTCCTAAGTCCAAAATCACCATACGGAGCTATTGACATCATCAAAATTCAATTCCGGAGTCGTTTGCTCAAAAGTCAACTCTCCGATCAACTCTTTCCATTTAAGCTTCAAATTAAGGATTATTTCTTTTAATTAATTTCGAATCTTCCGAAAAATCAAACTCGACCACACCCGCGGGTCATAATACTTATTACGAAGTTGCTCGAGACCTTAAGTCTCTGAACAGGGCATTAATTCTTAAAACGACAAGTCGGGTCGTTACACCGATCCCCCATATAAACTTTAACAACTCTTAAATGTATTAGAAATACTCTAATAAATACCACATTCAATAATAAACTATTAAGCATCAAGACACACAATAATTATAATTTAATTATAAGACAAACAATGTCAAGTAATAATTAATTAAGAAATCAGGGATAAAATAGGTAGTTTAATATTTATTATGCAAAATATCAAATAGTAATTACGACACATAAATCAATTAAGCATGTAACAATTATTGCAGGAATTTAAGAATTAATATTTGACAAGAAATATAAGTGAAACAATTATTTTAACGATTCATTTATTTCTTAAAACAATTTAAGATGTTTAAATGATTAAGCAAACAATTAATTTGACAAAGTATAGGCACCCATAACCTTGCCTATACCTCGTTACACGTGAAATTCACATAGCAAATAATTCAAGGGTTTTACTCCCTCAAGTCAAGGTTAACCACGACACTTACCTCGCTTTGCAACCAAATTCAAGAATCCAATAAACCTTTGCCTCGCAAATTCGTATCTGAAATCCTCAAATCTAGTCATAAATAATTCAATATACTCAATATAAATCGTAGAAATTAATTTCATATGAATTTACTAATTTTTCGGATTAAAAATCTGAAATTCATCTCAAAAATCAATAGTGGGACCCACGTCTCGAATCCTAGAAAAACTCACGAAATACGAATACTCGTTCTGATATGAGTTCAACCATATAAAAATTATCGAATTCCGACACTGGATTGACCTTCAAATCTTAATTTTATATTTTTGGAAGATTTTATAAAAATCTGATTTTTCTTCCATTAATTCACGGATTCATGATGTAAATGAGTATGGAATCATGAAATATAATCAATATAGGATAAGGAACACTTACCCCAATATTTCCCCGTGAAAATCGCCCAAAACTCGCCTCTCCCCAAGCTCCAATTTGTCAAAAATGGAAAATGGGACGAAGTCCCCTGCTTTATAACTTACAAATCTGTCCAGGCTGCCCTCGGCCCTCGGCCTTCGATCCTGGGCCTTCGATCCTGGGCCTCGATCCTGGGCCTTCGATCTTCGGCTTTCGATCCTCTGCATCGATCCTCGGTCTTCGGCCTTCGACCCTCGCCCTCGATCCTAGGCCTCAATCTTCGGCCTTTGATTTCTGCCCCCGAATTTCCAGTAGAAAATATTGCAGCAGATGTTTAAGTACAACTTTTGATCCGTTAACCATCCAAAACTCACCCGAGACCCTCGGGACCTCAACCAAATACACCAACAAGTCCTAAAATATCATACGAACTTATTTTAAACCTCAAATCACATCAAACAATGCTAAAATCATAAATCACACCCAAATTCAAGCCTAATGAAACTTGAAAATTTCCAACTTCTACATTCGATGTCGAAACCTACCAAATCAAGTCGGATTGACCTCAAATTTTGCACACAAGTCATAAATGACATAACGAAGCTATAAAAAATTTCAGAACTAGATTCTGACCCCGATATCAATAAAAGTTAATTTGTGGTTAAACTTTAAAATCTTTAAGCCTTTAGGCTTCTAGTTTTCGCCAACTAGCGATAATTCAAGCTAGAGACCTCCAAATTAAATTCTGGGTAAATGTCCAAGTCCGAAATCACGATACGGACCTACTGAAACTGTCAAAATACCGATCCGAGTCTATTTGCTCAAAAGGTTGACCAAAGTTAACTCAGTTGAGTTTTAAGGCTCTATTTCACATTTTAATCAATTTTTCATATGAAAACTTTCCAAAAAATTATACGGACTGCGCACGCAAGTCGAAGAATGATAAATAATGCTTTTCAAGGTCTTAGAACATATAATTAATTATTAAATTTAAAGATGACATTTTGGGTCATCACACTTACGGACTTCCAAATCAACGTCTGGACACGCTCCTAAGACCAAAATCGCCGGGCCCGGAATCCCAAACGAATATCGATAATATCAAAATCCACTTCAACTCAAACTTAGGAAACTCTTAAACTTTCAAAATGTTAACTTTCCATAATAAGCGCCGAAATACTCCCGGGCCACCCGATACTCGACCTGAACATACGCTCAAGTCTGAAATCATCATACGAACCTATTAGAACCTTCAAATCCCGATTCCGAAGTCGTTTACTCAAAAGTTAAACTTTGGTCAACTCTTCCAACTTAAAGCTTCCGAATTTAGAATTGTCTTCCCAAGCCAACTCCGAACTTTTCGAAATTAAATTTCGAACACACGTACAAGTCATAACACCTGAAGTGAAGCTACTCAAGGCCTCAAACCGCTGAACGACGCGCTAGAGCCCAAAACGGCCGGTCGGGTCGTTATATTACGGATAAGGTTATCTAACTGAAATCTTAATAGATGTTAAATGAAAACAAATATAATTTAAATTCATGTGTAGATAATATCAATAACTAAAACTAAAATTAAATATATCATATTGGAAACAAAATATAAGTAGTTCCAAATCATCATGAAATATAAGTAAAAAAATTAACTAAAAGAAATATAGTAAAAAAATGCATATAAGAGGATGACAGGGATTATGTGAGGAATTTATGATTTTGAATAATTTGTAAAACAAATAAAGTAAATAATTATATAATGTTAAAAGTTATGGTTAACAAATTTAGACAATGAACAAAGCTTGTATATTGATTTTCTTATTAGTATTAACTAATATAACCATTCGAGGTGCCAAATATGTTAGCATTCTCTCATGTATGCTTTACAATATTATTTTACAATATGCTAAATCTTAAAATTATTTAATAAAGATGTATATTTATGATTACATTTATCAATTGTCCGCGCAATGCGCGGGTACGTATACTAGTGTAAAAATAAAAAAAAATATAAAAGGAAAAGTTAAGGCATTAATAAAGAAGAATATTAAAAAGGTAGAAAAAAAAAGAAAAAGAAAAGAAAATGGAAGAAGCTACATGGGGGGTGTGAAAATGATGGATGGAGTAATAAGGGAGAAATAAACAAGAAAGAGAATAAAAGAAAAGATGAAAGAGAAAAAAAATAAAATTTTAGGGCCTTCACGCACAATCATCGTGTGCAAATCAAAGCAAGTACCACATCAACTCAAAAGGTGGTATTAATCTCATTTCAAACAAATACAGGGATCCTCGCAAGGTATAAGGATGCAACTGATAAAGTGAAACAATTTAAGGGAGGTAATTATGTATTATCCCAAAAAATAAAGAAATCCTTTTATATCAAAATCTTTTCAGTTAAGAAAATAATATAGGAAAATTTCCTAAAGAAAGAGGATTGTGTCGACTTAAAATTAGTAAAACATTAGTAATTAATTGTGACGAATCAGTATAATATACATAATATAAGTGATATAAGCTTACAGAGTGACATAGTTATCAGCGAGGATTCATATAATCAATCGAGCGTCTATGATTTGTTTGGATAACCCATAGTTGTTATATATATATATATATATATATATATATGTTTAATATCATTATGTTGTGAATTTCCTCTTACAACTTCATAAATTTTAAAAAACAAAATTAAGTTCATATAACAATTAATTCAGATATTAGTATGCCTGGAAAACTAATTTGTAATCCCCTCCCCCATTTTCCCTTCCCCTACCTCATATATATAATATAAAAAATAAAATAAAATAAAACCTAATTTGTGTACTCTTTCATTTTAATTTTAAACAGTTCTTTTTTGTATGTTTTCAATAGCAGCCATATTTTATTTGTTTTTAAATGTTTATCTTTTCAGAGACATAATAAATTAGAAATTTTGTAGTGGCTTGTGTCCGATGACATGAGGGTTAGTGGCTTACAGCTTGCGCTCAATAGGTGTTTTTTTTGGTTTCCCACTTAATATCCCGTATTTTGCATTGGACTTCAATTAATCCAAATTCACGTCATATATATTCCATTAAAATCTCTTTTCTCTCTTTTATAAAACACAAATTTGTATGAAAGTAACTTTAAAAAACTATTTTAGTATTTTCTTTCATCATTATTATGAGATTGTAAAAGATATTAGAAAATTTATCCATCTTTTGTATGAGAATAAAACAGTAATAAACAACATATATTTAGGTTATTTAGAACATAAACTACCATGTAATGTATAATTATGTATATAGATTCAAGGATTATTAAAAGGAAAAAACTTTTAGTTAGGGTTCAGTCAAACTATAAGGACCTTCAAACATTACAAGCATTATGGATAAAGATGGAACTCTTTAGGCTTTTAGTTAGGGGCGGTTAAGTTTCTTACTACATTAAGCTCATAGTATTAATAGTAAAAAATTAGGATTTCATATTTAGTTTATGAACATCAACATGATGAATGTTGTATCTCTCGTAAGAGCTTGAAAATCATTTGTTGGATTTCAATACTTTGTCCTATGATTTGCAAGTTAGATTACTAGCTTCTTGAGAATTCTAATAGTTTAGGTGCACTTAGTTTCCCAATTAAGTGGAGTTTTGGTTAGTTTCACCATTACATCTTTTAATTATTTGAGTTTATTTGTGTCTATCCCTCTTTAATTCCTATCTTCTTGTTCTACATCATACTAGTATCACAGCATATGTTACGGATTCATTCTAGTAAGTTATTGATTATTTGTGTTTACCCTCAAAATCGGATAACAATTAAATTTGTAAGTGGTTTTAAGGATACGCTGAATTATTTGACACAAAACAATAAATAAAGACAAATTAAATAAATAAGGATGAAGTAAGCTCAAACCACACGACGAAGACGATTTAAACCTTAGTGAAATATTTTTTCTCGATCCGGGCTCGTAACAACAAGCACTGAAGAACGAAAGTAAATGAACTGATAACACAAAAAATAATGATATATTGCCTTGGAATACGTGTTACAATATGTTTAACGAATTATCATACCCCCTTTATATAGTAGATGAGTCCTACTTTAGGTACAATTCTATAAAAGGTAAAAAATCTCCTGATTCACTAATTGTCGGTTCTTTATTGATATGTGCCGAGATCCTCGCTGTAATATCAGGCCGGTCACAGATATTTCGGTCTTCTGTTGGCCACGCTGACAATGTTTCTTCGAAGTCGTTCGAGGCTAGGACCGATTCCGGGACCACGGCCACGGCATTCTCGAAGGCAAGCATCATGCTCCTGGGTTCTAGCCCGGTGGGACTTGGGGTTGATCTTCAGTCCTTGATTTCCATGTCCTCAACCCTGGCTTACCATATCGGAGGCTAGGATGCGCCATGAGCTCGATTTTACCCGTATACATATAGTCCCTTTATTTTTCGGAGAGTAAACAACGAGAAATGACATGAGCTTTATATTCTTACTTCGATATACCATGATAGAAATGACAAAACAGTTGAAACATCTCGTCAGTCAAGTCTTAATGGAATTACATACATGTCAGCTGCCGGTCGGTCACTCCTGGATGCGAACTGCCACTGCAATACTATAAATACCTCTTCCTTTGTTCATTTTAACTTTACATCAAACTTTCTACCCTCGTACCTTTTAGACTTCAATACTTTCTAGCACTTATACTCTGGTTATTTAAGATCCTTTGCAAGAACTCTTGTCCATCTTCATCTCAAGCCAACAAGTGCACTCCTTCAACTTCCTCTCTTTCTCTATTTTCAAAACAATGGCAAAGACTTCAAAAACCGTTCCTCAAAAAAGAAACCCCTTCTATTTCGCGGCCGGCTACTGAGGCCGAAGAGACTTTTTCGCGTACTGCCGTCGAGGAACCAGTACTGGAACCTCCTTTGAAAATGTTCATCCCCTGGGGGTGGCCGGTCAATGTTTATTTTATGGTTGAAAAGCCTTCCTCCATACAAGGCCGGTGTGAGGAGGTCTCGAGGTACATCTGCTCAATCACTGAAGATGTCCTCCCTACGATCCAAAAGGATTGTAACTGGGCCGATAAGGACATAGTGATCCCCGACCTTGATGAAGCCATTACCACCCACGTCGAGGGACACTTAAGTGTTTACACTTATCCCTTTACACTGGTCCTAATAGACCCGGTCATCATCGATTTCTGCAAGAGAGGTATGCCTAGGTCAGATTCATCCTTCATTATGGAGGATTATGATCCTTCTCCGGTTCTTCGTGAGAAAGATCGATGGATGCTCGTTCACCACCAATTATCTTATCCGCTTATACAATCCCTGAATCTTCTTGGAGGGACTAATAAAGCTTGTGCGTCGGGCCAGTAAAGCCCCGTTCTCGAGTATTGATGAAGATCGGGATCGGGGCTGGCAAGGCCATTTTGTCCGAGTGAGTACTTCGGACTTGATCCCAGCCGAGCGTATGCCGTCCCCGAGAAGTGGAATACATAACGTAAGTATAATTTTACTTTCAAAAAATAATTTTATACTTTTTTCCTTCCTTCTTATCGGTGCTTTGTGGTGCTGCAGCTGTCACTCGGGTCCTGAATGCTGTCTCTCGACTCAAGGAGTGGGTCGAGGGCATCGTATCACAAATGCCCTACTCTGAGCGCTTATGGCGCAAGCTTTTGAAGGGCCGCTGGGAGGCCCGTTGAACTGAGGCCTCCATCTGGTGGCGAGAATTTTCCTGCTGAGTCCCCTGCTCTGAAACAGGCCGAAGAGAAGAAAAGGAAGAGGGCTCTGAGTTCTCCGAGCTCGGAGAAAAAGAAAACAAGAAGAATGTTGGTGCACAAATCTAAAGACAGCACCAGTGCCCGAGCACCAGTTTCGGATTTGCTCTACCGGCTGAGAGACGAGTCTGAAGAAGAAGAAGAAGAACCATTTGTCTTGATGGCCCGTGTGTCGTCGCAGATCGAAGGGAAAGGGGCCTCCGAACCAGAGAGAGGCGAGTCCGATCTACCTCAACATAAGGAGGACGATGAGGAGGTCGGGGCTTCCCGGGATGTGGGCAGTGTCTCGAAGGAAGTACTCGGTGTGATAGACATCACCGAATCACCCTCGTTCACTGAGTCCATGTATAACGAGGCTTAGACGGTGAAAGAATACCCCAACGAGGGGCCCACGGGGCGGAAGACCCCTACCGCGGCTTTTTTGATAGCATGGATTCTACCGCCACGGAGGACGTTGATTTCGTCCAATTCACACCTCAAATCAAAGATATGAAACGGTCGATTGCAATAATAGTACCCAACAAGAGTTGGGGTCAATTTCCACAAGGAGATATATATGGGAGTTTGGAGTATATATTATAGTACGTGAGTTTGAACTACCTCAATTTACACTTCCACAAATTGGGGTTGTTTCTATGTCTTTTTTAAATTAAGATTGCAAAGTTAAGAAATGAAACTAAGAAACTATTTTTGTTGTTTTTCAAGTTTTGTAAAAGGCCTAGGATTATGACCATCACCTAGGTGTTTGTCTAATAGGATATAGACCTTAATGCTTATTTTGTTGATCGGGGTGTGTTATAGCTATCAACTCTCAATTACCCACTCAATACCTCTCGGTCAGAGAGTGATTTTGCCCAATTTGGCTTTCTCAAGTCAAAATGGGTATTGCACAAAATGGTTGATAAAAGCTCACGCCAGGTTATTACTATCTCTAGGTCGAACCCATTAATTGGGATTATCAATCTCTCGATTGACCCAATTTCTTGTTAGCCAAGTTTTTCTAGACTAAGTCTATCTTTCTCAGGTAGAGACTAAGTCAAATAGGCATGAACTAATATTTGCAACCATTAATTCCACAAATTAAAACATGAACAAGGCTAAATAATAAACACTCAACCATAAACAAACATTAAATTAAACACCCATAAGGTTTACACACTAGGGTTGGGTCACAACCCTAGTTAAAATCTAGCTACCCATGCTTGAAATTGAAAAAATAGAAGAAGAAATGCTAATTAAACTCATATTGTAAAATCAAAATGATAAACTCTATGTTAAAATATCCCAAAATATCAAAAACTACTAAAAGAAGCAAAGATAAACAGCAACTGTAGTTGCTGATGTCAAAAAATGACATAATTTCGTGAAACTCTTCTATTTATACAAAGCTGACAATTTCGGACAAAAATGCCCCGGTAGGGTTCTGCGGCCGCATATTTCGATGTGCGGTCCATAGGTTTCTTCAACTTGCCAGGAACTGGAGTGTCACACCCCAAACCTGAAGGGGCATGGCCGGCACCCGGTACCATACTCGGCCCTAGCGTACCACTTTGTAACTGTGAACTCTAGAAGGGTAAACCTTAACCTAGGCCGATAAGGCCATATTCTGAATCATCTGAAAATATCATCTCTCTTATCTGAGGGGTAAACATACCCAAGAATCATATATATATATATATATATATATATATATATATATATATATATATATATATGTGTGTGTGTGTGTGTGTGCAGGCTGACGAGACCGCCATAAACATCTACTGATATACAAACTATACAGGACTTGTCTACAAGCCTCTAGAGATAGTTGAATTGTATCATGGTCGGGACAGGGCCTCGACCTACCCATCAAACCTGTATATATAAAACGGACTCCAAGGTCTAGACCTGGTAACTCCGGGGAAGTGGAGCTTACCAACCAAGCAGATATTTGGCTCTGTCTACTGGGAAGGTCTATCCAACTGTCTATCAGGACTTGCAGGAATGAAATGCAGCGTCCCCAGCAAAGGGACGTCAGTACAAATAATGTACTGAGTATGTAAGGCAACAAAATAACTGAACGCTGAAACTGAACTGATGATATAATAACTGAATGTAACTGGGAGTCAAAAATAATCTGAAGATATGCTTACCTGTTGATACTGACTCAACTCTCTCCATATAGTATGTAAAATAGTTGTCCGGCCCTATAAGGCTCGGTATGTGTAACTGCCCTGCCGTAATAGGCTCTCTCATAGGCGCTCGGCCATACTAGGCTCTGTATCTCGGCCATTCTGGGCTTGCTCATAGGCGCTCGACCACAGTAGGCTCGGTATATAACTGGAACACTTAGTCCCTTAAGCTTAACTTTGCTCAAAGTGCTTGCTTTAGGGAAGCGTCTTCTTGAGTGACCTATAAAGGTTATTCTTTTGTTGTCGATTGTATTATTGCTGGAACGTGATCTTTGAAATTCTCTTGATGTCGACTATCATTACCTCATTCGATCCCTAATTGATGGTCAATTTTTCTTGTTCACTAGCCCATGCTGATTTCTATTACTCTGGGGTCTAAATATTTTTTGTTTTGGTAATCATGTTGGACGCACCAACGCATTTCTCGAAATGAGGATATGACTTTTGGCCTATACTCTTTTATTGTCTCAAGACCTGTCACCTCTTATTGTTTTCCTTTACTTGACTATAGACTCTGTCATCATATCATATTTTGATTTACTGTTATCACCCATTTATCACATCTTACTCATAATACTTCATTTACTCTCTTCTTATTCTCCTGCCAATACTTCTGTTTATCGCATTATTCTGAAAACTTCAACAAAACATTATTTCACTTTTAGCTCCCCTGGCTCAATCCACCATTTTGGGTTACTCTAATTCCAAGCTGGATCTTGATATCCCATCCTTCTCTTAAATATATATGTTAGCTCCCATAGGGCATAACTGAGATGGGTGTGGCCAATTGTACGTACCTCTATTTCTATTGAAGGTAACTCAGAATCCTTTTATTTCTCTGCCTTACGTGAAAATTTGGACAATCTTCATTAACTAGGTACCTCGTACCCTTCTTCACCTTGCTTCTGTTACCTGTTGAAACTTATACTTTTACCTTCTGATACTCCCATGGCCTGCTATTCACGGGGTATGTTAGATATTCCCGTCTTAGGGTAAATGGGAAATTTGCACTTATGGTAAGCATGGTCTAATAGGGTCTCAAACAGGGCCACGTAGTCAAGAATTTACTCTCTACTAATGCTTTTACATGCTGTTGTATTATCCCTTTAGCTAGCTATAATTTTTCTAATTGAAAGCATCGATATATCATTAGCAAACATAAGCTTTGGCTCGAACTCTTATGACTCATCTCTATAGCATGATTTGGATTTGAATGAAGGGTAACAGACTCCTAAATGCCTTGTAGCTTCCTGCTTATAAGTGTGGTACACACACACCCATAAACAAGACTCTACTAGACACGGCTTATAGACTCCCTAGGATAGAACTGCTCTGATACCAAGTTTGTCACACCCCAAACCTGAAGGGGCGTGGCCGGCACCCGGTACCATACTCGGCCCGAGCGTACCACTCTGTAACTGTGAACTCTAGAAGGGTAAACCTCAACCTAGGCCGATGAGGCCATATTCTGAATCATCTGAAAATATAATCTCTCTCATCTGAGGGGTAAACATACCAAAAAAGTCATATATATATATATATATATATATATATATATATATATATATATATATATATATCTACATATAAATGTGCAGGCTGATGAGGCCGCCATGAACATATACTGATATACAAACTATACAGGACTTGTCTACAAGCCTCTAGAGATAGTTGAACTGTATCATGGTCGGGGCAGGGCCTAGACCTACCCATCAAACCTGTATATATAAAACGGACTCCAAGGTCTAGACCTGGTAACTCCGGGAAAGTGGAGCTTACCAACCAAGCTGATATTTGGCTCTGTCTACTGGTAAGGTCTATCCAGCTATCTATCAGGACCTGCAGGAATGAAATGCAGCGTCCCCAGCAAAGGGACGTCAGTACAAATAATGTACTGAGTATGTAAGGCAACATAATAACTGAAAGCTGAAACTGAATTGATGATATAATAACTGAATGTAACTCGGAGTCAAAAATAATCTGAAGATATGCTTTCCTGTTGATACTGACTCAACTCTCTCCATATAGTATGTAAAATAGTTGTCCGGCCCTATAAGGCTCGGTATGTGTAACTGCCCTGCCATAATAGGCTCACTCATAGGCACTCGGCCATACTAGGCTCTGTATCTCGGCCATTCTGGGCTCGCTCATAGGCGCTCGGCCACAGTAGGTTCGGTATATAAGTTACCATCTGATCAGAGGTTGCCCAATAGGGGCCTTCCCACCGATTATAGCTCGATGGTGGTGAAAATATTGTAATACTATAAACTCTGCTCTCTTAGCTGAAAGAAGACGATACTAAACTAAATATGAAGTCCCGATAAGGGAGAATACTGTAACTTCTAAGACTAGGATAATGTGAATAAATTCAGGAATACGAACTTCTCTTTATGCCTCGTTATCAAACTCATGTAGTTACGGGATCATGCCAAAATGAAGAAAGGCTTAGCCTTAACATACCTTATCACAATCTTTCCAATCACCAACTTGAACTTGCCTCTTCTCACCTTAATCTACAACATCGATAATAATACTATCATTAAGTTACGAAAGGTACAACTAACGCACAACGAACGACAAGCTTATTTTGTATTAAAACGGACAGCATCTCCCCTATAATACTTACTTCCTCCAAATTCAAGATAACACCAACAACACCAAAAACAACAATAAAAACATATATACATTATTTTCCAACCCTATGCACACCACACAGTACTACAAAATAGCCCAACACACCCCAATCTCTTCATACACAAAACGACCACCGTAGTAGTGTCAACAACCCAAAAATATTACGATGAATGACCAGCCCAACATCCTATATTTATGTGGTGTTTCTCCACACCCTTCCTCCTCCAAACCTCCACAAAACAGTAGTAAAACACGCATCCCAATAGCACCACAAAACAGTCCATAAAACAGTCCACAAAATAGTCCGCTACAAGTGAATAGCTCGAACTCACGGCTTCCGATCACCGTCCCGTGAGTTCTTACAAAACTAGAACGACCTACTATGCATCTACAGAAGAAACAAATGGATGAAATAGAGCAGTAAACTTACCTTATTTGTGGGATAACTCGGCTCCTATCTTGGCTCTTCAAACTCTAGGCTTTACCTCCAATCCTTATGAACATATAGTTCTAATGTGACACTTGAGCATCAAGAGTTGGCTTTATTCATCAAAGGAAGCTTTCTCTTTCATGTAGGTCATTGTGGATCCCAAACTCCTCCTCATCTACTCTCCGTTTGCCTATCTCACTTAAGAATTTTAGCACTCAATCCAAAAAATTTGCGAAAGGTTCACTCATCTCTCTCAAGAGAATGTCGCAAGTATGGCTTTAAGTATCATAGGCTTGCCCCTCATGAAGATCGCCACTAATGTAAGATCACTCGGCATGAAATCACGTAGGGCTTTTTCGGAATGTAATGAAGGCTTTTGGACTAAGGTTGGATATACTATGGTAGAGCGGGTTCATCTTTCCTTAAGCACTCCATTTTTTTGTTCTCGGCTCATGCTTTGCCAATTCTTTGAGGCACTTTCTTTTCCTTGGGGAACTAGAGAGACTTAGCATCTCTTTCTTTATCATGACATTCATTTTCTCCCTCTTTGATTTCTCCATGCTTTGTATCATTACTTTTCTTTGCATCCCTTCAACTCTTCCACTTATTCACTTTCTTTTGCATTTTTCTTTTTGTTCTTTCCTTTTCTTGCCTTTTCTTCTCATCATTTATTTTCTCTTTTTGTGCCTTGATACCTACTTCAAGCTCCTCGTCTCTCTCCTAAACTTACTTTTGTATCCAATTGTATCACAAGAGTGTTAAGGAAAGCTCAGGTGCCAAGAGAGGGTCACGACAAAATGGGTAAAGGCTTGTAACATGGTTATCAAATGAGAAAGGCTAGAGGCTCAAATGGGTTGACTAGCGATAACAACATTGGTGGGTAATGGAAAAATTCAAGCGGGTCAAGCAAAGCCTACAATCACTTCTCAATCCAAGCAAAACTTAAGATTTCGCCTTGAAACACATTCGGGGCAAGTTCTAGACCATCCGCATGGGTACTTGGACTTGCAACAAAAACATCTCACCTCCCACGCAACTGGATTGTTAAAGAGGATAGAGTTGAGTTCCCACAACGACCACAGTCAAGATTAAAAATCACTATGGTTGGATTAGACCATTTGATGATTGCCTGAGTCAACACAAGAGTCACAAAGTCACTAACTAGAGCTATTTCTTTCCAAAAAACTTGTTTTTAACCATAAGCACGCAGTTAAGTGTGTTGGTACCAAGTGAAGCTTGTTTGACTCTTCGAGCATGACTTAATTAGGTCTTTTTATTCATTACTGCTACTATTATTACCTAAACACCAAAACGGACTCAGTCTCTTAAGAAGGTTGTCACGCCATCCATCGTTGGGAAGAGTCACCCGGTTCACACAAAAAATACCTTTGGAAAGAACTGTGGCATTAAGAAAATCAAAGGCTTATTATCTACTAAAACACAAAAAGAAGCTATTAAATCAAAAAGAAACTACTTACTTAAACACTAACTAATAAGAAAACACATGTAAAGAAGCTACAAAGCAAACACTATCGAAAGCATAATGAATATATATAATGAAAGAAGATATATACATAATGAGAGAGGAAAATAGAGAATATATACAGAATAAGGAAAAAGAAGAAAATATTATCAGTTATTACAAACCAATTGTCTCAGAATCATCAAAATATATCAAATAAACTCCACCACCACCACCCCCCCCCCCCCGAATAAAAATAAGCTTTGTCCCCGATGCTTAACAAAATAAGAGTAAAGGAAGGGTAAGAGTGAAGAAAACTCCGTATGGCTCCTTGGCCATCTCTATGTCCACAACAGCATCACCTACCTTAGTCTCATCCAACTTGATCTCATCATCATCAACTCCGGGTGTGACTGGGTTGGTGAACATCTGATGTACTACCTCGGCAGTGTCAGTAGCAAGGTCTGGCTCCTCAGACTAGCCAACTGGTGATGTATGTGATGTAGGATCTAGGCATGGGTGGTGCGGGTCAATCAGCATGTCAAATGGAATGTCTCCGACTGCTGTAAGCTTGGTAAATTGTCTCTAGAGCTTGTCCACTGACTTCTTGGAGGCCTGGGACTTCCGCATCTTCTCCACTTCCTTGCCCAGTTCTTCTATCACTGACCTATGCTGCACCAAAGTGGCCATGATTGTGGTCTGATTCTCCAAGAGCTTCTTCAGAGTTTTTTCAACTATAGGGGGAATCTAGGGTGCCGGAATGGAGGACTATACTGCAACACTACTAGATATGTCAGACAGCTTTGCAGTAGCTATCTGCATCCAGTTGTTGAAGCTTGCCAGTGTCTGGAAGACACGCAGCGCAGATAGTAGAGCAGTGGGCACCGGCTTCAAAGCCGAGGTGGAACCTGTAATAGGGGCTGCTGGAGGCACTGATGCTGGAGGTGGGGGAATAGATGTTGCACTGGCTGAAGGCTATGCTGACATTGATGGCATGTCGACTGTCTCTACAGCTACCAGTGATGGCTCATCAGACTGGCCTATGGTGGTAGTCGGCTGACCCTTTTTCTTAGGGTAGTGTGCATCCATCAACGAATACCATGAGAAGGGATTCTTTGCCCGCACCTTCGTATCAAAATCTTGCGGCTCCACCCGCGTATTCGTAAGATACTCAGTAATGGTGTTGGGATACGGGTAGGAGGTATCAGCTTGCCTGGCAACAACATATATGTTGGCCAACATCACGACACCCACATTGATCGGGTACCCGGCCATGATGGAGGCGACTAGAACTGCCTGTGGGATAGGAAGGTATGTCTTATTCTGACACGGGTCTAGTCGGCTACATATAAAGGTCCGCCACCCCTTTGTCTCGAAACTCAGGGAGTTTCTGTGAATAGACATCCCTGTTGTGATCCTTGGTGGTGATAGCCCAGGAGCTTCCAGAATCTCAGCTAGCCACGAAGTATGTGTTCAATGTGTGCTGGTCAAAACGCACCTTCAGGTTCCTCACTTTAGTTACCTTGGTCCCTTTCTTGATATGTGCCATATTGGCGTAGAACTCCCGGACAAAGTATTCCTTCGCGTCCACTACACTTTGGGTGAACCGCATCCACCATTTCCGCTCTCAAAACTGCCTCAAGACTGCCGAATTCTATTTTTCAAGATCGTTCAATTGGAACTGATGCTCAAGAGTGAGCGAACTGGCCACCACTCACGAAAACTAGAGAAGGCAGCCAAACTGACGAATCTGTCCTCTCATATCTATTTCTTCTTCGACTGCTCAATGCCGGCAACCGTAGCATCTCCTCTACCATCATCGGGGATGTCATCAACTGTAGTAGTTGGTGCCTCAGGGATAGGTGT
This sequence comes from Nicotiana tomentosiformis, assembly GCF_000390325.3. Taxonomy (NCBI): domain Eukaryota; kingdom Viridiplantae; phylum Streptophyta; class Magnoliopsida; order Solanales; family Solanaceae; genus Nicotiana; species Nicotiana tomentosiformis. The sequence continues at coordinate 7,726,523 of NC_090822.1, forward strand.
AGAGGTGTAACAACCCGACCGATCATTTCGAGAGTTATAGCCTTGGTTCCCCCATTTTTGCTTCTTTATGTGTTATTTAGCTACAGTGATGTATCGGGTTGGTTGGTTCGTGTCTGGAGTGTTTTCAGAGTGGAATGAGATACTTAGTCTCTTATTTAGAACCTTAGGGTTGGAAAACTCAACCGGATATTGAGCTATATGTAAACAATCTCGGGATTTAATTTGGATGGATCCATTAGCTTTGTTAGGTGATTTTGGACTTATGAGCGCGTCCCGAATGTGATTTCGAGGTTCGGAGCAGAATTAGGCTTGAATTGGCGAAAGTTGGAAATTTGGCGATTTCAGTCGGCAGTGAAAAATTTGATATCGAGGTTAGAATGGAATTTCGGAAGTTGGAGTAGGTTCATAGTGTCATTTGTGACGTGTGTGCAAAATTTGAGGTCATTCGGACGTGGTTTGGTTGGTTTCGGCATCGGTTGCCGAATTTGGAAATTTAGAAGTTCTTAGGCTCAATCTTTATGTATTGTTGTTACTTACTGAGTTGGTGTACTCACATTACTCCATGCACCTTGTGTGCAGATCCAGGTGTAGCTGGACACGGTAGCGGTTGTTGATTATTCTGGTTGCAGATTTTCTCGGAGATAGAAAGGTAGTTGTTTGGCGATTGCAGTCCTGCTCTTCTCCCTCTTATCTTCCTCTAGTTGTATTTAGCTATTTTCCAGGCTGAGTTAGCCTTGATATTGTTAGACAGATTTTAGTAGATGCTCATTACTAGTGACACCCCGATGTCGGGCTTTTCTTTTCCGTACTTTTGTTTGATTTGAACTCCTTCATAAAGATTTTTAAGCTAAATAGCCTTGAAATTATCCTTGAAATGAAAAATATCGGTTTGTTTTTAGAATGATTCGGCTTGCCTAGTACCACGATAGGCGCCATCACGACAGGGGTTAGTTTGGGTCATGACAGATTGGTATCAGAGCCTAGGTTACATAGGTTTCACGAGTCATGAGCAGGTTTAGTAGAGTCTTGCGGATTGGTACGGAGACGTCTGTACTTATCTTCGAGAGGCTGCAGAACCGTTAGGAAGATTCCACATTATTGAATTCTTGTCGTACGAATCTGTTGATTCTAGTAACTAAACATTTGTTGTTTCATTCTCTCACATATGGTGAGGACTCGTACAACCGGTCATGAGGGCCAGCCACCAGTACTACCAGCCAGGGCTGCGAGAGACCGAGGCCACGGTAGGGGCAGATGTGCATCCCGTACCGCAGCTGGGGTAGTACCTACAGATCCACCAGTTGTCCCAAATCAGGACCAGATTCCAGTTGTTGATGCACTAGCTCAGGAACCACCTGTGCCTATTGTGATTCCAGGCCTTCAGGAGGCCCTAGCTTAGATTATGATAGCACGTACTGGCCTTGCTCAGGTGGTCTCTATTTCGACGGTTGCAGCCACTTCTCAGGCCAGGGGAGGCACATGCACTCAAACTCCCGTCGCTCGCACACTCGAGCAGGTTGTTCAGGGACACCAGCCCAGCCGGTTGTAGTTGCTTAGGATTATGTGGTTCCTGCTATGCCTGAGGATGATCAGCGTAGGTTGGAGAGGTTTGGGAGACTCCAGCCACCACCTTTCAGTGGCACAGAGAGAGAGGATGCTCAGGAAGTTTTGGACAGGTGTCAGAGGATACTCCGCACTGCTGGTATTCTGGAGACTTGTGGGGTCTCCTTCACTACTTTTCAATTTTTTGGGGCTGCACTCAGATGGTGGGAGACTTACGATAGGCTTGTTGGCACAGCACCCCTTACTTAGCTGCAGTTCTCCGTGGTCTTTTTGGAGAAGTTCGTGCTTCGATCCCGCAGAGAGGAGCTGCGCAGACAGTTTGAGCAGCTTCGCCAGGGTGATATGTTTGTGACGCAATATGAGATGTGGTTCTCTGAGTTGGCCCATCATGCTATCTGGTTGGTTCCCACAGACAGGGAGAGGATCATGAGGTTTATTGATGGTCTCCCTTATCAGCTACAGTTGCTCATGACCAGAGAGAGGGTTTCAGGTGCTACTTTTGATGAGGTTGTCAATATTGCTCGACAGATTGAGATGGTTCGTGGTCAGGAGAGGGTTGAGAGGGAGGCAAAAAGGCCTCATGGTTAGGGTGGATTCAGCGGTGCTCTTTTTGGGGGTCAGTTTCAGCACGGTAGAGATCGTTATTTCAGGCAGGCTCAGTCAGCTCGGTGCATCATCTGGCCATGGTTCTCACAGTTCTCATCAGGGCCACTCATCACTTAGTGCCCTTCCAGCTCAGAGTTCATCCCGTGCTCCACCTGTTCAGGGCTCTTCCATGCCAGGTTCTTCTACCAGTTATCCCGGTGCTAGGGGTTCCCTTTAGTTACCGCCACCAGCACCAAGGAGTTGTTTTGAGTGTAGGGAGTTTGGGCATATGTGGAGGCATTGTCCTCGTCGTCATGGAGGTCTATCTTAGCAGAGGAGTCAGCCTCCGACTTCAGCACCAGTTACCTTACTACTCGCCCAGTCAGCTCGGGATGGAGGTCAGTTAGCTAGGGGTCGCCCTAGAGGGGGTGGCCAGGCCCGTTCCTATGCCCTCCCTACCAGACCAGACACTATTGCTTCAGATGTTGTGATTACAGGTATTGTCTCAGTTTGTCACAGAGATGCCTCAGTATTATTTGACCCTGGTTCCACGTATTCATATGTTTCCTCATATTTCGCCCATTTTCTGGATTTGCCTCGTGAGTCTTTAGTTTCATCTGTTCATGTATCTACTCTTGTAGGCAATACTATTGTCGTGGACCGCATATAACGGTCATGCGTGGTGACTATTGGGGGTCTGGAGACCCAAGTGGACCTTTTGCTGCTCAGTATGGTTGACCTTGATATGATATTGGGTATGGACTGATTATCTCCATGTCATGTTGTTCTAGATTGTCATGCTAAGACGGTGATGTTGACTATGCTGGGAATTCTGAGGGTTGAGTGGAGCGGTTCTGTAGATTATGTACCAAGTAGGGTGATTTCATATTTGAAGGCTCAACGCATGGTTGAGTAGGGTTGCCTATCTTATTTGGCTTTTGTGAGGGATGTTAGTGTAGAGACTCATGTCATTAATTATGTTCCGGTGGTACATGATTTTCCGGATGTGTTTCCTGCAGACCTGCCGGGCATGCCGCCTGAGAGGGATATTAACCTTGCTATTGATTTGGTGCCAGGCACTCAGCCCATTTCTATTCCACCGTATCGTATGGCACCGGCGGAGTTGAAGGAATTAATAATACAGCTTCAGGAACTCCTTGATAATGGATTTATTCAACCTAGTGTGTCACCTTAGGATGCACCAGTTCTATTTGTGAAAAAAAAGGATGGTTCCATGAGAATGTGTATTGATTACAGGCAGTTGAACAAGGTCACAGTCAAGAACAAGTATCCTTTGCCTCGTATTGATGATTTATTCGACCAGCTTCAGGGAGCGAAGGTGTTCTCTAAGATTGATTTGAGGTCTGATTATCACCAGCTGAAGATTCGGGATTCAGATATTCTTAAGACAGCTTTCAGGACCCGATATGGCCATTATGAGTTCTTAGTGATGTCTTTTGGGCTGACCAATCCCCCAGGAGCATTCATGAATTTGATGAATAGTGTATTCCAGCCCTATTTGGACTCATTCATTGTTGTATTCATTGATGACATCCTGGTATACTCTCGTAGCCAGGAGGAGCATGCTCAGCATTTGAGGATTGCATTACAGAGATTGAGGGAGGAGAAGCTTTATGAAAAGTTCTCCAAGTGTGAGTTTTGGCTCAGTTCAGTAGCATTCTTGGGACACGTGGTGTCCAGTGAGGGTATTCAGGTTGATCCAAAAAAGATAGAGGCGGTTCAGAGTTGGCCCAGACCGTCCTCAGCTACAGAGATTCGGAGCTTTCTTGGTTTGGCTGGTTATTACCGTCTGTTCATTCAGGGTTTCTCGTCTATCGCATCGCCCTTGACCAAATTGACCCAAAAGGGTGCTCCATTCAGGTGGTCGGACGAGTGTGAGGAGAGCTTTCAGAAGCTCAAGACTGCCTTGACCACAGCTCCAGTGTTAGTTTTGCCATCACCTTCAGGTTCTTACACTGTATATTGTGATGCCTCGAGGATAGGCATTGGATGTGTTCTGATGCAGGAGGGTAGGGTGATTGCCTACGCCCCGTGCCAGTTGAAAACCCATGAAAACAACTATCATGTCCATGATCTTGAGTTAGCAGCCATTATTCACGCCTTGAAGATTTGGCGCCATTATTTAAATGGGGTTCATTGTGAGATCTATACTGATCATCGGAGTTTGCAGTATCTGTTGAAACAGAAGGATCTTAATTTTTGTCAGAGGAGATGGTTGGAGCTTCTTAAGGACTACGATATCACTATTCTGCACCATTCGGGGAAGGCCAATGTGGTGGCCGATGCTTTGAGTCGCCGGGCGGAGAGTTTAGGGAGTTTAGCATATCTTCCAGCAGTAGAGAGACCTTTGACATTGGATGTCCAGGCCTTAGCAGGCCATCTTGTGAGATTGGATATTTCGGAGCCTAGTCGGGTATTGGCTTGTGTGGTCTCCAGGTCTTCTCTTTATGACCGTATCAGGGAGTGTCAGTATGATGACCCCCACTTACTCGTTATTCAGGATAGGGTTCGGAGAGGTAATGCTAGGGATGTGACTATTGGTGATGACGGCGTGTTGAGGATGCAGGGCCGGATATGTGTGCCTAATGTAGATGGGCTTCGGGAGTTGATTCTTGAGGAGGCCCACAGCTCGCGGTACTCCATCCATCTGGGTGCCGCGAAGATGTACCAGGATTTAAGGCAGCACTATTGGTGGAGGCGGATGAAGAAGGATATAGTTGGGTTTGTGTCTCGGTGTCTCAACTGTCAGCAGGTTAAGTATGAGCATCAAAGACCGGGTGGCTTGCTTCAGAGATTAGAGATCCCAGAATGGAAGTGGGAGCGGATCACCATGGACTTTGTAGTTGGGCTCCCACAGACTTCGAGGAAGTTCGATACTATTTGGGTTATTGTGGATCGGCTCACCAAGTCCGCGCACTTCATTCCAGTTGGTACTACTTACTCTTCAGAGCGGTTGGCTGAAATTTACATCCGAGAGATTGTTCGCCTGCATGGTGTTCCAATTTCCATCATTTCAGATAGGGGCACTTAGTTTACATCGCAGTTTTTTAGGGCAGTGCAGCGAGAGTTAGGTACTCAGTTTGAGTTGAGCACAGCTTTTCACCGACAGACAGACGGGCAGTCCGAGCGCACTATTCAGATATTGGATGACATGTTGCGCGCTTGTGTCATTGACTTTGGGGGTTCATGGGACCCGTTTCTGCCACTCGCAGAGTTTGCATTTAACAACAGTTATCAGTCGAGTATTTAAATGGCTCTGTACGAGGCTTTATATAGGAGGAGGTATAGATCTCCGATAGGATGGTTTGAGTCAGGTGAGGCTAGGCTCTTAGGTATAGACTTGGTACAGGATGCATTAGATAAGATGACATTGATTCAGGAGCAGCTTCGTACGGCGCAGTCTAGGCAGAAGAGCTACGTGGATAGGAAGGTCCGTGATGTGTCTTTTATGGTTGGGGAGAAGGTTTTGCTGAAGGTATCACAAATGAAGGGTGTTATGAGGTTTGGAAAGAGGGGCAAGTTGAGCCCCCGGTTCATTGGGACTTTTGAGGTGCTTCAGAGGATAGGGGAGGTGGCTTATAAGCTTGCCTTGCCACCCAGATTGTCGAGTGTGCATCCAGTGTTTCATGTTTCCATGCTTCGAAAATATATTGGCGATCCGTCCCATGTTTTGGACTTCAGCACGGTTCAGTTGGAGTGTGATATGACTTATGATGTGGAGCCGGTGGCCATTTTGGATCGGCAGGTTCGGAGGTTGAGGTCAAAGGATATAGCTTCGGTGAAGGTGCAGTGGAGAGGTCAACCTGTGGAGGAGGCCACCTGGGAGACTGAGTGGGAGATGCGGAGCAGATATCCACGCCTATTTGAGACTCCATGTATGTTTCTAGACCCGTTCGAGGACGAACGGATGTTTTAAAGGGGAGGATGTAACGACCCGGCCGGTCGTTTCAAGAGTTATAACACCGTTTCCCCCATTTATGCTTCTTTATGTGTTATTTAGCTGCATTGTGATGTATCGGGTTGGTTGGTTCAGGTCCGGAGTGTTTTCGGAGTGGAATGAGACACTTAGTCTCTTATTTAGAACCTTAGGTTGGAAAGGTCAACTGGATATTGACCTATGTGTTAACGATCTCGGAAGTTAATTCTGATGGCTCCATTAGCTTTTTTAGGTGGTTTTGGACTTAGGAGCGCGTCCGGAATGTGATTTGGAGGTCCGGAACGGAATTAGGCTTGAATTGGCGAAAGTTGGAAATTCGGCGATTTTGGTCGGCAGTGGAAAATTTGATATCGGGGTCGGAATGGAATTTTGCAAGTTGAAGTAGGTTCGTAGTGTCATTTGTGACGTGTGTGCAAAATTTGAGGTCATTCGGACGTGGTTTGGTTAGTTTCGTCATTGGTTGCCGAATTTGGAAATTTAGAAGTTCTTAGGCTTGAATCCGAGGGTAATTTGGTGTTTTGATGTTGTTTTGAGTGATTCGAAGGTTTGAGTAAGTTTGTATGTTGATATATGACTTGTTGGTATTTTTGGTTGAGGTCCAGAGGGCGTCAGGGTGATTCCGGGTGGTTAACGGATTTGTCGAAGTTGAAAAAAGCAGCTGAAGCTGCTGCTACTGATATTTTCACACCTGCAGAAAGGGAGTCGCAGGTGCAGGGCCGTTGGTGTTCATGGGGATTCGCAGGTGTGGGCAGTGCTGGGCAAGGCAGGATACGCAGGTGCGAGAAGGCTATCGCATCTGCGAGCCCGCAGGTGCGAGACCAGGGGCGCAGATGCGGAAAGAAGGAAGAAGGCTGGCTTCGCAGATGTGACGTGTCACGCACAGGTGCACAAGCGCAGGTGCGACAGGTTGGCCGCAGATGCGGAACCTGGGCTCATAATTGAGTTCTGCACCTGCGATGGATTTTTTCGCAGGTGCGGTTGCACAGAAGCGAGAAATGGTTCGCATGTGCAAAAAAGCCTGGACAGAAACCATAAATAGAACCCTTTCGCGAATTTGGTTCATTTTCACCATTTTCAAGTCAGTTTTTGGAGCTTTTGGAGTGATATTTAAAAGGTGATTCAAGGGCTATCAGTGAGGTAAGTCTCTTGAGCCCTAATACATGTATATATGGTGATTTCCCATTGTTTAATCATGTAATTAGTGAAAATGAGGGGTTAGGGCTTGGAATATTTGGAGAGTAATTAATGATTTGAAGGACCAAACGATGTCGGATATTGATAAATTTGGTATAGTTATACTCGTGAGTGAATGGGCTTTCTACTTTTGTAAATTTTGTTGGATTTCGAGACGTGGTACGGGGGGCGGGTTTGAGCCAATATTGGGTTTTTTGTCTAAATTGGTAGTTTTTTCTTGTGGAATTCATTCCATTAGCATATATTGATGGTATTGTACTGATTTTGAATAGATTTGGAGTATTTGGAGGCCGAGTCCAGAGGCAAGAGCATTGCGGGGTAGAGATTTGACCGGTTTGAGGTAAGTAACGATTGTAAATCTAGTTCTGAGGGTATGAAACCCCAAATTTCGTATCATTCTACTATGTTTAGGTGACGCACATGCTAGGTGACGGGCGTGTGGGCGTGCACTGTTGGGGATTATGACTTGGTCCGTCCCATAGCAACTGTAAAGTTGCATATTTTGTTGAAACTATATAATACTTATATGTTTTAGAAAGAGTTTCTGTAAATTGGGTTGAATGCCATATTTGGGCCTTGTGCCAGTGCTGTTTGGACCCTTAGGGGCCTTTCTTACTATCCTCTCACTGTTTTCGATTGAAAATCTATACTCAGTCATGGTTATACTTGTTTACTACGTAACTCAGTTCTATTACTTTATTTTGATGCATATAAATGTTGGTTTGGGCTGAATACCCTATTTTTACATAAATGCCCGAGTGGCTTGAGAGGTTTATGACTGAGTGAGGCTAAGGGCTTGATTTGTGAGGATATTTATGGGATCGGGCTGCACCCTCCAGCATGTTTGATATAGGCTGAGGGCTTGAGTGATTTATGCCATGATATGTCTTGATATAGTGCTTGGGCTGAAGGAGCCCCTCCGGAGTCTGTACATACCCTCAATGAGCGCAGGTACCTACTGAGTGCGAGTGCCGAGTGCCGAGTGCTGAGTGAATGGGAGGCATGAGTGATTGTGAGGTATGACCGAGTGGCAAGAGTGATTGTGAGGTATGCCCGAGTGGCAAGAGTGATTGTGAGGTTTGCCCGAGGGGCTGTATATATGAGTGATGCTTTGCCCGAGGGGCTGTTTATGATTTCATCATTTTTGCTCACTTTTGCATTTTTCCTCTGTTTGAAAACTGTTGAAAAATATCCTTAAATGATTTTTATTGGAACTGGGTTTAAACGAGATATTTTGATTCAAATCCTGATTTTAAAAGCATGAGGTATTTTACTGAGATTTCATGATATGAACATTATATGCTTTATTGCTCGTCACTACTGCTCAGTCTTTATTTACTGTTGTTACTTACTAAGTTGGCGTACTCATGTTACTCCCTGCACCTTGTGTGCAGATCTAGGTGTAGCTGTACATGGTAGCGGTTGTTGATTATTCTGGTTGCAAATTTTCTCAGAGATAGCAAGGTAGTTATTTGGCGATCGCAACCACTGCTCTTCTCCCTCTTATATTCCTCTAGTTGTATTTAGCTATTTTCTAGGCTGAGTTAGCCTTGATATTGTTAGACAGATTATAGTAGATGCTCATGACTAGTGACACCCCGATGTCGGGCTTTTCATTTCCGCACTTTTATTTGATTTGAACTCTTTTACAAAGATTTTTAAGCTAAATAGCCTTGGAATTATCCTTGAAATGAAAAATATCGGTTTGTTTTTAGAATGAGTCGGCTTGCCTAGTACCATGATAGGCGCCATCACGACAGGGGTTAGTTTTGGTCGTAACTAGAGGAGGGCTCAAAAGCCTGACTAGCACTTTCTGAATCCTCAGAAGTGCTCTGAGATGTGGAAGGCTCATCCCGGAGTTGATACCTTCCTGGTGGCTTTGATTGGACAGTCGGCTGCCCTTGAACCGAGTTGCCCTTCGATGCTTCCCTAGATGGGACATAAGAACTGGATTCGGAGGGCTCTGCATTTCTCCCTCGGCCGGATGTAGCCTTCTTTGTTATTAGCTTTTGGAGGGCGAGGGGTAAAGCACTCTTGCCTCGACCCCTGGAAGGTTCACCCCTCCCCTTTGAAGTATCACCTCTGCCTCGAGATCTAACCATTTTCTATACCAAGCAAAAGCAGGTTTCAGTTGTAATTTAAGTGCAAACATACAAGAACACACCAGAGAGACAGTGAACAACACAGTGTAAAACATGCTTGCAGGGTAGGGGAGTGCGGTCGGCAGAATTCTTATTGCGGCCACAGAATGGGCATTGCGGATTGCACAATTTATCATTGCGGCCGTAGAATTGGATTGCAGTCCGCACAATTGTCGATTTGTCCGCAACTCAGACACTACCAATATGCCAACTCTCCGATAACAGAGAATGGACTATTTTGCGGCCGCAATAAGTTTTCTGCGGTCCGCACAATTTCTATTGCGGCCGCACATGTGAGTGATCAAATTGACAACTCTCTGATAACTGATAAATAGTTGTTTTGTGACCGCAATGGGATTTCTGCAGTCCACACATTTTTCATTACGGCCACAGAATCATGCATGACTAAAGTACCCTAATTTCAACTTCTGCGGACGCGGTCGCAGATTTCAAAATAATTACGTTCAGAGTTCTAGGGTTTGCAATTTTTGCACAAATTTGACATGGTGGTAGTGTATAATCATGAAAACCTATTTACCCATTCCTCATAGAGCAAGTACTAGTTTACCCACTATAGTTTTCACCCCACATGGTTGTATAATTGAATTCTACTGACAAATGGCATAAAACGAACTAACAAATTGTAAAGTAAACTAAAAATTGAAAGATTCTACAAGTAATTGAGGCATACCAGATATGAAGTAGTGCAAATGAGTGATCATAGATTTTGAGTGTGTGTGGCAAATGATTTACCAGATGATTTCAATGTTTTAGACTTGTGAATGCTCAGAGAGGGGAAAAAAAAGTAACAGTAGCCCTAGGCCCTCTATTTATACTAGACGGTTCTGACTGAGGGAAAGAGAGTTGAGTACGGCCGCAGAATTCCCATTGCGGTATGCACTCTATTACCTGGGGGCTTAGAATCCCTTTTGTGTTGCGGTCCGCACAATTTGCTTTGCGGCCACAAAATTTGTTGCGGACTGCAGATTTTGTCTTGCGGCAGCAATCTGGTCATTTCTCTGACAAATCAACTTCAGAGAGTTGTCATTTTCCCCCTTCAATTTGTGCGGACCGCAATGTAATTGTGCGGCCGCAGAGGACCTTTTGCTGCTGCAACCATAAGTGTGCGGTCCGCAATTCATTCCGCACTTAGCCAAATTTCTGGATATATTTCCTGTAAGGCACACTCAACCCTGCAACACACTTCAAATCTAGTTAGCACAAAAATAACACCTAACTACAAAAGAAGAAAATAAAAGAAAATGAAACATGGGTTGCCTCCCAAGCAGCGCCTGATTTAACGTCGTGGCACGACGCAGATTACCATCATTTGAAATGAATCACCGCCACAACGTATCCATAACCAACTTTTCCCAGATAGTGCTTTACCCGGTGACCATTGTCTCGGAATACCTCATCATTTTTGTTCTTCAAGTCCAATGCATCAAAGGGTGTCACACCTACGACTTCAAACGGGCCACTCCATTTAGACTTTAACTTTTCGGGAAACATCCTCAACCGTGAGTTGAACAACAACACAAGATCACCCTCTTTGAACTCTTTGTTCCAAATGTACTTGTCATGAAGATATTTCATCTTCTCTTTGTATAAGGACGAACTTGTGTATGCATGGTACTGGAACTCATCCAACTCATTCAAATGTGCAACCCGCAAGTTAGCAGTTGCATCCTAATCAAGATTCAATTTCTTCAAAGCCCACATGGCTTTGTGCTCAAGTTCCACTGGAATATAACAAGCTTTGCCGAACACCAACCGGTATGGAGGCATTCCGATAGGAGTTTTGAAAGCAGTTCGGTAAGCCCATAATGCATCATCAAGCTTCTTTGACCAATCCATCCGGTTAGCATTCACTGTTTTGGACAAGATATTCTTTATCTCTCGGTTGGAGACTTTCACTTGACCGCTAGCTTGTGTATGATAGGGAGTCGTGACTTTATGAGTGACACCATACTTGCTAAGCAAAGTGTCAAAAGCCTTAAAAAACACCACCACACTTCTCGCTTCATTGTTGGGTATAGAAATGGCCTCAACCCATTTATACACATAATCAACCGCGACCAAAAGGACCTATGAAGTCAATACCCCACACCTCAAAGATATCAATCTCCAAAATGGTAGTGAGAGGCATTTCATTCTTCTTCGAGATTCCACCGGCCCGTTGACATTCATCACATCTTTTCACCACATCACTTGCATCTTTGTAAAGAGTGGGCCAATAGAAACCGCAACTTAGCACTTTGGCTGTCGTTCTTGCTCTACCATGGTAACCACCATAAGGAGAAGATGGCAAGCCTCAAGAATATCACTTTGCTCTTCGTCCAGTACACATCTTCTAATTACCCCATCCGCGCAAATACGAAAAAGGTATGGCTTGTCCCAATAATAATCTTGACAATCCCGTTTGAGCTTCTTTCTTTGATTTGAAGAGAACTCATCCGGGATGATTCCACCCACAACGAAGTTTGCTAGATCCGCGAACCATGGTACCTCCTTCATTGAAATAGCCAAGAGTTGCTCATCGGGGAAGGTGTCATTGATTTCAAGGCCATCGTGCGGCCTCCCCTCCTCCTCCAAATGAGATAAGTGGTCTGCCACTTCATTTTCACTCCTTTTTCGATCTTGGATGTCAATATCAAACTCTTGCAACAATAGCAACCATCTCATGAACCAAGCTTTGGAATATTTCTTCCTCATAATATAGAAAAGTGCCGCATGATCCGTATGAACAATAACCTTTGCACCCATCAAGTACGGGCTTTTACTTCTCAATTTCAAACACAATGGCAAGGAGCTCTTTCTCCGTAATGGTGTAGTTGACTTGGGCATCATTCATGGTCTTACTAGCATAGTAGACCGGATGAAAAATCTTGTTGATGTGTTGCCCCAAAACTGCTCCAACCGCTACATCACTAGCATCGCACATGAGCTCAAAAGGGATACTCCAATTAGGAGCGGTGATAATGGGAGTGGTTGTCAACTTGAACTTTAGCAATTCAAAGGCTCTCATACAATCGTCATTGAAGTTAAACTTAGCATATTTATCTAAGAGCTTGCACAACGGGTTCACCACTTTAGAAAAGTCCTTGATGAAATGCCGGTAGAACCCCGCGTGACCTAAGAAACTTCGCACGCCTTTCACTGAAGTTGGAGGTGGAAGTTTAGAAATCACCTCAATCGTTTCCTTGTCGACCTGTATGCCATTCTTTGAAATTTTGTGTCCAAGGACAATGCCTTCCTCGATCATGAAATTTTGTGTCCAAGGACAATGCTTCCACCCACTTAGAAACATAGTCAGTCATAAACAATATAAATTGAGACTTATCGTGTGCCCATGGAAGGGTCCAACGACGTCTATTCCCCATTTCATGAATGGTCAGGGCGACAAGACCGTATGCAGTAGCTCCCCAGGTTGATGAATCATCGGAGCATGCCTTTGACATTTATCACATTTTCGAACCAATGATTCGATGCCTAAATGATTTCCGCCAGTACCTTTCTAAATTTCCCTCAAAACGTACTCGTTAGCTCCCGGTCCTAGACATATTGCGAGCGAGCCATCGAATGTTCTTCTGAACAGGGTTCCGTCTTCGGACAAGTTAAACTGTGCTGCCTTCGTACGCAGGGCCCTCGATTCTTTTGGATCTGAGGGCAGTTTTTCGGTCTTCAGATATTCAATATATTTGTTTCTCCAGTCCCAAGTTAAGCTCATTGAGTTTATCTCGGTGTGGACTTCTTCCACTATCGATCTCATGAGTTGTACGACTACCCCCGAGTTGAACTCATCGTCCTCAGCCGATGACCCCAAGTTAGCAGGGCATCGGCCTCACTTTTTTTATCCCGAGGTATGTGTTGTAGAGTCCACTCCTTGAACCGATGTAATATTACTTGCAACTTATCCAGGTACCTTTGCATTCATTCCTCTCTGACCTCGAACATCCATTAACTTGGTTCACCACAAGGAGGGAGTCGCACTTAGCTTCGATCATCTTTGCCCCCAAGGTTTTGGCTAGTTCGAGACCTGCAATCATGGCCTCATATTTGGCCTCACTGTTAGTCAATTTCACAGTCCTAATAGATTGTCTAACTATATTGCATGTTGGTGGCTTCAATACGATGCCAAGTCCGGACCCTTTTGCGTTCGAGGCACCGTCCGTAAAGAGGGTCCAGATCCCCTAATAAGTCCCCGAGTTCAACAATAACTCTCTTTCGTTCTCTAGTATTAGGGCCGGCATAAAGTCGGCCATAAAGTCTGCCAAAATTTGAGATTTAATGGCGGTCCGGGGCTGATATTCAATATCGTATCCGCTGATCGCCACAACCCATTTGGCTAATCGTCCTGACAGTTCGGGGTTATGCATTACATTCTTTAATGGGTAAGTAGTCACAACATATATGGGGTCACATTGAAAATATGGTTCCGGCTTCCTAGAGGCGCTTAGCAAAGCGAGCGCTAATTTATCTAGGTAAGGGTATCTAGTTTCGGCCTCGCCTAAAGTCCTGCTAACATAGTAAATTGGAAATTGAGTACCTTTATCTTCCCGGACTAGGACTCCACTTACTGATATCTCCGATACTGCCAGGTACAGGTATAGCTGCTCGTCTATCTTCGGCGTGTGGAGCAGCGGTAGGCTCAATAGATATCGCTTGAGCTCCTCCAAGGACCGTTGGCAATCCGGGGTCCACGAAAAGTTATTCTTCTTTTTCAACAGAGAGAAGAACCGGTGGCTCTTGTCGAAAGACCTCGAGATGAATCGTGTAGGTCGGCTATGCATCCGGTTAATCTTTGTACGGCCTTCACGTTGTCCACAATAGTGATATCTTAGATGGATTTGATCTTATTGGAGTTGATCTCGATTCCTCGGTTGGATACCATGAATCCGAGGAATTTACCAGATCTGACTCCAAATACACACTTCTCCGGATTCAGCTTCATATTGTATTTCTTTAATATGCTGAAGATTTCCTGTAAATGTTTCAAATGGTCCTTTGCTCGCAGGGACTTAACCAACATATCGTCAATGTAAACCTCCATTGATTTTCCTATTTGTTCCTCGAACATCCGGTTTACTAGGCATTGGTAAGTGGTACCGGCAGTTTTTAATTCGAATGGCATCACGTTATAGCAGTAGGTGCCATACTTAGTGATGAAGGAGGTTTTTTCCTGATCGCCCGGGTTCATCCGTATTTGATTGTACCCGGAATAGGCGTCGAGAAAATTGAGGATATCATGGTCGGTCGTTGCATCGATCATGCGATCGATATTGGGCATACTTTCTTTTTTATCAAAAAAGTCTGTGGACCCACTAATGATACTCGGGAGAGAACCGACCTACTGGTCTTGATCCCATTCTATATGCACGCAATTTTTTTAGTAACAAGGTAACAAGAAGCGGGCTAAAGCCACAAAAGGGGGACAAGATTCATCGATTAGGTGGCAGCAAGGTTTGTGACTACCCTTTTAGCAAAGCAGGAATATAGTTAACAAAGAGGTATCTAAGTTGCTCCTTTCTTCAGGCTTGGCGAGGGGGAGGGGCATACGGACCACTCCATTCGAAGTGTCACAAAAGGCTGTTGCACCCCGGCAGCAAAGCGAACCACCGGAACTAAAGTCACGATTGCAGGCCTTCGGAGCCGGTGATCTGTTCGGCCTAAGATCCTCTCTCTTACTTGACGAAGCGCGCAAGCTAAAGAAGCAGCCCGGTGTATTGCAACCTAATAGAAATTTTTGAGTTGACTCCCGGCATGTTCAATAGTGATCTTTTGGCCATTGAAAGGGCACCCAACGGTAGGGAAGGAGTCCTTGGGACATGACTTATTCAAGTCTTTATAGTCTACACACATTCTTAATTTATTTCTTTTTTTAGGGACCACCACTACGTTTGCTAACCAATCTGGGTATTTAAACTCCCAAATGGACCCTATTTTAAGGAGTTTGGATACCTCATCCTTGATAAAAACATGTTTCACATCGGATTGGGGCCTCCTCTTCTGCTTGACCGGGTGGAATCTCGGGTTCGGGCTTAGCTTGTGAGTGGTTACTTTCGGCGGGATCCCTGTCCTATCAAGGTGGGACTAAGAGAAACAATCTTCGTTAGTTATAAGAAATTGAATGAGTTTTTTCCTGAGCTCAGGGCTTTACCCCGTGCCCAACTATACCTTTCGATCGGGCAAGTGTTTGATTAGCACGACTTGATCCAGTTCCTCGACCGTTGATCAAGTAGCGTCGGAATCGTCGGGGGCTATGAAAGATCTTGGAACTCCATAGTCGTCGTCCTCATCTACCCATTATTTCTCTGGTTTTGTCGAGGCTGGTATCGGTAATTGCTATTTGGCCTAGTCTTTGGCCATCGGATTCGGACCCTTCGATGTCGTGAGTGTGGATGCCGAGATCACCTCATCGACCGCCAACATTTCCTTGGCGGCCGGTTGTTCCCTGTAAACTGTTTTGATTCCTCCGGGTGTTAGGTATTTCAGCACCTGGTGGAGTGTTGAGGGTATTGCTCTCAAGTTATGAATCCATGGCCTCCCGAACAAAGCGTTGTATCTCATATCTCCTTTGATTACATAGAAATTGGCTTCCTGAATGGTTCCAGCAACATTCACCGGTAATGTTATCTCCCCTTTTGTAGTTTCACATGCCATGTTGAACCCGTTCAGGACTTGGACCGCAGGTACGATCTGATTTTGTAGGTCTTGTTCTACGACCCTTGATCTGATGATGTTGGCTGAGCTACCTGGATCAATTAACACACGCTTAACTCGAGATTTATTTATATGTATCGATATTACCAGTGCATTGTTGTGAGGCTGCACGATCCCCTCAGTGTCTTCGTCGTTGAAAGACAAGGTTCCTTCCGGTACGTAATCCCAAGTTTATTTTTCCCTTGTGATGGATACTTTGGTGCGCTTCAGCATCGCTCCCTGGGGAATGTCGACCCCACCGATGATCATGTTCATGACGTGCTGAGGTTCTTCCTGCTCGGTCTATTTATTAGAATCCATGTTCCTGAAGTGGTTCTTGGCCCGATCACTCAGGAACTCTCGGAGATATCCGTTGTGGAACAGACGGGCCACCTTCTCTCTTAATTGTCGGTAGTCTTCTGTTCTATGGCCATGAGTGCCGTGATATTTTCATATTAGGTTAGGATCCCTTTGGTCTGGATCGGACTATAGAGGTCGAGGCCATTTGGTATCTTTGATGCGTCCGATGGCAGATACGATAGTGGCAGCGTCAACGTTGAAGTTGTACTTTGATAGTCTTGGCGCTTCTTTAGGCCCCGACGGGCCTATCGAAGCTATTTTTTCTCATGAGTCCCCGGTTGTTTTGACCTCGGTCATTTCTCCTTTCATTTTTCATAGGGTTCCACCCAGACCCACTGCTTCTTCGGTCTCCATTGTATGGCTGATACTGATCCCTGTTTGATCATGGTTCACGATCGATGTCTCTCTCGACTCTGTCGATGGTTCGGACTGGATACACAGACCCGGAAGGGGCCCCAAGCTGATCATCTTTGACCCTGATCTTCAATTGATACCGATTATGGACATCGGCCCAAGTGACAGCCGAATATTCCACTAAGTTTTGTTTCTACTGTTGTGAAGCCAAAGAGCTTCGAATATTGTGTCCTTGGGTGAAAGCCTGAACTGCCCAATCATCAGCGACCGGCGGCAGGTCCATCCGTTCAATTTGAAACCGGGACACGAACTCTCTGAGCATCTCATTATCCTTCTGTTTTACATTGAAAAGGTCTGACTTCCTGGTCTCGACCTTGATAGCCTCAGCGTGTGCTTTTACGAAGGAATCTTCAAGCATAGCGAACGAGTCAATAGAATTAGGAGGTAAGTTGTGATATTGTATCATGCTCCTTTTGATAGGGTCTCCCCGAACGTTTTCATCAAGACAGACTCGATCTCATCATCCTCCATGTCCTTCCCTTTAATGGCATATGTATAGGAGGTCGCATGCTTATTTGGGTCGGTCGTTCCGTTGTACTTAGGAATTTCGGGCATGCAGAACTTCTTAGGGATCGGCTTTGGAGCCGCGCTAGGAGGGAAAGAATTTTGAACGAACTTCTTGGAATCGAGGCCTTTTAATATCGGCGGTGCTCCTGGGATTTGGTCGACCCTGGAATTGTAGGTTTCCACCTTTTTTGTGATTAGCTTCTATTTTCTTCTCTCCTGATTCTACCCGTTTTGTCATTTCCTAGAGCATCTTTATGATCTCGGGGTTGGTCCCTGATTTATTTTTATTCGACCTCTCTGCGACCGGTTCGTTCTGCGGGTGACTTCCCGGGATGGATCGGGTTCAACTCTGCTCAGCGCGCGGCTTTGGTTCTGTAACTGGGCTATCGCCGCCTGTTGAGCCTGTAATATTTTGAAGATCACCCTTAAATTGATCCCGTCCCCTCCAATGTCTTGTGTATTTTAGGCTGCTAAACGGGCTTCACCACAGATGCTATTCTCGGGATCGGTAGGCAGATTTGCGTTGATTGCCATATGTGAGTTGGCGTCAATCGGGCCAGCGACCGGAATTCCGATGGGATCAACAGGTGGTACCTCGCCACTAGACACTATGTTGTTATTTTCATCGTGATGATTGGACCCATCGTCAACATGTAGAGGTACTGACAGGGAGTTTGACATTTTGAGCTTTAACCTAAAATTAGAGACACTCCAAATAACAAGTGAAAAGTAGTATGTGTTATAGAAGTTTGTATCAAATAGTCACTATTATTCTCAGCCCCACGGTAGGCGCCAAACTGTTTACCCTCAAAATCGGATAACAATTAAATTTATAGGTGGTTTTAAGAAAATGCGAATTTATTTGACACAAAGAAGTAAATAAAGACAAATTAAATAAATAAGGATGAAGTAAGCTCAAACCATAAGAGGAAGACGTTTTAAGCCTTAGTAAAATATTTGACCTCGATCCAGGCTCGTAACAACAAGCACTGAAGAACGAAAGCAAAAGAATTAATAACAGAAAAAATAATGATATATTGCCTTGGAATGCGTGTTACAATGTGTTTAACGAATTATCAGACCCCCTTTACATAGTAGAGGAGTCTTACTTTAAGTACAATTCTATAAAAGGTAAAAAATCTCCTGATTCACTGATTGTCGGTTCTTTATTGACACATGCCGAGATCCTCGCCATAATATCCAGTCGGTCACTGATATTTCGGTCTTCCGTTAGCCATGCTGATAATGTTTCTTCGAAGTCGTTCGAGGCTAGGACCGATTCCGGGACCACGGCCTCGGCATTCTCGAAGGCAAGCGTCATGCCCCCGAGTTCTAGCCCGGTGGGACTTGGGGTCGATCTTCAGTCCTTGATTGCCATATCTCGAGCCTGGCTTACCATATCGGAGGCTAGGATGCGCCATGAGCTCGATTTTACTTCTATACATTTGGCATTTGACTTTTACATATTAGAAAAGTTTGAGGAAAAAAAAACAATCAACGTAACATTTGCTCACTGTTCAAACTCGAACTTTATTGTTAAAGAAGATTTAAAACACAAGTTTGTGAGAGTTGGAGATTGAATGCTTAAAGTGATTTGAATGCTTGGTTACTACTGAAAATAGATTAGTTTTTTATGTTGGGTGTTAAAAGTGAAGAAAATAACTTTTTTTGGGAGGTGAAGAATTGCGAATCTGAAAACTCTATCAACATGGTTGTTTTCGATTGAAATCAACCAAGAAACGATTTTTGGAGCTAAAACTTAGAAGCATAATACTGACTTTGGAAGATTTGAGTGGAAAATTTAAAATTGATTTTGGAAGAGTTGAAGAAACGATTATATTTGTGATGTAAATCAACTAAGAAACGATTGTTGATGCTTAAATTTGAAGCATAATACTGATTTTGAGAGATTTTAGTGGAAAATTTGGAAACATCATTGTTAGGGTTTCTTCAATCATTCACACAGTTTCCACAATAGTGAGAAAAAAAAACAATAAGAACCAATCATTTTAAAATATTTTCTGACGTCTTTTCATAGATTCATAATTTTGGGAGAAAAACTCTAGCTATGATCCAAAAGAGTTAAGCAGTAACTATAGTTTGCCTAATTACTATTTATAGCTATTGTTCAATCGTTATTAGCTTGTATCATTTGTATTCAAACGCGCAACGAATACAATCTGTGTCAACTGTATTCGTTCGCGCAATTGTATTTAACTGTATTCGTTCGCGCAATTGTGTTTCGTTGAAATAAAGTTGCGCAAACAAATACAACATGTATCAACTATAAGGCAAAATACAAAGGTGTATACAAAGGATGTGTCACGACCCGAAATTTTCACCTTCGAAACCGTGATGGCGCCTAACATTTCACTTGCTAGGCAAGCCAACATTAGAATATAATTAGTCATTTTAACACAATTTTGAATTAATTAATAACAAAGAAACAAATGCAGAAATAAAGACTGAAATAAAGTGAATAATCCATAATAATCGCGATGTCTAAATACCATCCCAGAACTGGTATCACAAGTGCACGAACTTCTAGAATAATACAAACAAGGGTTTGAATAAAATTAAGCTGTCTGAAAGAAAGCACACGACAACAATAAAGTAGAAGGGGACTTCAGAACTGCGAATGCCATGCAGTTATACCTCACGTCTCCTGCGAATTGATGAATCCGAGCAAATCTACTATACGTCGTTGGGACCAACTCCGGTATCTGCACAAGAAGTGCAAAGTGTAGTATGATTACAACCGACCCCATGTACCCAGTAAGTGCCGATCCTAACCTCGACGAAGTAAAGACGAGGCTAAGGCAGGTCACTTACATTAACATGTACACAATAATAGTAATAACAACAATTATAGAAATAAAACAGGTACCTCATTTCAACAGTTGAAGCCAACTTGACAGTCATAGCCAATTATTATTACTCGGCAGTCATAACCAATTATTATTACTCGACAGTCATAACCAATTATTAATACTCGGCAATCATAACCAATTATTATTTCAATCAATTTCCGTTGCGGCATGCAATCCACTCCAACAATATAATTCTTCAAATATATAATCTGTTGCGGTGTGCAACACGATCCCCAAATATATTCCTTTTCATTTCTGTTGCGGCGTGCAACCCGCTCCAACAATATAAACTTAAAATATAATCTATTGCGGCGTCCAACCCGATCCCCCAATATATTCTTTTTCATCTTTGTTGTGACGTGCAACCCGCTCCAACAATATAAACTTAAAAACTCTTAAATAAATAAAATACTCCAATAAATACCACATTCAGTAAAATATTATTAGGCAACAATATACACAATATTTATAAATTATTTAGTGACAAGTAATGACAAGTAGCAATTAATTATGGAAATTAAGGAGAAAATAGGCAATTTAATTTCTAATATACTACATGTCATGTAGCAATTAAATCACATAAGTCAAATAAACATGTAACAATTATAGCATGGATTCAAGGCATAATATTGAGCAAGGAATATGAGAGAAATAATTAATATAATAATTAATTCATGTCTTAAAATAATTTATGATTTCAAATAATTATGCAACAACTAATTTATGACGTATAGACACTCGTCACCTCGCCTATACGTCGTTCACATGAATTTCATATAACAAATCATTCAAGGGTTCTACTCCCTTAAGTTAAGATTAACCACGGCACTTACATCGCTTTGCAACCAAATTCAAGATTCCAATAAACCTTTGCCTCGCGAATTAATGTCCGAAATCCTAAAATCTAGTCATAAATAATTCAATATACTCAATACAGATCGTACGCATTAATTCTATATGAATTTACTAATTTTTCGGATTAAAATCCAAAATTTATCTCAAAAATAATAGTGGGGCCCACGTCTCGAATCCGGAAAAACTTACGAAATCCGAACACCCATTCCGATACAAGTCCAACCATATAAAAATTATCAAATTTCGATGTCAAATGGACCTTCAAATCTTAAATTTTCGTTTTTTGAAAAGTTTTACAAAAAATTGAATTTCTTCCATCTAAATCCGAAATAATTGATAAATATAGATATGGATTTATGAAATATAATCACTCTTAGTTATATAACACTTACCCAATTCAAAGTCGTAAAAAATCCCTTTGAAATCGCTTAAATCCGAGACTCAAAACTCAAAAATGAGTAAAAATGGTTACTTCAGATTTTATGGGTTCTGTCCAGGCCTTTTCGCATCTGCGGACACTTGACCGCATGTGCGGTTTCCGTTTCTGTGGACACTTGAACGCATCTGCGGTTTCCGCTTCAGCGGACACTTGACCGCATATGCGGTTTCCGCTTCTGCGGTCTAAAATCCGCAGGTGTGATTACACCAGAAGGCCAAAATTTCAGATTTTTCCTTAAGTCCAAATTTTGATCCGTTAACCATCCGGAATCCACCCGAGGCCCCCGGGACCTCAACCAATTACACCAACAAGTCCTAAAATATCATACAAACTTAGTCGAGACCTCAAATCACATCAAACAATGCTAAAACCATGAATCATACTCCAATTCAAGCTTAGGGAACTTAAGAATTTTTAACTTCTACATTCGATGTCGAAACCTACGAAATCCAGTTCGATAGACCTCAAATTTTGCACACAAGTCATAAATGACATAACAGACCTATTCAAATTTCCAGAATCAAATTCTGACCCCGATATCAAAAAGTCAAATTAGTGGTCAAACTTTGGAAATCTTTAGCCTTTAAATTTTTAGTTTTTGTTAAATGGCCATAACTTGAGCTAGGGACCTCCAAATTAAATTCTGGGCATACGCCCAGGTCCCAAATCATGATACGGATCTACTAAAACTGTCAAAATACTGATCTGGGTCCTTTTTCTCAAAATATTGACCAAAGTCAAGTTAATTGAGTTTTAAAGCTCTATTTCACATTTTAATCAATTTTCATATAAAAACTTTCCGAAAAATTATACGGACTGCGCACGCAAGTCGAGGAATAATAAATAGTGCTTTTTGAAGTCTCATAACACAGAAATAATTATTAAATTTAAAGATGACCTTTTGGGTCATCACATTCTCCACCTCTAAAACAAACGTTTGTCCTCGAACGGAATTAGAAAAGTACCTGAGCTGGTGAAAAGGTGTGGATATTTACTTCGCATGTCCGACTCGGACTCCCAGGTAGCTGTCTCAATTGATTGACCTCTCCATTGCACCCGAACTGAAGGATAACTCTTAGACCAAACTGTAGGACCTGACGTGCTAGCATAGCTATCGGCTCCTCTTCATATGTCAAATCCTTGTCCAATTAGACTGAGCTGAAATCTAACACATGGGACGGATCACCATGATATTTCTGGAGCATAGACACATGGAACACCGGATGAACCGCTGATAAACTAGGTGGTAATGGAAGCCTGTAGGCTACTTCGCCCACCCTTTCAAGAATTTCGAAGGGTCCTATATACCTAGGGCTCAACTTGCCCTTCTTTCTGAACCTCATTACACCTTTCATAGGTAAAACCCGGAGCAATACTCTTTCTCCAACCATGAAGGCAACATCACGAACTTTACGCTCAGCATAACTCTTTTGCCTAGACTGAGCTGTGCGAAGTCGATCCTGAATAATTTTTACTTTATCCAAGGCATCATGTACCAAATCGGTACCCAACAATCGAGCCTCTCCCGGTTCAAACCAGCCAACTGGCGAACGGCATCACATTCCGTATAATGCCTCATATGGAGCCATTTGAATGCTTGACCGGTAGCTATTATTTTCGGCAAACTCCGCAAGTGGCAAGAACTGATCCCAAGAACCTCCAAAGTCTATAACACAAACGCGAAGCATATCTTCCAATATTTGTATAGTGCGCTCTGACTGTCCGTTTGTCTGTGGATGAAATGAAGTACTCAACTCAACCCGCGTGCTTAACTCACGTTGTACAGCCCTCCAGAAGTGCGAGGTAAACTATGTACCTCGATCTGAAATAATAGATACGGGCACACCGTCAAGGCGGACAATCTCACGAATGTAAATTTCTGCAAACCGCTATCAAGAATAGGTAACTGCCACTGAAATGAAATATGCTGACTTTGTCAACCTATCCACAATGACCCATACTGCATCAAACTTTCTCTGACTTCGTGGTAGCCCAACAACAAAATCCATAGTGATACGCTCCCACTTCCACTCAGAAACTTCTAACTTCTGAAGCAAACTACCAGGTCTCTGATGCTAGTACTTAACTTGCTGACAATTCAGACACCGAGCTACAAATGCAACTATATCCTTCTTCATTCTCCTCCACCAATAATGTTGCCGCAAATCTTGATACATTTTGGCGGCACACGGATGAATAGAATACCGAGAACTGTGGGCCTCTTCAAGAATTAATTCACGAAGCCCATCCATATTAGGAACACATATACGACCTTGCATCCGCAAAACTCCATCATCTCCCACAGCAACCTTCTTGGCACCACCGTGCCGCACCATGTCCTTAAGGACAAGCAAATGAGGATCATCATATTGTCTCTCTCTGATATGCTCATATAAAGAAGATCGAGCGAGTGTACAAGCTAGAACCCAACTGGGCTCTGAAACATCTAACCTCACAAACTGATTACCCAAAGTCTAAACATCTACAGCTAGCGGCCTCTCACCAACTGGAATATACTCAAGGCTGCCCATACTCACAGCCTTTCTACTCAAAGAATCGGCCACCATATTGGCATTTTCAAGGTGATACAAAATGGTGATATCATAGTCTTTCAACAGCTCCAACCATCTTCATTGCCTCAAATTAGGATCTTTTTGTCTGA
This sequence comes from Nicotiana tomentosiformis, assembly GCF_000390325.3. Classification (NCBI taxonomy): domain Eukaryota; kingdom Viridiplantae; phylum Streptophyta; class Magnoliopsida; order Solanales; family Solanaceae; genus Nicotiana; species Nicotiana tomentosiformis. Next base: position 7,750,773 of record NC_090822.1, read on the forward strand.
ATAGATACTGTAGACTATGATGATCTGTGAATAGTTCACATGACACGCCGTAGAGGTAGTGTCTACAAATCTTCAGCGCATGAACAATGGCTGCCAATTCTAAGTCATGAATAAGATAATTCTTCTTATGGACTTTCAATTGCCGCGATGCATAAGCAATCACTCTGCCATCTTGCATTAATACTGCACCAAGTCCAATACGAGATGCATCACAATACACCGTGTAAGACCTCGAACGTGTAATTAATACCAATACTGGGGCTGTAGTCAAAGCTGTCTTGAGCTTTTGAAAGCTCTCCTCATACTCTTAGGTCCACCTTAACAGAGCACCCTTCTGAGTCAATCTGGTCTTAATAGTTGTTCATAATCAATTACAGAATCGTCAATTAACTTCATGTTAACAAAAATCTCGTTTCAAACCTTCACAATACTGATAACGAGATGCGAGGCATGAAGACCTCATAATTATTTACCCGAATTAATGAGTCACATTTAACGCCACCTGGGCGGGCACCTATCTCGTAGGTTAAAACTCAATAATTACAGGACGAATTTGGCAAGTAGGCACAGAGAATTTCATATAAGAATTTTCAAATAAGCCTAACATGCATGACTCCCTATTAGTACTATAGTACAAATTTAATTTCACAAGGGAGGACTTAAACACAAGAATTTTAATCACAAGGATCTCGTCCTTATATAACTTCCACCACAGCTCGTAACCCGGTTTAAACACATCAATTTATATTAAAATGCGAGTATCTCGTCTTCAGTTTTGAATCACAAGTAATATGCATATTGTGCCAATAGAAACTTTCCATTTTCTTCTTTTAAATAATCTCCATGAAACAAAATCACAACACATAATGAACCCCACACCGGTAGGGCATATAATTCATAATTTGTAATTAATTATCCGAAAATTACATCAAAACTTACCAAAATGAGTAACAGAAAGCCACATTTAGCCTCACAGCTCTTATTAGTGACAAACACGGAATGATAGGCGTAGTTATCTCCATAGAATCTCCCAACAGGAGTAAACACATAAGTAGATTATAGAACTATGAAGCTCACTCATAAGTGGGGCACAATAGGAGGACTCGTCTCGATACTCAGAACCGAATCAATTTAAGGAAATTATTCCGTTATATTAAATCGAGGTCATACCTATAACGACACCATCGGATGTAGCGACCTCAGCCATACCATAAAAAAATATCAACGGCTGGGCCTCCACCTCTAGGACGCCCTCTACCCGTCTGTCCTCCACCCCTAACTGGTCGTGTAGTAACTACAATGGGGCACGTAGCCTGAGTGCTTTGATGAAATATGTCTCTCCCAAGTCTGGGACAATTTTCTTATGATGTGCCTAGTATCACCGCATTCATAACAACCCCTTTGCGGGTTTGGATGCTCATACTGAGTCTGTGCCAGATAACTGGAATAACCATTGTAGGAAACTCATGTCGGTGGTGCATTAAAAGAACTTACTGGAGTACCCCGATTAATACGATGTGCGAACTGGGCTGGCCGACTGCCCGAGCCCCCACTACAATGATTCATACTTGCAGAGTAGAATCCACTGAATCCTCCAGAACCTCGAGACCTCTTGGTCTCCTTAGTTTCCTTTTTCCTCACCCCGATCACGTTCTAATATCTTGGCAATTTCTACCACTAGCAGAAATGAAGTATCAGTCTATAGCCCCCGAGTCGTACAAACTTTTACGATCATAATTGAGTCCTTTAATGAGTCTGTGGACTCGCTCTCTGGCTGTAGGAACCAAAGATGGAGTATGACGGGATAACTTATTGAACCTGATGGCATATTCTGACACTGTCATGGTGACCTGACGCAATCGTTCAAACCCTATGCACCACGTATTATGGAGAGTCTGAGAAACAAACTCTTTCAAAAGCGTTTCTGAGAACTGGGCCAAGTGGGCAATGTTGCATTGGTTGGTCTGCCCTCTTCATAGGCTTTCCATGAATACCGGTGGAAAATTATTTCTCCCAAGGCCAATTTCTTCTTTTGTTATGCTGACTCAACACTGCTGAGCTAACTCATTTCTTAACATACTCTTCGATTCTTCTTTGGGGTAACCCTTACCCCCTATTTATACACAACGATCACAAAAATAGACCTTCATACAGACAAATCTTGGCACGAACCACATAGTCCAGAATCTCGTCAACCACTGTACTTCCTCCAAAGCACCCCAAAATCCGTAATCGTGACATCCACGCTGAGTAGACCTTCTGTAAATTTAAGGTTGTTTCTCTAACTCCTTTAGTACTGAAGTATAGGATTATTAAGGAGGCGGACATACCGCAAGTCCCAACCTTATCCTCTACAAAATCTCAAGCCTTAAATATGTGTAAATTTTGGGAAACCTTTCAGTACCACATATAGATATTTCAAGTCAAAACTGATATAACACATGACTCCGCAATCCATCCATTGATAGTGGACTCCCCCACTCGGCGCGAAGTCATAGGTCACAACGTCTGATGATCCACAATATTAACCTTCGCATCTCGTATAAATCAACCATATGCCAAGGTCCTTTGCACCCCCCCTCCACATGATTCACTAGGTGATCTCTCAATACGTCCGCATCTTCAGTCGGAACCACACGTTGAGGCAATGTTTGAGCATCTCTGGCTCCATCGTAGTCCATATGCGGCATCACGAACCGTCGATGCACAACTGATACCGAGTGCACAATGTCATACACCAGTGGATACAAAGGAATACGAGATATATGTTTCAAGCTAAATCAATGTCATACGATAAGGAATGAAAGAAGTGGAATTATTTTTAAACTCTGTAACCTCTAGAAGATAAGTACAGATGTCTCCGTACCGATCCTTCAGACTCTACTAAGCTTGCTCATGACTCGTGAGGCCTAGGTAACCTAGTGCTCTGATACCAACTTGTCACGACCCAAAATTCCTACCTTCGGGATCGTGATGGCGCCTAACATTTCACTTACTAGACAAGCCAGCGTTAGAATATAATTAGCTATTTTAACACAATTTTGAATTAATTAATAATAAAGAAATAAATGCAAAAATAAAGTCTGAAATAAAGTGAATAATCCATAATAATCGCAATGTCTAAATACCATCCCAGAACTGGTGTCACAAGTGTACGAACTTCTAGAATAATACAAACAAGGGTCTGAATAAAATTAAGCTGTCTGAAATAAAGCACACAGCTAAAATAAAGTATAAGGGATTTCAGAACTATGAACGCCATGCAGTTATACCTCAAGTCTCCTGCGAATAGCTGAATCCCAGCAAATCTACTATACGCCGCTAGGACCAACTCCGGTATCTACACAAGAAGTGCAGAGTGTAGTATGAGTACAACCGACCCCATGTACCCAGTAAGTGCCGAGCCTAACCTCAACGAAGTAGTGACGAGGTTAAGGCAGGTCACTTACATTAACCTGTACGCAATAATAGTAATAACAACAATAATAGAAATAAAACAGGTAACTCATTTCAACAGTTGAAGCCAACTCGACAGTCATAACCAATTATTATTACTCGACAGTCATAACCAATTATTATTTCAATCAATTTCTGTTGCGGTGTGCAACCCACTCCAACAATATAATTTATTGCGGCGTGCAACCTGATCCCCCAATATATTCCTTTTCATTTCCGTTGTGGCGTGTAACCCGCTCCAACAATATAAATTTAAAATATAATTTATTGCGGCGTGCAACCCGATCGCCCAATATATTCCTTTTTATTTCTGTTGCGGCGTACAACCCGCTCCAACAATATAAACTTAGAAACTCTTAATATAATAAAATACTCCAATAAATACCACATTCAGTAAGAAATTATTAGGCAACAATGCATACAATATTTATAAATTATTTAGGGACAAGTAATGACAAGTAGCAATTAATTATGGAAATCGAGGAGAAAATAGGCAATTTAATTTCTAATATACTACATGTCAAGTAGCAATTAAATCGCATAAGTGAAATAAACATGTAGCAATTATAGCATGGATTCAAGGCATAATATTGAGCAAGGAATATGAGAGAAATAATTAATATAATAATTAATTCATGTCTTAAAATATTTTATGATTTCAAATAATTATGCAACAATTAATTTGATGACGTATAGATACTCGTCACCTCGCCTATACGTCGTTCATATGAATTTCATATAACAAATCATTCAAGGGTTCTACTCTCTCAAGTCAAGATTAACCACGATACTTACCTCGCTTTGCAACCAAATTCAAGATTTCAATAAACTTTGCCTCGCGAATTCGTGTTCGAAATCCTCAAATCTAGTCATAAACAATTCAATATACTCAATACAGACCGTAGGAATTAATTCCATATGAATTTACTAAATTTTCGGATTAAAATCCGAAATTCATCTCAAAACTCAACAATGGGATCCACATCTCGAATTCCAGCAAAACTTACGAAATCCGAACACCCATTCCGATACGAGTCCAACCATACAAAAATAATCAAATTCCGATGTCAAATGGACCTTCAAATCTTAAATTTTCGTTTTTTGGAAAGTTTTACAAAACTTTCAATTTCTTCCATCTAAATCCGAAATAAATGATGAATATAGACATGTATTTATGAAATATATTCATTCTTGGTTATAGAAGACTTACCCAACTCAAAGTCGTGAAAAATTCCTTTGGAATCGCTTAAATCCGAGAATCAAAACTCAAAAATGAGTAAAAATGGTTAACTTACGATTTCATAGGTTCTGTCCAGGCCTTTTCGCATCTGCGGACACTTGACCGCATCTGCGGTTTCCGCTTCTGCGGTCTAAAATCTGCAGGTGCGATTACACCAGAAGGCCAAAATTTCAGATTTTTTCTTAAGGTCCAAATTTTGATTCGTTAAGCATCCGGAATCCACCTGAGGCCCCTGGGACCTCAAGCAAATACACCAGCAAGTCCTAAAACATCATACGAACTTAGTCGAGACCTCAAATCACATCAAACAACGCTAAAACCATGAATCATACTCCAATTCAAGCTTAAGGAACTTAAAATTTTTAACTTCAACATTCGATGCCAAAACCTATCAAATCCAGTTCGATCGACCTCAAAATTTGCACACAAGTCATAAATGACATAACGGACCTATTCAAATTTCCAGAATCGAATTCTGACTCTTATATCAAAAAGTGAAATCTGTGGTCAAACTTTGAAAATCTTTAGCCTTTAAATTTCTAGTTTTCGCTAAATGACCATAATTTGAGCTAGGGACCCCCAAATTAAATTCCGGGCATATGCGCAAGTCCCAAATCACGATACGGATCTACCAGAATTGTCAAAATACTGATCCGGGTCTGTTTTCTCAAAATGTTGACCAAAGTCAACTTAATTGAGTTTTAAAGCTCTATTTCACATTTTAATCAATTTTTCATATAAAAACTTTTCGAAAAATTATACGGACTGCGCACGCAAGTCGAGGAATGATAAATAGTACTTTTCGAAGTCTCAGAACATAGAAATAATTATTAAATTTAAAGATGACATTTTGGGTCATCACAGGATGCAACATGTATCGACCGTATTCGTATCGATTACACAATAAATACACCCAAGGTAAAATACAGAAATGCAGAAAAATAAAATGCTCTTGTGGAGAGCCGAACTCAAGACATCTGCTAACTAAGCGAGCGCTAACCAATTGTCTCTTGTTTCAGTTCAAAATAATTAATTTCTTATTTCATGAATTTGCTATAATATTCAAATATAGCGACAAATAGTAAATACAGTATATATATTTGATGTGTCGCGTAATTGTTTCTAAATATTTTCAGTAGAGCCAAGGAAAACAGAGAGACAAACTATTCCAAATCAGGAAAAGGGAAAGGAATGATAAGGAAAAGAAGCAACAACTTTCGCTTGAACAAGCAAAAGCAAAAGAAGCTACGTATGATAGAGCTCGAACTTATTCTTTGAAGAATGCGTATCTTTATGAATGTAGCTTATGTCACTCAAACACGCAATAAATTCAAAAGCTCCAATTAAAATAAAAGCAACACCAAATATCAATAATGATAAAAGGCTAGAAAAATATGTAAGTTTGTCCCGTCAAAAGTCATTTCTCCATGTTGTTTGGTTTAAATCTACAATTGAAAAGTTTTGATAAATCATCATAACCAAAAAATAAAAAATGAATCAACTAACTTTATGCTACGACAAACATGGATGGATACTAGGAAACCATACCTACTTCGCGGATGATTTGTAAGATAACTAACCATTTATTCCATAATAATTAGTAACTTCGTCTTATTTTCTGTTACCAATATTCATTCATCTATTTTTTTATCACAAAGACCGTGTGAGTTCACTTTTAATATGTTTAAAGTTAAAGATGAATATAACTTGATTTGTTATGTGCAACTTTCCTTTTTCTTTTTTGTCACGATCCAAAATTCAACTAGTTGTGATGGCACCTAACCCAATCCGTTAGGTAAGCCAATTACCAACTAACCAATTTCAATAATAATTATTAAAGCGATTCAAGTGAATAAAGATCCTAATCTTATATAATTCCCAAGAACTGGTAGTACAAATCATGAGCATCTAAAAATAGAGTATACAAAGCGAAAATGAAATAAATACATAGTCTGTTTGAATAGTACATAAACAGAGCTTTTATAATTTAAGGCTACCATGAACAAGAGGCAGCTACAACAGGAACGCAGGTACATCTTCAAATCCCGCAACCATCGAGCACAGCAACAACATCAGTCAACATCTGCATGCAATGTGCAGAAGTATAGTATCAGTACAACCGACCCCATGTACTGAGCAAGTAACAAATCTAGCCGTAGGTTGAAAGTAGTGACGAGTTTCTACCAAGGTCGGGTCCAAAATCACTAGTCCACAACAGTCCATAACAATATAAAGCAAATAGTACCAGAAGAAACACAGAGATAAAAATGCTCAGCCGAATCATGATTTTAAAAATAATAGTTCTTCCTTTCAAATACATCAGTGAAAATCCAAATCGTTTGCCGAAGTTGCCAAAAATATGAATAATTTGAGAACAGTAATTCTCCCAAAAATCGTTTCAATAGTAAATAAAATATCTCATTTTCTTTCTCAGATAACCAGTGTAAAACAAATGCATCACTATGCCCATCTGTCAACATGTGTGAAAAATCATGAATAATGTGATACCGTACAGCATGAGGAAAACACATCTCTATGCATATATGTCATGTGTGCATGTAAATGCAATGTATCTCAGAGATTGCACTCATGTACTCACAGTCTCAGAGTACTCAATCTCATTGTCTCGCATTCTCTCTCACTGTGCTCAGCACACTCAATCACTCAGCGCTATACAATACATGTTGCGACGTGCATCCCGATCCCTGTTTATAGTTGACTGCGCTCACTAGGGGTATACAGACTCATGAGGGGCTCCTATAGCCCAAGCGCTATAAGCACGGCCAACTCACGTGCTGCACAAACAACTCACGTGCTATAATATCATATTTGGATCCGCACGGACAACTCACGTGCTATAATAATATTTGTATCCGCACGGCCAACTCACGTGCTATAATAATATCTGGATCCGCACGGCCAACTCACGTACTATAATAATATCTGGATCCACACAGCCAACTCACGTGCAATAGTATAATATATAGATTCGCACGGCCAACTCACGTGCAATAGTATAATATATATAAAGCTAACATGGCATGTTGTGGCGTGCAGCCCGATCCCAAAAATATCCTCACAATCAGGCCCTCGGCCTCCCTCAGTCATTAATCTCTCCAGTCTCTCTTTCATGGACTCACAATGTCATGAGAATAGCCCAAAAATGATGATATGATGTATCAATAAATAACAACAGAGACTGAGATATGATATGCAATGAAATGAATATGACTCAGTATAAATTTTTATTTTTAAAATAATTATTTCACAACAATATGACCTTTGTGGGTCCCAATAATACCGGCACATAGTCTCAACATGATTTTTAATATGCTTTTCAGCTCAATTTCTTTAACTCAAAAAATCACATGGAAAATGCCAAGATCATTTAACTACAAACTTCCACAGAAATAATTACGTCACAATTGCTATAGTGCATGTCCACATGTCCGTCACCTAGCATATGCGTCACCTCCCAACAATTAATGAAATACATATATTCAGGGTCCATACCCTCAACTCCAATATTAGAAGAGTTACTTACCTCGAACAAGCCAAATCCAATGCCGAGCAAGCTAAACAATGCTCCAGAAATCCCATTATGCGCGTATCAACTTCCAAACGGCTTAAATCTAGTCAAAATAATTTGATTCAGCCTACAAAAATTATAGAAATTAATTCCATATCAAAATACTAATATTTTCTAAAAATCCGAAATTGCACCCCAAAAATCACTTGTGGGGCCCATGTCTCGGAATCCGGTAAAAATCACAAAATTCGAACCCCCATTCAACCACGAGTCCAACCATACCAAAATTACTCAAATCCGATCACAACTCGGCCTTCAAGTCCTCAATTTAAACTAAAAGCGTTTTAAAACTTTTCCAACTTAATTCACCAATTAAATGATAAAAACAACCATGGATTCGGGTAATTTAACCAATATTGAGTTAAGAACACTTATCTTGTTGTTTCCTCTGAAAATCATCCAAAAATCGCCTCAATCCAAGCTCCAAATCATTAAAAATGGAATTTTCTGAACTTAAACTTTCTATCCAGGCCTCTCTTCTTCGCGAACGCGACAGGTCCCTCGCGTTCGCGAAGCACAACTCGACTGCCCACAAATTTAACTCTTCGCGAACGCGAATGCGACCATGGCTTCGCGAACGCGAAGCTTTGCAAATCTTACCCTTCACGAACGCGATCATGGCTTCGCAAACGCGAAGCTTTACCAGCTCAGACCTTCGCGAACGCGAACGCCACCTCGCGAACGAGTAGAACAAGAACTCGGGGTCCCCAATCGCCTCATTCCTCTTCGCGAACGCGACACCTCTCACGCGTTCGCGATGCACACACAGACCATACCTTTGAGTTCGTGTCCTCCCCTTTACGAACGCGAAGAACAAAACCTCACACTCAGAAAACACTCTTCGCGAACGCGAGGTCCCACTCGCGAACGCGAAGAGAAAATCAAAAAAATGCAGCAACAGATATCAGCAATCTCACCAAGGCCAAAAATGATCCGTTAACCCCCCGAAACTCACCCGAGCCCCTCGGAACCTCAACCAAATATACCAATAAGTCCTAAAACATCATATGGACTTAGTCGGACCCTCAAATCACCTCAAACAACGCTAAAACCATGAATTACACCCTAATTCAAGCCTAATGAACTTTGAAATTTCTAGTTTCTACAAACGACTCCGGAACCTATCAATTCACGTCCGATTGACCTCAAATTTTGCACACAAGTCATAAATGACATAACGGGGGTATTCAAATTTTCAGAATCGGATTCCGACCCCGATATCAAAAAGTCAACCTCACGGTCAAACTTTTCAAAAATTCAACTTTCGGCATTTCAAGCCTAATTCCACTACGAACCTCCAAATAATTTTTCGGACACGCTCCTAAGTCCAAAATTACCATACGGAGCTATTGGAATCATCATAATTAAATTTTGGGATCGTTTACACATAAGTCGACATCCGGTCACTATTTTAACTTAAGCTTTAAACCTTGGAACTAAGTGTTCCAATTCATTCCAAAACCTCACCGGACCCGAACCAATTGCCCCGGCAAGTCACACAACAACTGTAAAGCCCAATTTGAGTAGTAAATGGGGAAATAGGTTGTAGTACTCAAAACGACCGGTCGGATCGTTACATTCTCCTCCACTTAAACATGCGTTCGTCCTCGAACGTGCCAAGAGTTGTTTCCAAGCCATCAAATCACTGTTCCATCTTACCTCACACGTACTCGGGGGTGAACCCACGTCACCCTTTTCCACATAGGCTTGACTACACAATACAACTGAAAATCATTAATTTAACCTTAACCCATAAACCTTGGAGTTTAATTTCCAACCTTTAGAATTTCTTTTAAGATACGAATCTTTCATTTACACCCTGTATGAGTTTGAACCAGTTATATCAAGCCATAACCATAACCATGGACATAATCACCTAACATATTACACAACTCACATACTCATAGCACCATTCCTGACCACAGTGACTACTCCAAAACCAACCAAATACTAGTATAAAACCCATATCGAACCAAACCTCATCCCAAAATCTTTGTACACTGTTGATAATAAAAGAAACATGCGAAATTTCATGACCTCTTACTAGATCAACAAGTCACAGAGCTCTCTCTCCCCAACCAGGACCATAATCACTTTCTGAACCGACTCTCAATATTATACTCTGGAATATACCGAAATCAAACCTGATACTACCCATTCTAGGTCCAATGACCTTATATTACTAAACACAACTGTTCCATAGACATGTCGCATCAATATAACTCAGAGCCACATCCCGTGCCATCCGTGCACCAATACGCAGCAATACAAATGTACCCAGTCATGGAAAATGACTCAAATGAGAGAACTATCGCGCCAGATTAACAAGTACCTCTGCAACGAAACGCTGAAAATTCATCATACACCGTAGAACCATCACCCGATTCTAACACGAGGCTCATATTATATACCCCGAGCCACCCTGCTCCAAATTAATAACGACGGAGAGTCAATTGACAAAAATACCACACAAAACCTAAAAGGACATAACCATTACGCTATCGATCATGTAATACCCAAATACTCATCACACTCAAATTCCGCTATAAAGCTCAAATAGAACCGCACCATCTGTGCACATAACCAATTAATCACAACTCCTCGTAGAATAAAGGAGTAACTCACAGATCATTTGAGAACACGAATAAGTTCAACATCAACCGAATGGCACATCCCTCAATAATAGCAGTATGGAACCAACCATTCCTGCTCGGTATAGAATACACATCTTAATTGGGCCTATCAATGGACCCCCAAATCAACTCTGGTCACCCACAGTAGATAAATAACCCTCCGAAAATTCACAGCGACTAATTCATAATACATAATATGACTAGCTTCGGCCATGACTTCACAGTCCGCAACCATGTACAATCTACTCCTGAAACTCCCAAATTCCAAATTCATAGAACACGTAAATCACCATATTTGATTCCATCTCCACCGCACGAATGCCTAACACCTCTCTCATACACGATCATCCCACGAGAAATACTTTCAAAGTTCTTCCGTGCCACTTGACAAAATTTGAATATCACAGTCTATCAACCATGTGAGTACCGCAATACTAATTTATACATCTGTAAGTCAAAATACAATGCGCCTTCTGAAGTCCTCTCCCTTCTCATACAACGCCAATAATTTACATACCATTTTAGTTAGAAACCTTTCTCTTGCTTCTTTTCAGGAGGAAATCACAATACACAACACGTTCTCCACACCGGTAGAAACCATCAAGAATACTTTGGAATTCATTTGCACATAATCAAGCCCTTAAGACTAAATTCCTCTAACTCGACCAAGCCACACAGGTCGCCAAGTCCAGGTGTATTGCCACAAAGCACCTGTAGAAAACCCCCACATCATAAGCACCCAAAGAACCGATCATATCCATTACCATACTGATCTAACCTACTACCCAGTTGTCCTATTTTCTCCGAGTCCCTTCCGAATTTGTCTTCAGATTGATACTTCTTCTTGCTAAAATACCATGATCTTTAACCACAACTTACCCTACAAACCTTAGCATAGAACCACAACGCCCTACGGCCCATAAGCAATTGTACTCTTCTTAAGCACCTTCAAAACTACTACCTTATTCTGAGAATACCTTATGTGAATTTGAAATTGTTCTTTTTACCTTCCTTATATAAAAGTGCAGAATCCATAGTCATATAGAATTCCCGCAAGTCCAGGAACCATCAAACGAAAATCTCAGATTTTAGCCATACGCAAGTCCGAAAACTTTCTCAATTGCTATATATAATTCTCACACCCACTAAAATTTTCTCGGGAGTCACCCATTTTGCTCAAATTTAATTGCACCGCCCAAATGGGCCAAAAGACACGTGCCCCATTAGCACAACAAAACTCAAAGAAGTAACTCTACTTTAACACCACCTATTAAATTCATACTCCGTGCGCACTACATCATTCACCCATAACAACTCACTCATCCCACGATTTTCGTATACTCATAAAGTACAATATAACCCATATCATTCACCCATTGCACACTGCAACGCAAACTGATTGAAATAATAATTGGTTATGACTGTCGAGTTGGCTTCAATTGTTGAAAAGAGATACTTGTTTTACTTCTATTATTATTGTTATTATTATTATTGCGTACAGATTAATGTAAGTGACATGCCTTAGCCTCGTCACTACTTCGTCAAGGTTAGGCTCGGTACTTACCAGTACATGGGGTCGGTTGTACTGATACTACACTCTGCACTTCTTGTGCAGATTTCGGAGTTGGTCCTAGCGGCGTACCATAGACTTGCTCGGATTTCAGCTACTTAGAGGAGACTTGAGGTATAATTGCACAGCGTCCGCAGTTCTGAAGTTCCCGTCTACTTTATTTTAGTTGTGTGTTTGCTTTTAGACAGCTTTATTTTATTCAGACCCTAATTTGTATCATTCTAGAAGCTCGTGCACTTGTGACTCCAGTTCTGGGATGGTATTTAGATATCGCGATTATTATGGATTATTTCAGATATTATTTCCGCATTTGTTTCCTTGGTATATATTAATTTAAAATTTTGCTAAAATGGCTAATTATATTCTAACGTTGGCTTGCCTAGCAAGTGAAATGTTAGGCGCCATCACTATTTCGAAGGTGGGAATTTCGAGTCGTGATAATAACTTATACCCATATTCTTATTCCATATTCTATTCCGTATAAAATAATATACAATTTTCTACATAATTTTTATGCATGTATTATTTATAAGACAAACAAAAAAGAGCAACCAAACATTGCATATTTCTATGTTGAGATTATGAGTGGCAATTTGAGTCCAAACCTATTTGATCCTCCCAACACTCCTATCATTGACTCGCTCATTTGTTGAACTTAGCCGATCTTGGCCCAACTCATTTTAGCTCATCTAAAGTTGGGATAATTTACAGCTCAATCACTAACATATTCATTGCTAACGGTTCCTTAGCAATTTAATATATCACTTTGCTAACAATAATTGCTTGCTAGTCAAAGCAAGAGTACAATACAGAGCTCGTAGCCTTGACTGCAGCTAATTTCAGGGCTTAATTAAGCGCATCTCAAGCAAAAGTCTTAACAAAAAATGTCAGTTGTTCCATAGAACCGATCAAGCAAGAGAGATATACACCGTCAATGTAAAGAATTTTGTACGCTATCAAGTCGCCTTAAGGATATTTCTAGATAAACCTCCTTAAAATATGAGATTTGTAATCTTGAAAATAAGATGTGTTACATGCACAACAGGTAAAGATGACATGATGGTATAAAAATTTCTTATAACAACTGTATAACTTAAATTCGAGAAATCTTTGGAAATTTGAGCATTTTTCACGAAATGAATTACTCCTAAAACATTATAATTCAGTAAAAGTCATGTAAAAGCAAGTTCAAACTCATTTTAAGTTCTGATTCAGATGCAAATATGCAATTATAAGCTCCTAATTTTCTCAAAATAAATATTTTGCTATACATAATCACTATCACTTTGTTAACAATAATATATTTGCATAAACAATAACCGAAATAACAAAGAAGGTGTTGGTTTTTGGTAATGGAATTAATGCCATCTGCAAGTGAGTATGTATGAGTTTCTGGAAAATATTAAAAAACAATTGGCCAAATATAATATATTAATATTAGTAAGGATAATTTGTCATATTTTAATTTTTTATCTTGATAATAAAAAAATAAAAAAATCATTACAATAAAATAAAAATAAGGGAGGTAAACATAATATCATAAACCACAGGGAAAGTTAGTAATTAGGAAACCAAATCTAAGGGCCTAAAATTTTAGATGGAGAAAGAAGGGTTGAAGGCTAGCTCACTCTATTAGTAGCGTAGCATCCTTTCCTGTTTCTCTCCTCTCCCTCCCCTGATCAGAGGCGGAGCCAAGATTTAAAGCTTATAAGTTCAGGTTTCCATTCAGTTTAAGCTATTGTGTTTTAAATTAATAATTTGTATATATTCAATCATACTTGGCATTTTTCCCCTTGTTTTGCTACTCAATAACAAAGATGAGTGACCAGTTTACTCAAATGTGGATCTAGAATTTTAAGTTTATGAGTTCCTACAGAAATATCAAGTTAATATACAATAATAATTAGATTAACGGACTGGGTTCCAAGCTAAATATTCTTATACATTTAATGAATTTTTCAATACAAACACCTAATCTAGACAAAAATTACTGGGTTCACGGTAACCCGTAACTAATGCACTGGACCCGCCCTTGTTTACTGTCTTGAATCCAATGACTAGTTGATTATCACAATATGATAACTAAAAATTACAGAGAACTCATTGGTGCTTTCAATTCCTCAGCTGCTCTATCATTAGGAATTCCAGAGAAATTGCAGCTCCAGAATGTTGAGCTCCAATATTATAACTCAATGCAGTTGAAAACTAAAAGCACAATAAACACATGAAATGCAATATAAACATCAGCATGCCAAGACAGTACATGAAACTGAAATATCATACAACATATCCCTCAGCTCTCATCTTGCCTTCAGCATCGGTTGATCTTCAGCAATTGCGATCATCTTTGGAACAGTAGTGGAGCTAGAATGTTTTCTAAGGGGACTCAAAATATAAAGAAGAAAACACACAAAGAAGCCAAGTGGATTTACATTTAGTATAAAAAGGGCAGCGCGATACACAAAGCATCCCGCATTCACGCAGGGTTCGGGGAAGTATCGCACCTCAAGGGGTGTAATGTAGGCAGTTTACCTTGACGCAAGCATCAATGGTTGATTCTGCGGTTCGAACCCGTGACCCATAGGTCACACGGAGACAACTTTACCGTTGCTCCAAGGCTCCCTTTCTCAACATTTAGTATAAAAGGGTAGCCCGGTGCAATAAGCTCCCACTATGCGCGGATTCGGGAAAGGGCCGGACCACAAGGGTCTAATATATGCAGCCTTACCCTGTTGAATATATATATATATATATATATATATATATATATATATATATATATATATAAAAAAAAATTACCTATCTATACAGTAATTTTCCAACGAAGGAGTGGAGGAGACAAAGGTGGCTTCGCCACTGCCTTGGAACCTTCCACTTGATTACAAGTTAGACAGTGCCTTTAGAGACCTGCACTCTGAATACATAATGTATAAAGCAGCAATACTATGAATCTGAGTACTGGAGCCTAGTAATACTATGGTTTTGAAGACATTAAGTAAAGCTCAAAACAATATGTAGCAGCCCGGTGCACAAAGCATCTTGCGTTCAAGCAGGGTTCAGGGAAGGACCGCATTCCAAGGAAGTGTGATTTAGGCAGCCTACCTTAATGCAAGCATCAGTGGCTGATTCCACAACTCGAACCCGTGACTTATAGGTCACACGGAGACAACTTGACCGTTGCTCCAAGGCTTCCCTTCAAAGCTCACTACAGTGACATGCTGAATTCCATCAAGACTTGAACTATCTAAGTTTTTTTCCTGCAGCAACTCAATTTCAATTAAGAAAAATGGTAAATCAAGTCATGACTGTAAAGTTTGAGAAAACCTCGCCATGCCTGTGTCACTTTCTTTCATCAGGAAAAACGGAGATCAAAGAAGTATGGGGCTGAAATGCTAAGGATATAAGGCATAAAAATGACATAGTAGTTATACCAGTAATGTATTTTTTGGACTAACGTTGCAAATTAGAGCATCAAATACCACAACAACAACAATTACACCTCAAACTCCAAACTAGTCAAGGTTAGCTATATGAATCGTTGTGCAGGGGCCACGCTAATTTTCTATGTATCATTCCACTTTTATCGGATGTCACTGAAGGGACACTGGCAATATGAATCATCAATAACTATAATGCTCCACTTGGGCCCTTTTTCATTCCAATACTCGAATCAGAATTTCAAATATACAAAACAAAAACCTGATATTAAAATCTTAATCAGAAAACAGGATATAACAAATGTGAAAACACTCCTCTCTTGATACAACTAAGTTGATATGATGCAGGCTATACATTTCTGTACACTCTATGTGATCAATTTACAACAGAATCAATATCTTCACAACCACACAATAACACCAAAACTACACACTATTCAGAAGTCAAAGTAACCACTAACGTCAACAAATAGCAGCATCTTGATTATGTAAGAACCAAGGGTATTTCCTGTTGGATGCTGGCGCTCAGAAGTTTTTGATCGATCAGTCAGATCCAAAAGTGAATCATTGCCTGTCCAAAATGGTAAGCATGTTATTAACGTTTTCACAAGTAATGCGATTGAAGATGGCTAACTGTAATTAGAAGAAAGGGCAGTACCTCTGATAGAGGAAGTAAAGATGGTTCATCAGTTGGAGGGGGGAGCTTGTCGGTTTTCAAACTTTGGATTTCAGAGTGCATCAAATTTAGTTGCTCCTTAATATCATATAGCAACTTCAGCTCTTCTTCTCGAGCTGTTTCTTGTCTTGTCGCTTCTCTTCCAACTTCAACTATCTCAGATGTTCGATTGAGCTGATGAAACTCACCAGTTTCCGATACGCTGGTTGTAGGGCGAGATATTGCCAAATGACAGGTAATAGCAGCAGCTTCACTTGCTCTTCGTAACTTGTTCTCACGCTGCGCAGATACAAAGTACTTCTTTAGCAAATCAGTTTCATCTTTAAGCGACGGTTTTACTGCCTCTTGTTGAGCAGAATCTGGTCTGTCAAGCCTTTCATCATTATGCAAAATCATCTTGCCGTCATGTTTAGGAGGCAACCCAATGTCGATAGTATTCTTTTCCACTCGAGGTACTTCGAATACATCAAGAATATTCGGAGAACAACCAGAATCAGCAGGTGTGTCGTTTTCTGATTTGCTTCCTTGGAACTTAGGTTGGTACATTTCATTTTCTGATTTGCTTATCTTAATGCTTCTTTGAGAAAGTGGTGAAGGCGACCTCGTTTCACTCCTCAAGTTCGCATAGCTAACTCCTGTAATCTCTTTCACTCGTTCATCCAACTTTCGAATTTGTTGCCAATAAGAATTGATACTTCCCGTCGTGGAAATATCAGTCTTCTTCTCCGTATCAGACTGCTGCTCATTCATCTCTTGCCCTACTTGTTCCTCCACTGTTTTCGAATTCGAATCTCTTTCTGAACTTGAATCATCTATTTCCATACCACCCTTCTTCGGACAAGCAAATTTCAGAGGAATAGGAGGGGCGGAGTTACGCCTTCCAAGAGCTTGGAGATTCATTTCTCCAGCTAAAGTCTCATTTCTTTGCAACAAATTCTCAGGATATTTAAATTCACCGACCCCGGGATCTGCACACCCCATGCTCAATAGCTTATACCGATAAGCTTGCACCTGATATTCCAAGGCAGCTATTTCCATCTCCTTTTGATAGAAAAGATCCTCGAAAATAGCTAATGATTCCTCGGCATGACACATTTTCTCCTCGGCCAATCTCTTGTACTGCTCCGCTTCCATTTTTACCGCGGCTTTTTCTCCTTGGAGTCGCAAGATCATCGATAGCGCCTCACTAGCAGCACTGGAGGAGGCTTCTCTTTCCTCATCTAACTCATTGTAAAGCTTCTGTAGAAGCTGTTGTTGAACACATAACGTTTCTTTCAAAGAAGTAACATCAAGTTGACACATGACAAAACTTTCAGCCATCAAACTAGGAAATTAACCACGCGTTTTCTGCGATAATAGTAGAATCATTTAGCAGATTACACATAAAAAGAAAAGATTGACAATGATGAACTCTTCTGATTCAGTTTACAACCAACAATTCAAACTCTATCTATGATCACAATCATAATCCATTTGGTATTTTAATCAATTTAGTGTCATCCAAGAAAAACAACAACTACGCCTTAGTCTCAAACAAGTCGGGTCGGCTCACTGACCATATTCGCCATTTAAATTCATCTCAGGCTAACATTATACAACAACGATAACAACAAATCCAAATAATCCCATAAGTGGGGTCTGGAGAAGTTAGTGTGCAAGCAGACCTTACCCCTACCTTATAATGGTAGAAAAGTTGTTTCTGATAGACCCGAAACAGTGAAAAATAAAGCAACAAACAATAGTAACAATGTAATAGGGTAACGGAAGCGAATGACACAACGTATAATAATAAAGAACCACGAATAAGAAAATACAAGAATAGCAGTTGTACTACTGGTAAGCCTAGGAGAAACTCGCGGCTACCTGTCAACCTTCGACCCTAATCCTCGACCTCCTCACCTTCCTATCGTTGTTCATGTCCTCCGTAAGCTTAAGCAATGACACCTTCCTATCTCAGGCTAACATTATACAAAATAAAAATGAAAAGTACTAAAATAAAAATCATATCCAAAATTAATTTTCAAAAATGTAAAATGTAAAGAAAACTAATTTGAGATCCAAATTCACATCATTTTTCAGGCTTGACAAGTCTCAAATCCTCCATATATCAGTTACTTTCAAGCAATCCCCTCCCCAAAAAATCCCACCAAAAAAACAAAAGGAAAAAAAGAAGGTAATAGACCTTAATATGAATATGTAATCTTTATATAAAAGTGATCACTGCAAAAACAGAGCTGAGGAGTTTGAGTTTACCTAATTTACAGCAGAGAAGAGTCTGATAAATCCACAAGAATTGATCCATTCAAGAATTGCCCATCTTTTTTTTTTCCTTCTTCCTCTTCAACAAAAATCAAGAAATGTTCATTCTTCAAAAAACCTCACAAGCCAAACAGCAAAATAAAGTGAAAAATACAATAAAAAGATTGGAAAAAGGAAACCCCACTAGAAGATTCAAAGAAATGTGAATGTTGATTGAAAAAATCAATCTTTTTGTTTCAAAAAGAAGAAAAAAAATTGAACCCACTAGTGGAAAAATAAAATAGGCAAGATGAGTAAAGAATGGATCAAGATTAATTTCTGGATATTTGATATATGAATATAGCAGAAAGCTATATCCTTTTTCTCATCTTAACGAGATTTTTGTCAGATTAAAAAAAGTTGGTTTTTGTAACTGTTTGTTTATTTGTCTTTTACAAAACGAAAGGTAGTCCTAGATTTAGGCTGTCCGTTTACGCCACCCCATTTCTAGGTGATTCTCAAATCTTGATTATATCTCCTTAATTAATTAATAATAATTAAAGAGAAAATAAATAATTAAAAAAACACCATTACTTTGAACCAGCCGATTTTAAGAAAAATAAAATAAAACCTGAAGCTTTGGCTCCACTAATTTGAATTTGCGATCCTTTAACTGGAAAGCTTTGTACTAGAAGTTTCTTAATTTAGGGTTCAGTTGGGAAACTCTGATTAAGAATAAAATGATCTCCAGTCTTACCTTGTATTTCTGCAAGAAATTATTTTATTGCTCGAACGTGTGACCTCAACAAAAAAAATTCAGTATAATCCTACCAATAGAGTCATACCTTAAAAATAGAGAGCTTGTTTCGATATACATCGGCTCAAAGAAAATGCGAGTTTCAATTCTTGCTATTATTTCTTCCTTTCTCCCCTTTTAAAAAATTTAAAAGCAAATAGTTTCGATTGTATCCATAGTCTAATAATAACATGACTATATGGTTTGACTCGATATTGTCGGTGTGACATGGCAAAATACAAATAGTTAGAGAATGATTTTTTATAGTAATGTCACTACCTTATTTATATGTTATTGGTTATGATTTCAGAAATACGTAGTACTAAATTAAGAAACTTGGCAACCATTTCCTTTGACTTTGTGATTATTATAATCTGGAATCAGTCAATTATTATACCTCGTGTATTTTGATTTTTAATTATTTTTATAAAATGACTATGTGTAGTTAATTATTTGACCGAAATTATCTGCATCAAACACATCCCAAGAGAGAAATATTGAGACCTCAAATTTAAATCCCTTCTAGTGAGCATTAGAAAATTAATTTGTGCGTAAATATTTTAAATGTAGAAATTTTAGATGACAAAAAAGACACGTCAACGATATTTAATTTTTTAATTAACATCTAAAAGCAAAATAAAAAAAATAAAATTCAAATGAATCGTGTTAAAGCTAAAATCGTTGTTTCGTGCTTTATTAGTCGCATTTAATAAAGGTATTGACTTTCAGCTTGGCATAGTTGATGCATAGTCCCACCGTGATTAAAGTTAGAATTGAAAACCTCTTTTAATGCTATTTGAGACATAAAAATGGTACTTTTATTAGGGTAATGTCATAATTGATTAGACGCGTTTAACTCAACGATTTTATGCAGGGGCGTTAATATAGTTATAATATCATGAAACATTCTTCTAATGTTTCTCATAGTAATAATTGGTGAGATTAGCCTTTTCTTTTTTACTTTAGCAAGTTCATAGTATATTATAGATAACTTAACAATTTCCCGCGTTTAAGTATGTGCCCTACTGATCAATGAAGTAGTTGACAACCATGAGATCTTATGTTCAAATTCTAGTCGAGGCAGAAATACTAGGTGACTTCTTCTCATCTATCAAAACCTTGGTAGATAGAGTTACTTGTATGCGGTAAAATTGGTTAGTAACAATTGAACAAATGAGGAGGTGACACATAGAATGAATGACACGTAAGATGTGAGTCAGCAAGTAATTGGTATCGGATACAAGCGTGCGGTCGGTGTTGGGTGAATTCCGAAGACAGGGGACCCGATAACAAAGATTTAAAGGGTGATATCGGAAAGCATTCAATGAGCAGCCGTTACAAAGAATATCTGCATTTATATTTAACCGTTATGCAATCATCAATGACGATTTCATTCTCATTCAAGAGCACCTTGATTTGGGGATCTTGTCTCCTTAAATATAGTTATAAATAGGAGAATTAGTATCCAATGTACAGCACGAAACATTCTGCACACAAAAGTTATAATCAGCTCTCATTCTATAATATTGTTCTTTTACTTTGTTCTTAATATTGTTCTTGATTCTGCTACCGAAAAAGCTAAATTCATAGCTACTCGTATTTCCTTTAAGTTTATTTTACAATCTTTTGTTTGTTCTTATTTACTTCATATTTTTTGATCAAATTAATTCACGTATCTATAAATCACATTACAAATTCAACTGTACCGTTTTGCGGGTAAACATTACTCATTTGTGGAATTAGTCGAGATACGCGCAAGCTAGTCCGGACATTAAGTTTCTCAATACAATCAAAAATCGGCAGCCCGAAGCATGAAACATTTTGCGGTCATGCAGGATTCAGGGAAGGCGCTCACGTAGGGTGTGATATAGGCAGTCTATCCTAATATAAATATTAGTGGCTGATTTCACAGCTCGAATTTGTTACCTATAGATTATATGAAGACAAATTTTTCGTTACTCCAAGTTCCGATTTTCAATATAAACTTAACAATTTTCCTAAAGGAGTGTATTAGTGAGTAATCGTTTAAGAAAGGCAGACCCAAAAGTCAATTAATAAATTAAAATATAAACAACATGATTATACTTGTCACTAGAATTAAAAAAACACATAATTGCAAACGGGGTCGGTAGTCAAGGGTGGAAGGTCACCTTTAAAAGATTTACAAAGAGGTTATGGGCCGATTCTAACGGCTATAATGTCGTCTATTCGTGGCCGACCATACTACTTATTCAATGTTCTGGCATGCTCACTCTTGGAAGATTCAAATAAGTATCATACTTTAATTCAACTATATTAAGATTTTAGAGTTACGGAATCAGCAACTAATGATAATGTTAGTGTATATGAGTGTAGGTTGCCCATATTAAATTTCCTTATGGTGCGGTCCTTCCTCAAATTTTGTGTGAATGCGAAATGTTTCGTGCATTGGGCAGTCCATTTTTTATTAAGATTTTACAAGCAAAGTTTATAGACGAGCAAACTTTCGACTTAAGGAGTGCATATACTTTATCCATTCACTTTTACTTATCCACTATTCTAAAAATATATTTCACTTTTACTTATCCACTTTCGCATATCAAGAGCAAAATTATTTATTTTTTCTTTTTTGCCATTAGAATTAATTATTCATTCCAAATCATTTTTCAAATACATTAAGACTATACACCAATTAATATGGGTATTATGGTAATTATGCAGGATATGACGTTGATTCAGCTTACTGAGGACATAACCCTTGATAGGAGGGGGTGGAGGTCGAATATTAGGGTAGAAAGTCAGTAGGTAGCTTCTTAGTTGCTCACCGATAGTTTAGTAGCACGCATATCCCTTCATATTCTTAGATTTTTATTGCGTTATGTGGTTTTGTTCGCCTCATGTATTGCATTCCATGTTGCTATTATTTGGTACTCCTTATCCTTTATCTCCCTTTTTTTCTTCTCTCTTCCTTTCTTGATTTTCTCCTCCTCCTCCTCCTCCTCCTCCTCCTTCTTCTTTTTCTTCTTCTCACCCTTTTAGAACCGAGGGTCTATTGGAAACAACCCCTCTACCTGTATATTAGGTAGGGGTAAGGTCTGCGTACAGACTACCTCCCCAGACCCCACCTATTAAAAACATACTAGGTTTGTTGTTATTGTTGTATTATGGTAAATTATGCACTTAATTATTTTTTTTAATGCAAAATCAATAGTAGATAAGCAGGGGCGGCTCAACCATGAAGCCACTAAAGCAATGGCTTTAGGCTCCCAAACAATTAAGGCTCCAAAATTAATCTCATATATATAATATATATAATTATATATTTATTTGTAGTGAAAAATAACTTTTTGCAATGATATGTTATCAATTTTTATCAACCACTCTGTCTATATTTTCAAAGTTTATAATATGTACTATGTTAAAGTATGTAATGTAATTACGGTTGAAAATAGTAGGCAATTATATTTGTAGCTACTTCCTATCTTAATTTTGTTTGCAACAATAACAACAACAACAACAATAACAACAACAACCTAGTATAATCCTACTAGTGGGGTCTAGGGAGGGTAGTGTATACACAGACCTTACCCTTACCCTGGGATAGAGAGGTTGTTTCCGATAGACCCTCGGCTCCTTCCCTCCAAGAACTCCCCACCTTGCTCTTGGGGTGACTCGAACTCACAACCTCTTGGTTGGAAGTGGAGGGTGCTCACCACCAGAGTATTTGAACTTGAATTATTCTTGTTTATAACTTCGTTGTTGTAAGATTTTTCTCAAACTCAAGCTAACTAGATTAATAAATGATTAGATTAGAAAATATGATGTCTTATAGTCTGTTTTCTCCTAAAAGCTTGGCCAAATATCTTAATTTCTTAAAAAATTACTTTTGGGTGTGTGGGGGGACAGGAGGGCATCTTTGCCCCCGGAGAAGCTTGCCCAAACAAGCTATTAACCTTGAATCTTTTAAATCATAATGATCTATAAAATTGATGGTTCTACCAGTTTTTAGAATTAAAAGTGATATGAAAATCTTACAAGCAAAAGATGATATTGTATATGTGAAGTCTTAATTATATTTTTTTTATAAATTTCTATTACTTATTGATAATTTTAATATTTTTTCTAACAATTCCGTCAGTTGAAAAAATCTTGTAAACTAAAATCAATAAGATATAACTTAAGATTAACAATGTCCTATGAAAATTACCCATATTGTTAAGTGAAAAAAGTTGATTATTCAAATATAATTAACTTTCTTGAATTTTAGGAAGCTATAAGAATAAACATCAAATTTAGATTCTCTTTTAAGTTTAGGCTTTAGGCCACATTGTCACGACCCCAAATTCCCTCCGTAGTATATCGTGATGGCACCTAGTCTCTAAGACTAGGTAAGCCTATCAATGTGAAATAACATAATAAAAATCTCAAATAAATAAAACTGTAATTCAAATAATTACAATTTCCCAAAACCCGGTAAAAATAAGTCACAAGCTTCTCAAAATTTATTCTAAGTGTCTCCGTACATCATAGTCTAAAGAGAATATGGAATACAACATAATAAAGATAGAAGGGGACTCTGAGGTCTACGGATGCTAGCACATATACCTTGAAGTCTCAGTGTACAGTCTAGTTCACTGATGTCTGGTCTGATAGGGAATACTTGGATCTGCACAAAAAGATGTACAAAGCATAGTATGAGTACACCTTAGTGGTACCCAGTAAGTTCTAAGCCTAACCTCAGTAGAGTAGTGACGAGGTCAGGTCAGGCCCTACTAGAAATAATAAAAGACATGGTGAAAAATTTAATAATATAATAACAATAAAATGGCAATGGGGATGAATCAAGTAAGTAGTATGTCACAATTTAACTATACAGAATAAGAAAAAATAATACCTCGCGAAAAGAAAATGACAATGGGGATGAATCTGCATAACTCTTTTGACTAGATTGGGCTGTACGAAATCGATCCTGAATCAATTTAACCTTTTCCAAAGCATCTTGAACCAAGTCTATACCCAATAGCCTAGCTTCACCCGGCTCGAACCAACCCCCTGGAGATCGGCACCGCCTCTCATATAAGGTCTCATACGGTGCCATTTGAATGCTCGACTGATAACTATTGTTGTAAGCAAACTACGCAAATGGCAAGAACTGATCCCAAGCACCCCCAAAATCTATCACACACGCACGAAGTATATCCTTCAATATTTGAATAGTGCGCTCGGCATGTCCATCCGTCTGAGGGTGAAATGTTGTACTCAACTCTACCCGAGTACCCAACTCTCATTGTACGGCCCTCCAGAACCGTGACGTAAACTACGTACCCGGTCAGAGATGATAGATACCGGTACGCCATGAAGCCTGACAATCTCCCGAATATAAACTTGAGTCAGTTGCTCCGAAGAGTAAGTAGTAACCACATGAATGAAATGAGCTGACTTGGTCAATCTACCTACAATCACCCAGACTGCATCGAATTTCTCTGAGTCTGTGGGATCCCAACAACAAAATCCATAGTGCTCCGCTCCCATTTCCATTCCGAAATTTCTAACTTCTGAAGCAATCTACCCGGTCGTTGATGCTCATACTTCACCTGCTGGCAATTTAGGCACCGAGCTACATATTTCACTATGTCTATCTTCATTCGCCCCCGCCAATAGAGATGTCTCAAATCCTGATACATCTTTGCAGCACCCGGATGAATGGAGTACCGCGGACTGTGAGCCTCTTGGAGAATCAACTCATGCAAACTATCTACATTGGGCACACATAGCCTGCCCTACATCCGTAATACACCATCATCTCCAATAGTGACTTCCTTGGAATCACCGTGCTAAAATGTGTCCTTAAGGACAAGCAGATGGGGGTCATCATACTGACGCTCTCTGATACGATCATAAAGAGAAGACTGAGAAACCACACAAGCCAAAACTCGGCTCGGCTCGGAAATATCCAATCTGATAAACTGGTTGGCCAAGGCCTGAACATCCAAGGTTAATGGCCTCTCTTCCACCGGTAAATATGCTAAGATGCCCAAGCTCTCCGCCTTACGACTCAAGGCATCAGCTACCATATTCGCCTTCCCGGGATGATAAAGAATGGTGATATCATAATCCTTAAGTAACTCGAACAACCTTCGTAGCCGCAAATTAAGATCCTTCTATTTAAACAGATGTTGTAGACTCCAGTGATTGGTATAAACCTCACAATGGACACCGTACAAATAATGCCGACAAATCTTTAAGGCATAAACAATAGCTGCTAACTCAAGGTCGTTGATAGGATAATTCTTCTTACGTACCTTTAACTGTCTAGACGCATATGCAATCACCCTACCGTCTTGCATCAACACTGCGCCGAGACCAATACGCGACGCATCATAATACACAGTATAAGACCCTGAACCTGTAGGCAATACCTGGGAATGTAGTCAAAGCTGTCTTGAGCTTTTGAAAGCTCTCCTCACATTCATCGGTCCACCTGAACGGAACACCATTTTGGATCTATTTGGTCATAGGTGCAACAATAGAAGAGAAACCCTCTACAAATCAGGGATAGTACCCCGCCAAGCCAAGAAACCTCCGGATCTCTGTAGCTGAGGACGGTCTGGACCAAGTCTGCACTGCCTCAATCTTCTTCGAATTTACCTTGATCCCCTCGCACGAAACTATATGACCCAAAACTCCCACTGAATCAAGCCAGAATTCACACTTTGAAAATTTTGTATATAACTTCTTTTCTCTCAAAGTCTGAAGCGCAATCCTCAAGTGCTACTCATGATCCTCCCGGCTCCGGGAGTACACCAGAATATTGTTAATAAATACAATGACGAATGAGTCAAGATAGTGCTGAAATACATTGTTCATCAAATGCATAAAAATTATTGGGGCGTTGGTCTGCCCAAATGACATTACAAGGAACTAATAATGACCATACCGAGTCCTGAAAGCAGTCTTCAGGATATAGAATCTTCAACTGATGATAGCCTGAACGCAAGTCAATCTTAGAGAACACTCTGGCACCGTGAAGCTGATCAAATAGGTCATCCATACGTGGCAATGGATACATGTTCTTCACTGTGACCTTGTTCAACTGGCGATAATCAATACACATCCACATAGAACCATCCTTCTTCTTCACAAATAAGACAGGAGCAACCCAAGGCGATACACTGGGCCGAATAAAGCCTTTATCAAGCAGTTCTTGTAAGTGCTCTTTTAATTCCTTCAATTCTATCGGGGCCATACGATAGGGTGGAATAGAAATGGGTTGAGTGCCCGGTAACAAATCAATTCCAAAGTCAATATCCTTGTCAGGTGGCATACCCGAAAGATCCACTAGGAATACATATATAAAATCCCTTACTACCGGAACTGACTCCACGGTAGGAGTATCAACATTAACATCTCTCACATAGGCCAGATACGCATCACACCCCTTCTCAACCATTTGTTGAGCCTTAAGAAATGAAACAGCCTTGCTAGGAACATAATCCAAGGTACCTCTCCACTCTAGTCGCGGTAGACCTGGCATAGCCAACATCACCATCTTGGCGTAACAATCAAGGATAGCGTGATAGGGCGACAACCAGTCCATGCCCAAAATAATATCGAAATCCACCATAGCGAGCAATAATAAATCAGTTATGGTCTCAAAACCACTAATAATAATCAAATACGACCGATACACGCGGTCAACAATAATAGAATCACTCTCGGGTGTAGATACATAAATAGAAGAACTCAAAGAATCACGGGATACGCCCAAATACGGGACAAACTAAGATGACACATAAGAATAAGTGAAGCCTAGATCAAATAAGACTGATGCATCTCTATGACAGACCGGAAGAATACCTATGATAACAGAATCGGATGCAACTGCCTCCGTCCTAGTAGGAAGGGCATAATATCTAGCATTGCCTCCTCTTCTAGGGCGACCTCTACCTGTCCGACCTCCACCTCTAGCTGGTAGTGGAGGTGGAGTGGAAACTGGTGCAGTAATCAAAGCCTGAGAAGCTTGAGGGCCTTGTGGAATGGGTGGGGACCTGAGCAATATGTGGAGGTGCACCCCTCCTAAATCTGGGGCAATCCCTAATTATATGACGAGTGTCACCACACTCAAAACAAGCCCTTGGAGGACGTGGCTGCTGGGACTGGCTCGAGCCTTATCGGCTGGAGTGACCGCTGAAAGCACCCCATGCAGGAGGTATAATAGACATTGGCGGTGCATAATATGGAGCCTGAGGTGTGAGAGTAGCCGAAATACCGTTGGAAGTTGGAAGTTCTGAATGAATAGGACGACTCACATAGCCTCTACCATGACGAGTTGCAGCTGGGGCATGAGAACTGTTATACGTGCCAGAATCTCAGGGTCTCTTAGCTTCCCTCTCTTCTCTCTCCCGGATCTGCATACCCTTCAATCTCCTAGCAATTGACACTGCCTGCTGGTATGCGATGTCCATCTCTAGCTCTCGGGCTACACTGAATCTGATATTAGGGTGAAGCCCCTCAATAAATAGACGAACTTGCTCTCGAACAGTAGCAACTAAGGTTGGTGCATGCCTAGCTAAATCACTAAATCGGATCGCATACTCTGACACGGTCATAGAACCCTGGCGCAACTTCTTAAACTCTGCGTGCCATGCATCTCTAAGACTCTGAGGAACATATTCCCTCAAGAACATATCTAAAAACTGAGTCCAAGTGAGTGAAGCTGCCTCGGTTGGACTATCCAACTCGTATGTCCGCCACCACTGGTAGGCCGCTCCTCTAAGCTGGAATGCCGTGAAAGAAACCCCACTGGAATCCACAATACCCATAGTACGGAGGATACAGTGACATTCCTCAAGAAAACCCTAAGCATCCTCTAAAGCCAAATCGCTGAAAATAAGAGGGTACTTCTTGTACCTCTCGAGCATGAGTTGCTCCCCCTTTGAAACTGCTGCCCTAACCTCCGGCCGAACTGGGAAAACTGGTTGCACTAGTATAATCTCTGGGGCATGGTCAACCTCGACCTGTGGCTCAGGGGTACGAGCGGCGGGAGTATGTACTCCTCCCCGGCCTGAGATATGGCAGTAGCAAGTGGAACCAACCCTGCCCGAGATAGAGTGTCAAACATGCTCAAGAGCTGGGCAAGCATCTCCTCAAGTGCAGGGGAAGCAACAGGCATCTCAGGTGCCTGCTCTCCAACTAGAGCTACTGGTGGCTCTATTGCAGCAGCTCGTGCAGGTGCCCTGACTGCACCATGTGGTCTTTCTCGGCCTCTGCCCCGGCCCCGGCCTTTTGCGGCTCCAGCAGGGGGCGGGTGTCTGATCATTGTATCGAGTGGTGTGCGTCCTCACCATCTATGAGAGAATAGAAAGACAAGCGTTTAGAATTTCGAAGTCAACAAATGAGCACAATAAGGAATCAAAGAAGTGAACATTTTTCTAATAATTTCATAGCCTCCCGAAGATAAGTACAGGCGTCTCCGTACCGATCCACGAGACTCTACTAAACCTACTTGAGACTCATACCACCTATGAACCTAGAGATGTGATACCAACTTGTCACGACCCCAAATTTCCTCTGTAGGATGTCGTGATGGCACCTAGTCTCTAAGACTAGGTAAGCCCATCAATGCGGAATTACATAATAGAAATCTGAAATAAATGCAATTGCAATTCAAATAATTATAACTCCCAAAATCCCGGTAGAAATAAATCACAAACTTCTAAGAATTTATTCTAAGTGTCTCTATACATCAGAGTCTAAAGAGAATAAGGAATAAAACATAATAAGGATAGAAGGGGACTCCGAAGTTCACGGACACTGGCAGATATACCTTGAAGTCTCAGTGTACAGTCAAGTTCACTAATGCCTAGTCTGATAGGGAGTACCTGGATCTGCACAAAAAAATATGTAGAAGCGTAGTATGAGTACACCACAGCGGTACCCAGTAAGTGTCAAGTCTAACCTCAGTAGAGTAGTGACGAGGTCAGGTCAGGCCCTACTAGAAATAATAAAAGGCATGGTGAAAAGTTTAACAATATAATAACAATAAAATGACAATGGGAATGAATCAAGTAAGTAGTATGTCACAATTTAACTACACAGAATAAGGGTAAATAATACCTCGTAGAAAGAAAACATAAATTTACAATTTTAAAGAAAATCACAAAATAACCAAAGGCAAATACAACCATAAAGAAATATCAACAAGGGAACTCACGGGGTACCGCCTCGTAGTCCTAAATCATAGATAAATTCACAATATCTCATTTTCTTATATCACCACGAGAGGCTTCACAATTAATTTTAAAGAAAATATTTTTTCCGAAATAGCATCCCGCGTTTTAGCCACCCTTATCACACCGCATAACTTCTAGTAGTTCCCCTACTAGCCACGCGTATCAAGCCACCCTTATCTCACTGCATGTGTTTCAAACTTCAAACTTTATACCACCGCATGCGTATCAATATCATAATATATCACAATTTGCACATCAAGTGCACAAATATTTTAATTTGCCAATATATATCAACAACAATATTTATTGTCCACAATAAGGAGCTCACAGCTCAATCACAATGTATACAAAAATCTCAAAAATATTTGGAAGGGAATAACTCAACAAAATAATATTTCTCAATTTTGAACACGTTGCCTCAATACCAAAATTTTAAAATATCAAATACTTCATATTAATAATATTTAAATTAGGAAATCAAACCTTCAAATAATGCACAGAATAAAAGAAATAAAATTTCAACTAAACAGGTAAGACAATAAGAATAAAAAGGTCAGGCAAATTTAAAATATAAAAAATATATCAATGATGATGAATATAACAGGATAAAATAATTTATGTAATATGCAACAGTGATCTATATAATTTAAAGACATAATCTTCCACATTTAGCCCGTGTACATTCTCGTCACCTCGCGTACACGACTTTCAACATATCACAAATTTCACATCAATACCAATCCTAAGGGTAATTTCCTCCACACAAGGTTAGACAAGTCAATTACCTCAAACCTCGCTCAATCAGTCACTAAGAATGCCTTTCCCACGATTTTTCGACTCCGATCGGCCCGAATCTAGTCATAATTAATTCGATTGAGCCAATACAAATTATACGAATAAATTCCATATGAAAATACAAATTTTCCAATAAAATCATAAATTTAACCCAAAAATATTGCTTGTGGGGCCCACGTCTCGGAACCCGACAAAGTTACAAAATATGAACGCACATTCAACCACGAGTAGAAATGATCACAAGTGACTTACCTCAAGTTTTTCCGTGAATTCTCGCTCAACAATAGCCCAACTTGTGCTTGAAATGTCAAAAACTAAGAAAAACTCTCGGACACTTTGTTTATATTCTGCCCAGGCATTTTTCGCATCTGCGATTCACTTAGCCGCATCTGCGAGGGACTTCATGTTTCTGCAGTCTGGGGCACTTCTGCGGACAGCAGTCCGCTTCTGCAAAGAAGTTGTCCGCTTCTGCGATGAGGCTTGGCCCTTCCCTTTTTCGCTTTTGTGATCGCGAAGCCCCATCTGCGACTCCACTTATTGGGTAAGGAGTGCGCATCTGCGGCCACTGCCCTTCCTAGCCAGGCCGCATTTGCGACCATTTTTTCGCTTTTTTGCGGTCGCGCACCTGCAACCATTTCCATCGCAGTGGCGATTGCACCAGAACTTGAAAATTTCCAGAATTGCTCCAAGTCCAAATTTGATCCGTTTAACCATCCGAAACTCACATGAGGCCCCCGGGATCTCAACCAAATATACCAACATATCCTAAACCATCATACAAACTTAGTCAAACTTCAAATCACATCAAACAATGCTCTAGAACCACGAATCATACCCCAATTCAAGCTTAACGAAAACTAACGAATTCCAACTTCTATTTTTGATGCCGAAACCTATCAAATCAATTCTGATTGACCTCAAATTTTGCACACAAGTCAAAAATGACATAACAGAGTTATTCAAACTTTTAGAATCGGATTTTGACCCCGATATCAAAAAGTCAACTCCCCGGTCAAACTTCTAAATTTAAATTTCTATTTTAGCCATTTCATGCCTAATTTAGCTACGGGCTTCCAAATAATTATCCGGGCAAGCTCCAAAATCCAAAATCACCATACGAAACTATTGGAATCATCAAAACTCTATTCGGGAGTTGTTTACACATAAGTCAATGTCTGGTCAACCTTTTCAACTTAAGCTTTCAACCTTGAAACTAAGTGTCTCAATTCATTTTGAAATCTCTCCGCACCTGAGATGACCCAAAAGGTCATCTTATGTTTTAGAACTCGAATATGCGCTCTTAAGCTTTAAAAATCTCATTTTACCCTCCTCGATTTGCGTGCACAGTCCAGATAGGTTTCAGGAAAGCTTTTATGTTGAAAACTAATGAAAATAAGAATTTTTTCCTTAAAAATTGATTTTAGATAATTTCGGTCAATTTTTTGGTAAACGGGCCCGGATCCATATTTTGATGGTCCTGGTAGGTTCGTATCGAATTATGGGACATGGGCGTATGCCCGGAATCGAATTCGGAGGTCCCTAGCTCAAGTTATGAAATTTTGATGAAAATTAAAAGTCTGAAAATTAATTATTTTTAAGAATTGATCGATATTTGGCATTGTTAGTATCGGGTCCATATTTTGGTTTCGGAGCCCGGTACAGTTTCATTATGATATTTAAGACTTGTCTGTGAAATTTGGTGAGAAACAGAGTTGATTTGACGTAATTCCGACGTCCAGTTGAGAAGATATGGATTTTAAAGTGTTCTTAAGAATTTCATTTGATTTGGTGCTAAATTCATAGTTCTAAGTGTTATTTTGGCGATTTGATCGCGCGAGCGAGTTCGTATGATGTTTTTAGGCTGGTGTGCATGTTTGGTTTGGAGCCCCGAGGGCTCGGGTGAGTGGGACGTTTTGGACTTGGGAAAAATCTGGTTTTCTGCAGATTCTGGTGTTTGGCATATCCTTCTTCGCGTTCGCGAAGGTCCTCTCACAAGCGCGAAGAGTAAACTAGTGGGGCTGAGAATTCTTCTTCGCGAACGCGAAGGCCTGGTCGCAAACGTGAAGTGATGGGGGATTTACCCTTCACGAACGCGACCTGACCATCGCGAACGCGAAGCACTTGGGGACCTGGGGGAGGGTAGGTCATGTTCTTCTATGCGAACGCGTCCACTGGGTCACGAACGCGAAGGCTAGGGGAATTGCCTTACGCGAACGCGCAGGAAGACTCGTAAACACGAAGGCCTTAGGCCGTTGTGCATCGCGATCGCGACAAGCCTCTCGCGAACGCGATGAAGGCCTGTCCAGTGGCTTAAAACAGAGTCCAAACACGGGTTTGAGTCATTTCTTCAACATTTTCAAGAACCTCAGGTAGAAACTAGAGTTTTCATGGTAGAATTAGGGGTTAGGGTAGAAACTAAGAATTTTTGGAATTTTGGGATTTAGACCTCGATTTGAGGTCGGATTCCAAAACTAATTACATATTTGGGCTTGGGGGTGAATGGGTAAAAGGATTTTGGTCCGAACCTCAGGTTTTGACCAAGGGGGCGGGGTGGATTTTTTAACTTTTTGGAGGAAAAAAATTGGAAAATTTAATTTATGAAATATAATTGATTCCTTTAGAAATATTTGATATTATTGAGTCATTCTTGACTAGATACTAGTGGTTTGGAGGTGAATTCCAAAGAAAAAGTTGTGATTGAGAATTAAGTGGCCTTCGGAGCGAAGTAAGTATTGTGTCTAACTTTGGCTTGATGGAATAGGTATTGTGTGAGTATTTGCTACGTGTTTTGTTGTTGAATACGACATATAGTTGAGGTGACAAGCATCTATACGTTGTGATCGAGTCATAGCACGCGAGTGAAATTCCATTCTTGCAAATTTGTAGTCTTAAATCTTGTTATCCATGCTTTTCTGTTATTGTTGAAATGTTGGGAAACTTGTATCCGGTTCCACCAAGGTCGATAAAATTGTGAATATTGATTCGAGTTTGAGATGTTAAATTGTGAAAGTAATCATTTATGAAATATTGATTTTTTTGTGAAACTCCTCTCTATCCGATATTATTGATTTTGTGAATTGTGAGGAAGAGTGTAAAGCACGAAGGGTGATGCCGTGCATAATTTAATTATATTGTGAGGAAGAGTGTAAAGCACGAAGGGTGATGCCGTGCACAATTTAATTATATTGCGAGGAAGAGTGTAAAGCACGAAGGGTGATGTCGTGCATAATTTATTTATATTGTGAGGAAGAGAGTAAAAGCACGAATGGTGATGCCGTGTAGTCTTATTTGTTATTTGGTGAGGTTGAGAGTAAAAGCACGAAGGGTGATGCCGTGCAGTTTTCCTTGATGTCTTAATTTCTCAATTCGTTTAAGGATTTCCGGTTTAATTATGTCTTTTCATTATTCTCACTCCTTATGTTGTATTTCCCCACTGTATGTTCCCCTCCCATTATTTCTGCGTTATTTCTTATTTACTATTGTTGCCACTAGCATAATTATATTGTTCATGTTATATGTGGGTGTCTTGTCCTAGCCTCGTCACTACTTCGCCGAGGTTAGGGTCGATACTTACCAGTACAAGGGGTCGGTTGTACTGATGCTGCACTCTGCACTTTCTGTGCAGATTTTGATACTGGCTCAGGTTGATCGAGATCTGCTACTGGTCCGCTGTCTGGAGACTCAAGGTAGATCTATCGGCATTCACAGACCTTGAAGTCCCCGTCTATCCTTTATGTCTTACCGTTTTCTTTCATTCAGATAATTGTATTTCTTTCAGACCATTACTTGTTGTAAATTCTAGAATGCTCGTAAATTGCGACTCCAGATCCGGGTGGTAGTAGTTAATACAGATTTATGATATTCTGCACTTGTTATATTTCATTGTAGTTAATTAATGTTAATTACTGAATAGAAATAGGAAATTGGTAAATGATTTTCTAACGTTGGCTTGCCTAGCAAGTGAAATGTTAGGCGCTATCACGGTCCCGTCGGTGGAAAATTTCGGGTCGTGATAGTTGGTATCAGAACACTAGGTTGCTTAGGTCTCACGATTCACGAGCAAGCTTGGTAGAGCCTGGAGGATCGGTACGGAGACGTCTGTGCTTATTTTCCAAAGGCTATGAAGTTTAGGAACAAGTTTCACTTCTTTTCTTCTCTGTCATGCGATTTTGCTTTCCCAATACTGATTGAACTCTTCTACTTTTATTCTCTCGCAGATGGTGAGAACACGTACCGCTTCCTTAGCTGAGCAGCAGCCAGAGCCTCCAGTGACAGCTCCTATGCGGGGCAGAGGTAGGGGCAGGGCTCAGCCTAGGGCCCGAGCAGCAGCCCCAGCAAGGGAGCCTCAGATAGAGCTTGACGAGGAGGTTCCAGCCCAGACTGTTCCTGCCGGACCAGCTCAGGTTCCGGAGGGGTTCATTGCTACCCCAGTACTTCAGGATGCTTTGGTCCGTTTGGTGGGCGTTATGGAGAGTGTGGCCCAGACTGGCGCATTTCCCATGGCACCAGCAGTATCTCAGGCTGGAGGAGCCCAGACTCCCACCACTCCCGCTCCGGAGCAGATAGCTCCCCAGTATCAGGCTCCAGCAGCTCAGCCAATCGGATTAGTTCAGCCGGTTATTGCGGCACATGTCGGAGATGGGCCAGCTATGTCTTCTGAGGCCTTACGGAGATTAGACAGGTTTATCAAGCTCTTTCCTGTTCACTTCAGCGGTGCTCCTTCAGAGGATCCCCAGGAGTATCTTGACAGCTGTCATGAGGTTTTACGGAACATGGGTATAGTGGAGACTAATGGGGTCAATTTTGCTGCATTTCAGATGACGGGTTCCGCCAAGAAATGGTGGAGAGATTACTTGTTGACCAGACGAGCTGGGTCGCCTGCTCTTACTTGGGACCAGTTCTCTCAGCTCTTCATAGAGAAGTTTCTGCCTATCATATTGAGAGAGGAGCATCGCCGTCAGTTTAAGCATCTCCAGTAGGGAAGTATGACTGTTACTCAGTATGAGACCCATTTTGTGGATTTGGCCCATCATGCTATTCTTCTGCTTCCCACCGAGAGAGAGAGGGTGAGGAGGTTTATTGATGGACTTGCTCAGCCTATCAGATTGCAGATGGATAAGGAGACGGGGAGTGAGATTTCTTTTCAAGAGGCTGCTAATGTCGCCAGGCGAGTCGAACTGGTTCTTACTCAAGGAGGTCAGGGGTATGACAAGAGACCTCGTCATTCCGGTGAGTTCAGCGGTGCCTCACCTAGAGGCAGGAGTATTTTTGGTAGAGGCCATCCTTCCAGGCCATTTCATTCAGCACTTCAGGCATCTCACAGTGCCTTGGGTGGTCGTGGCCCTCAGATGTATTATTCCGACCAGCTAGCCTACAATGCACCACTAGCTCCTATTAGTGCACCTCCACTCCAGAGTCATCAGGGTGGTTATTCAGGACGACAGGGTCAGTTTCAGGGTTAGCAGACACAGCAGCCGAAGTTATGTTATACTTGTGGTGATCCGAGGCACATTGCTAGATTTTGCCCTCGGGCAACGGGCAGCTCACAGCATCAGAGTTCTCGTGCCATGGTTCCGGCACCAGTTGCTGCACCACCTGCTCAGCCAGCTAGAGGCAGGGTTCAGGCAGCCAGAGGTAGAGGCCAGACAGTTAAAGGTGGAGGTCAGGCCGTTAGAGGAGGAGACCAGCCAGCTAGAGGTCGTCCCAGGGATGTAGTTCAGGGTGGTGGGGCCCAGCCCCGGTGTTATGCTTTCCCAGCCAGGCCTGAGGCTGAGTCATCTGACGTTGTTATCACAGGTACTGTTTTAGTTTGCAGTAGAGATGCTTCAGTTCTATTTGATCCGAGATTTACTTACTCCTATGTGTCATCCTATTTTGCTTCCTATTTGGTTGTGCCCCGTGATTCTTTGAGTGCTTCTGTATATGTGTCCACACCAGTGGGAGATGCTATTGTTGTAGATCATGTTTATCATTCGTGTGTGGTCACCATTGGGAGTCTTGAGACTCGTGTAGATCTCCTACTTCTCGACATGATTGATTTTGATGTCATACTGGGTATGGATTGGATGTCACCTTATCATGCTATATTAAATTGTCACGCTAAGACAGTGACCTTAGCATTGCAGGGGTTACCTCGATTAGAGTAGAGAGGAAATCTTGTCCATTCTGCCAGCAGGGTTATCTCTTATGTGAAGGCTCGACATATGGTTGAGAATGGGTGTCTAGCTTATTTGGCTTATGTCCGCGATTCTAGTGCGGAGGTTCCTTCCATAGATTCGGTGCCGGATGTTCGTGAGTTTCCAGAGGTGTTTCCTGCAGACCTGTCGGGGATGCCACCCGACAGGGATATTGATTTCTGCATTGATTTGGCTCCGGGTACTCAGCCTATTTCCATTCTGCCATATCGTATGGCTCCGCCAGAGTTGAAAGAATTGAAAGATCAGTTGCAAGATTTGCTTGATAAGGGCTTCATTAGACCTAGTGTCTCGCCCTGGGGTGCACTTGTGATGTTTGTGAAGAAGAAAGATGGATCGATGAGGATGTGTATAGATTATCGGCAGTTGAACAAAGTCACCATTAAGAACAAATATCTATTGCCGAGGATTGATGATTTATTTGATCAGATTTAGGGTGCCAAGGTGTTTTCAAAGATTGATTTGAGATCTGGCTACTATCAGTTGAGGATTAGGGCATCCGATGTTCTTAAGACAGCTTTTCGGACTTGGTATGGACATTATGAGTTTCTAGTGATCTCATTTGGGCTGACAAATGCCCCAGTAGCATTCATGGGTTTGATGAACCGGGTGTTCAAACCCTACTTGGATTCCTCTGTGGTTGTGTTTATTGATAATATCTTGATCTACTCCCACAGTCGAGAGGAGCATGAGCAGCACCTTCGGATCGTTCTTCAAACTCTGAAAGACAGCCAGTTATATGTTTAGTTCTCAAAATGCAAGTTTTGGTTGAGTTCAGTTGCTTTCTTGGGTCACGTTGTATCAGCAGAGGGTATTCAGGTAGATCCTAAGAAGATTGAGGCAGTCCAGAACTGGTCTAGACCCACATCAGCTACAAATATCCGTAGTTTCCTGGGTTTGGCGGGCTATTACCGTCGATTTGTAGAGGGGTTTTCATCCATAGCAGCCCCGTTGACCAGATTGACCCAAAAGGGTGCCCTGTTCAGGTGGTCAGACGAGTGTGAAGCAGAAAGCTCAAGACTACTTTGACTACAGCACCGGTATTGGTGTTACCCACAGGTTCACGTTCTTATACAGTATATTGTGACGCATCTCGTATTGGTCTGGGTGCGGTATTGATGCAGGGTGGCAAGGTTATTGCATATGCTTCACGGCAGCTGAAGGTTCACGAGAAGAATTACCATGTTCATGATCTAGAGCTGGCAGTCATTGTTTATGCGCTGAAGATTTGGAGGCACTATCTTTACGGCGTGCCATGTGAAGTATTCACTGATCATCAGAGCTTGCAATATTTGTTCAAGCAGAAAGAACTCAATTTGAGGCAGAGGAGGTGGCTGGAGCTATTGAAAGACTATGATATCACTATATTGTATCATCCCGGGAAGGCCAATGTGGTGGCCGATGCTTTGAGTAGAAAGTCAGTCAGTATGGGTAGCCTTACATATATTCCAGTTGGTGAGAGACCGCTTGCATTGGATGTTCAGGCCTTGGCCAACCAGTTCGTGAGGTTAGATGTTTCTGAGCCCAGTCGTGTTCTAGCTTGTACAGTTGCTCAGTCTTCTTTGTTTGAGCGCATCAAAGATCGGCAGGATGACGATCCTCATTTACTTGTCCTTAGAGACACAGTGCAGCACGGTGGTGCCAAGCAGGTTACTGCTGGAGATGACGGAGTTTTGAGGATGCATGGTCGTATTTGTGTGCCTAATGTGGATGGACTTTGTGAGTTGATCCTTGAGGAGTCCCACAGTTCCCGGTATTCTATTCATTCGGACGCCGCCAGGATGTATCAGGACTTGAGGTAGGATTATTGGTGGAGGCAGATGAAGAAGGACATAGTTGCATATGTAGCTCGGTGCCTAAATTGCCAGCAGGTAAAGTGTGAGCATCAGAGACCTGGTGGTTTACTCCAAAGATTAGATATTCCTGAGTGGAAGTGGGAGCATATCACTATGGATTTTGTTGTTGGACTCCCACGGACTCAGAGGAAGTTCGATGCAGTTTGGGTTATTGTGGACATGCTGACCAAGTCAGCACATTTCGTTCATGTGGCAGTTACCTATTCCTCGAAGCGGTTGGCAGAGATTTATATTCGGGAGATCGTCCGTCTTCACGGTGTGCCCGTGTCTATCATTTTTGATCGAGGTACACAGTTTACCTCGCACTTTTGGAGGGGAGTTCAGCGTGAGTTGGGTACGCGGGTTGAGTTGAGCACAGCATTTCATCCTCAGACGGACGGGCAGTCCGAGCGTACTATTCAAATCTTGGAGGATATGCTCCGTGCTTGTGTTATAGTCTTCGGAGGGTCGTGGGATCAGTTCTTGCCCCTTGTAGAGTTCGCCTACAACAACAACTACCAGTCGAGTATTCAGATGGCTCCCTATGAGGCATTATATGGTAGGCGGTGTCGGTCGCCAGTTGGGTGGTTCGAGCCGGGAGAGGCTCGGTTATTGGGTATAGATTTAGTTCACGAGGCCTTGGATAAGGTCAAGATTATTCAAGATCGACTTCGCACAACTCAGTCTAGGCAGAAGAGTTATGCCGATCGTATAGTTCGTAATGTTGCATTCATGGTCGAAGAGAGAGTGTTACTTCGGGTATCACCCATGAAGGTTGTAATAAGGTTCGGGAAGAAGGGCAAATTGAGCCCTAGGTATATCGGGCCATTTGAGATCCTCGAGAGGGTGGGGGAGGTAGTTTATAGATTTGCGTTGCCTCCAGGGTTATCCTTAGTTCATCCGGTATTCCATGTGTCTATGATCCGAAAATATCATGGTGACCCGTCCCACGTGTTAGATTTTAGCTCTGTCCAGTTGGACAAGGATTTGACTTACGAGGAGGAGCCGATGGCCATTCTAGACCGGCAGGTTTGTCAGTTGAGGTCAAAGAGTTACCCTTTAGTTCGAGTGTAGAGGAGAGGTCAA
Source organism: Nicotiana tomentosiformis (assembly GCF_000390325.3). NCBI lineage: Eukaryota > Viridiplantae > Streptophyta > Magnoliopsida > Solanales > Solanaceae > Nicotiana > Nicotiana tomentosiformis. The sequence goes on from NC_090822.1 coordinate 7,790,529, forward strand.
CCTATTGAGGCAGCTACTTGGGAGTCTGAGTCCGATATGCGGAGTAAATACCCCCACCTTTTCACCAGCCCAGGAACTTTTCTATGCCCGTTCGAGGACGAACGGTTATTTTAGAGGTGGAGATTGTGATGACCCAAAATATCATCTTATGTTTTAGAACTCGAATCTGCACTCTTAAGCCTTAAAAATCTCATTTTTATACTTCTCGGTTTGCGTGCGCAGTCCGGGCAGGTTTCTAGAAAGCTTTTATGTTGAAAACTAATGAAAATAAGAATTTTTACCTTAAAAGTTGATCTTAGTTGACTTCGGTCAATATTTTTGGTAAACGGGCCCGGATCTGTGTTTTGACGGTCTCGGTAGGTTCGTATCGAATTATGGGACCTGGGCGTATGCCCGGAATCGAATTCGGAGGTCCCTAGCTCAAGTTATGAATTTTTTTATGAAAATTAAAAGTCTGAAAATTAATTATTTTTAAGAATTGATCGATGTTTGGCATTGTTAGTATCGGGTCCGTATTTTATTTCCGGAGCCCGATACAGTTTTATTATGATATTTAAGACTTGTCTGTGAAATTTGGTGAGAAACGGAGTTGATTTGACGTGATTCGGACGTCCAGTTGAGAAGATATGGATTTCAAAGTGTTCTTGAGAAATTTCATTTGATTTGGTGCTAAATTCATAGTTCTAGGTATTATTTTGGCGATTTGATCGCACGAACGAGTTCGTATGATGTTTTTAGACTAGTGTGCATGTTTGGTTTGGAGTCCCGAGGGCTCGGGTGAGTTTCGGATAGGCCACGGGATGTTTTAGACTTGGGAAAAATCTAGATTTCTACAGATTCTGGCGTTTGGCATATCCTTCTTCGCGTTCGTGAAGGTCCTCTCGCGAATGCGAAGAGTAAACTGGTGGGGCTGAGACTTCTTCTTCGCGAACGCGAAGGCCTGGTCGTGAATGCGAAGTGATGGGGGATTTACCCTTCGCGAACGCGACCTGACCATCGCGAACGCAAAGCACTTGGGGACCTGGGGGAGGGTTGGTCATGTTCTTCTACGCGAACGCGTCCACTGGGTCGCGAACGCGAAGGCTAGGGGGAGTTGCCTTACGCGAACGCGTAGGAAGACTCGCGAACGCGAAGGCCTTAGGCCGTTGTGCATCGCGATCGTGACAAGCCTCTCGCGAACGCGATGAAGGCCTGTCGAGTGGCTTAAAACAGACTCCAAACACGGGTTTGAGTCATTTCTTCAACATTTTCAAGAACCAAACGGGTAGAGGCGATTTCCAAGAGTCATTTTCTTCCCCAAAGTGTTGGTAAGTGATTCTAAACCATTTTCTTTCAATTACCCATTACATTTCTTGAATTTTTACCAAAAATCTAGAGTTTTCATGATAGAATTAGGGGTTAGGGTAGAAACTAGGGATTTCGAAAATTTAGGGATTTAGACCTCGATTTGAGGTCGGATTCCAAAACTAATTACATATTCGGGATCGGGGGTGAATGGGTAAAAGGATTTTGGTCCGAACCTCGAATTTTGACCAAGCGGGCCCCAGGGTCGATTTTTTAACTTTTTGGAGGAAACAATTTGGAAAATTTAATTTATGAAATATAATTGATTCCTTTAGCAATATTTGATATTATTGAGTCATTCTTGAATAGATACTAGTGGTTTGGAGGTGAATTCCAAAGAAAAAGTTGTGATTGAGAATTAAGTGGCCTTCGGAGCGAGGTAAGTGTTGTGTCTAACTTTGGCTTGATGGAATAGGTATTGTGTGAGTATTTGCTACGTGTTTTGTTGTTGAATACGATATATAGTTGAGGTGACAAGCATCTATACGTTGTGATCGAGTCATAGCACGCGAGTGAAATTTCATTCTTGCAAATTTGTAGTCTTAAATCTTGTTATCCATGCTTTTTTGTTATTGTTGAAATGTTGGGAAAGTTGTATCCGGTTCCACCAAGGTCGATAAAATTGTGAATATTGATTCGAGTTTGAGATGTTAAATTGTGAAAGTAATCATTTATAAAATATTGATTTTTTTGTGAAACTCCTCTCTATCCGTTGTTATTGATTTTGTGAATTGTGAGGAAGAGTGTAAAGCACGAAGGGTGATGCCGTGCATAATTTAATTATATTGTGAGGAAGAGTGTAAAGCACGAATGGTGATGCCGCGCACAATTTAATTATATTGCGAGGAAGAGTGTAAAGCACGAAGGATGATGTCGTGCATAATTTATTTATATTGTGAGGAAGAGAGTAAAAGCACGAATGGTGATGTCGTGCAGTCTTATTTGTTATTTGGTGAGGTTGAGAGTAAAAGCACGAAGGGTGATGCCGTGCAGTTTTCCTTGATGTCTTAATTTCTCAATTCGTTTAAGGATTTCCGGTTTAATTATGTCTTTTCATTATTCTCACTCCTTATGTTGTATTTTTCTACTGTATGTTCCCCTCCCATTATTTCTGCATTATTTCTTAATTACTATTGTTGCCACTAGCATGATTATACTGTTCAGGTTATATGTTGGTGTCTTGTCCTAGTTTCGTCACTACTTCGCCGAGGTTAGGCTCGATACTTACCAGTACATGGGGTCGGTTGTACTGATGCTGCACTCTGCACTTTCTGTGCAGATTTTGATACCAGCCCAGGTTGATCGAGATTATCTACTGGTCCGCTGTCCGGAGACTCAAGATAAATTTGTCGGCGTTCACAGACCTTGAAGTTCTTGTCTATCCTTTATGTCTTACTGTTTTCTTTCATTCAGACAGTTGTATTTCCTTCAGACCATTACTTGTTGCAAATTCTAGAATGCTCGTGAATTGCGACTCCAGATCCGGATGGTAGTAGTTAATACAGATTTATGATATTCCGCACTTGTTATATTTCATTGTAGTTAATTAATGTTAATTACTGAATGGAAATAAAAAATTGGTAAATGATTTTCTAACGTTGGCTTGCCTAGCAAGTGAAATGTTTAGCGCCATCACGGTCCCGTCGGTGGGAAATTTCGGATCGTGACAGGACCCGAACCGACTATCCCGACAAGTCACATAGCAGCTATAAAGTATAAAAATGAACAGTAAATGGAGGAACGAGACTACAACTTTAAAAAAGACTGACCGGATCGTTACACACATATTCGATTGAGCTGCTACTGAGATAAGTAAAGGTGAATAGAGAAAATAATATTTTTAGCAAATACAATAGCAGAAAAGAAGAAAAGAGTAAAGTTTTATATAAGACAAAACACAAGCTTGTATGTACACGCGCTTTGAGATATAATGAAGGAACAAACGAAGGGACAAATTTGTAAGCTTTGTTGAGCAAAATGGCCAATACGTGCAATAAATTTGGACCGTGACTAATGTCCGTGGATGATTAAACTGTCTTTTTTTCGAACTTGTCAAAAACAATTCTCCCTCAATCCTTTTCTTGGAAAGAATAATAGGAAATAAAAAATGTGGGAATTTTTATTTAGTAGTACTTCCTTTGTGTCAATTGATTGGTTTATTTATCAGGAATTATCATCATGAAGAATTGAATTGAAAATTTTGATAAATGGACAATGGACCTAAACTCAACCCCAAAAACTAGTTAATGAGGTGAGGATTGTCTAAGATCATATAAGAAAGTCTTCACATCTCTTATTGGCCGATGTGGGACTCGACACTCCCGGCACGGCATTAGAATCAGAGGCAGACCCAGAATTCGGCAGTCGCGGGGCACCATGATATTCACTATAAATTTATCAACCGCTCATAAAGATTGGAGCAGGGGCCTATGCTAGTATCTGACTATATCTCGAAGATATTTACAAGTATACATGAAGTTTTTTGTCGAAGTTCTCAGGTGTCGTCGACCCCTCTACATATGGTGTGCCTCCGCCTCTAGATACAATGAACCCGGCTTGATACCATGATAAAAGAGGCATTCCTATCCCTTAGTGGCCAATGTGGCACTCATCAAATTTGAGTTGTTTAATAATGGTACTATACAGCCCTAATTCATTTTACATGTCCTTCTCTATATTAAAACTTTGTTGTTTCTTTTCCTACTTTATACTTTAAGAGATTGTTAAATCCCGAATCACACACCTTTACTTGTGAAATATATTTAAAGAGGTATTAGCTCGCCAGAAACTATTTATATCTGGTAGCCGAAAATTATATAAAATTTGTATAATTTTTGTATATAACATATTATATATGTCTATAAAAATACAAATTTTATATATTTTTCGACTATTATTTTTACATTGGCTATACAATATCATTTTCTCTATTTTTAACAAGCGTCGAGCTTTGGAAAATTTCCTATGTATTTTCGTGTTTTTTCCAACATCTTCTTGACAGTGATTAATGATTTTGAAAGTGGAGCTGTGAAAATAACATTTACCTAAAGCTAAGGAAATAATCAATGCAGAGAAGAAATCAACAGCGTTATTAAATGAAATTAATTTCACGATTTGGTAATGTTTGCTTCATCCTTGAAGCTGTGCGTGGACATTTAGGTGTCTTTCATTTATTTTTAAGAAGAAAGTTTCAAAATAAAAAATAAAAATATTGCTCAAATATTATAGAGATACTAATATGTAAATATTTCGTTTTGTTTCCTTCTAACACTTCTTCCGTATGAATTACTCCCTCCGTCCTAACTTAGGCAATTTTTTGCGAATTTTGAGAGTCAAGTGTGTACGCAGACTTTACCCTTATCCTGGGGTAGAGGGGTTGTTTCCAATAGAAATTCTACTCTCTTCCTCCAAGAACTTACCACCTTGCTCTTGGGGTGATTCGAACTCACAACCTTTTGATTGGAGGTGGAGGGTGCTCACCACTAAAGCTACTCACTCTTGTCCCTGTGAATTCAAATATAAAATTTTAAAATTTATTAAAATAAAATTTACATATTTAAAAATTACGTAAAAAAGTACTATGAGATACAATAATTAATAATTTAAAATACTTAAAGGCCATATAAAAAAGTGCGGTTAAAGAAAGACTTATTTGACTCTCAAAATTTGAATACCACCGCATAAATTGGGACGGATGAAGTAAAAGTTGTGAAGGTAGATATTTCACATGACTCGATTAGTTACATGTTGCACGAACTGTGTCATAGTTTAGTCTCTTTTATAAGAAAGTTCATTTGCTTGACTTTGAGGAATTTTTGAGTGAAAGATGACACATGTCAATTAATCATTACAAAAAGAAGAAAAAAAGGATGATAAAACTACAATTGACATTTGATTGAGAGAAGTATAAATACAATTTTTTTTGCAAAATTTGGTTTTTAATGTCAAACTCAAGTAGTTCAATATGTAATTTACATCCTTTAATCTCTGACAATTGCCATAAAAATTGTTCCACAACTATATCTGGAATTTAGGCTAAAAGTCTACATCCCCTTCCTACCTTCTGCCCGACTACGACTTTTTTTAAAAAAAAAAAATTACATTTTCTTTAAAAGCTCAAATGATTGTCTCGATTTGAATTTCAAGCAATATATTTTTCACAAATATAAAAATTGTGTGTGACCATTTTTTATTTGGAATGAAAGAGACCTGAATAAAACAAAAATGAATATAGATAATTCACAAGCTCTTTTTACAGTATTTGGTAAAGTTAAAAGTGCTTAAAATAAGTTAAAAACTGCTTAAAACAAGCCAAAAGCTACAAGCTGGGCAACCCAGCTTATTGTTTTTTTTTTGCTTAAAAGTTATTTCTGCTGAAAAGTCACTTTTTTTAAGTCAATCCAAACGGGCTTAGAGTGTTTAAAATTCGAACACCCTTTGCTAGTGGGCTATGCAAGGGTGTTCAAAATCTATTTTTTTTTAATCAATAACAATAATATTTTACCCTATACACATTATAATTTTTCGGCGAATGATGTTTAGTTGACCATCCTTGGTCACACAGAGCTTCGCCCCGGCAAATCCTTTTCAACATGGGCTTAAATTCAAAGTATACATTGTTAAGTAGCACACACTCTTATAACAGGTGACATTATTAAATCAAGCAGTTGAAAAGGAGTTATTAACTCTTAGTATGGTGCAATTACATGAACCTCACTTAGTAACAGTAAAGTCTTTTTCAATCTACTGGAATTTCAACTTCCATCTTCACATCAGAGCTGCCAAGAATCTGCAGGATAATAACGTTGTTGAATATCATTCCACCAAACCAAAGAAAATTAGAACTATAATGTCCAAATTCCAAGTCGAAAGTAGCTCTAGTTTACTTTTCTCACTCACTGATATGCTGATCCGATGAGACAAATCAATAGTCGCGTTACGACACTGTTGAAGACATAATTAAGTAAATAAAAGTGTTTTCTCTCTAACAGCTTAACCTTTTAGATGAAATGGTTGCATATTTCAACATGGTATCAGAGCGGACAGAGGTCTTGGGTTCAAGTCTCATTGCCACCCAATATCAATCAAAAAGAATTTTCACGTGCTTGACTCATAAAAAAAATCAAGCCTGCAACTGAGAGCGTGTTGAAGATATAATTAAGTAAATAAAATTGTATTTTCTTTAAAACTTTAACTGACATCAATTCCAACAATTAATGATAATGTAATGATGTAAGGGACACACACAGGAGTTAAAAATGAACATGACAAACTGTGAAAAAGCTGACCATATGTAGATGTAAGAGTATTTGAGCACCTGACAAATTGTTGTGACATCGATTATTCATCAAAAACTCATAAAATAATTAGCGTCGCTATGGCGCCAATGGCCAACAGATGGAATAAAGAAATTATGGTATGTTGTGACCATTTATTAGAAAGACAAAAAGCATAAGCCGCAGTTTTAGTCATCCAAAAGTCTTTTAACTCCTAAACCAACTATATGAAAAATTTTGGATGTCCAACTGTTGGTGAAATAATGACCTGTGAATTTGGCATGTGCTCACTTTTGTAGGTATTGGATAGATATGGCAGTTTGATCAAGGATTACTTCAAGACTGCCAACAGTTATTGCCAAGAGATAGAAGAGAAGTGCTATAAGGTCGTCTAGAAAAGTTAAGCAGCGCGAGCAAAAGGGGGTGTGTAACTCTGTATGTAGTTTTCAGTACACTGCTACTTGTAACTTTCCTATTGCCAAACTATATCAAGATTATCGGCCATAACGATAAAACAATTAAGGCAGAGTTTGTCTAAATCTTTTGTTTGATCTAACATTGAACCTTGGCTAAATTCATATGACACATTTTATCTATGTTGCTCGTACTCTCCGAAAATCTCAATAGATGCATGTCAGATCCTCCAAAAGAGTACATTTTTTGGAGGATCCGACACGGGTGCAGCAGTTGTTTTGTAGAGTCCGCATAACATAGCCTTTTATACAAATGCATAATGCATATCTCATATTATATCCTCAGAAAGGAGAGATATTTACAAGAGGCAAGAGCAATTGGCATGTCTAGAGAATTGTTAATAAACCTGTCAAATATGCACCAGAAACTTACAAAAAGAAACAGATAGTTTGAATGTCTGATGTCCAATATTTACCTTTAGGAAGTCAGATTGGACTAGTGAAGAATCCCTACTGTATCCTGCTTCCTCAAGAACACGCGTCAAAACTTGCTGCATAGACGGAAAGAAAAATGGAGTTAAACACAAGGTCACATTTCTTTTTCAGGTAACTTCATACAAGGTGGTTTCTTCAGTGATCCACCATCAATAAATTCTCATTGACAACTTCTTAATCCGAAAAAAGACCAGTAACTTAATCCAAACCATCCTAATGAATTATGTCCCAAGTACACCTATATTAGTTAAAAATCATCACCTAGAACAAAAAAGAAAAATGTGAATTATCTCTCATGTCCGGGCCAACTTGCACACATCTCGACTAATTTCACGGGATACGTGCTACCTCCCACCAGCCACAGATACCAGGTAACTCTATCTACCAACGCTTGGATAGATTGGAAGAAATCACCTAATGTTTTTTTGTCTCCGCTTGGATTTGAACCTGAAACCTCATGGTTCTCAATCCACTTCAGTGGCCACTAGGCCACACCCTTAGGTGCAAGGCAAATTGGCGTTGCTTTTATTTTGTTTACCATGGAAACTAGATATGCAATAGAACCAAGCTGATCGATCTGCCTCTTGGATTGGGTACTTACGTATACCTAAAGCAACTCATAAAACGGAGAACTGCACTTGATTCTTTTCTCAACACTGATAACACGTTGAAAGCTACACTACTCTATAGGCAATATTTGAGCTTTTTCCTCTACTCCTGCTAAATAATTACTATGGTTCCATTAGGAATGTGCAGCTCGACTAATCCATTAGGTTGTACCTCCGACCAACACAGGTACGCCCTGCCCAAATAAACGGCTCTGAAACAAATAGAAAGGTTTGTGTCACACTCACGGTGGACTGATTACCGTACATACAAGAGTCTTCCAGTTCTACTTCCAGTCATTGACCTTAAAACAACAAGAACTCAATATCGGTTGCTAATGTTTCTGCCAGTATCAAGTTCTGTTGGTCTCCATTTCACTAAACTGCAAACTATAAGCTAGTGGAAAGCCTATGCTACATCAGAAGTTTACAACTAATAAAGAGATAATAAAGCACAATCCGGAGATTGAACGACTTGAGTTCGATATTCTTAGTAGTATAATTTCCAATTCAAAGCAATTAGAAGTAAGACGCTAAGAAACTTCACTTACTTCCTGGTCACTTTCTAATTCTAATTTAGGCATCAAAATGGGAAATTTAAGGAAAAAAGGTGAAGAAGAAGAAAATTGGAGGCGTACAACGCAAACACTACCTTTCGTTGAACCTCAGACATAAATTGTCCAGTCAAATCCTGCAAGATCTCCAGCATATCATCGAACGTCACCTTTCCATTCCCATCTGAATCATAAACCCTAAAGATAACTGGAAAATAAGAAGGAACGACAGACAGATAAGAAATAATTAAACGGAAGAAAGTAGAGTTGAACGAAAAAGGAGATCGAGTATGAAAAATTGCCCTTACATTCAACCTTTTGCTGCAAGCTAGCATGAACACTAAATGCTGATAAGAATGCCACAAATTCTTTGAAATTTAACCCATCGATCATCCTGAATAGCCTCTGGAATAAGAAAAGTAAAAGAGAAAAGAATGAATAGATCGTACCCTATATTGGAAAAAAAGTTTTATTGTGGCGGAATGTGCCAAAATGTGTTTGTGACTTGTCAATGCTGAACATTAAGCAAAAAACCCAGAGAAGCAATATACTAAAAAATGAACACAGTATCAACAAGTTATTTAAATTTACACTAAACCAGCAGTTAATAGGTTCAACATTCCAAAGCAATATAGTTATCATTAACGCTCGATGAGAACTAAAAGAAATGAGGACATTTTTTCGGAATGCAGCCCTTGTCTAACCTATCCGTTGATGAACACGTACCTTCTTTATATCCATGTTATATTTCCATTGCAAAACCTTTTATTTTCCCACTGTATCTCTATTTCATCAACGCGGAACCTATGTTACATTATCTTCTCTTTCTCCCATATATCTCTAATTTTGGTCTTGGCTGAACTTCAACCAGGTCTCGTGTTGATACCATTCACAGATGCGCAACTAACATTCAATTCTACTTACTTCAAACAATTTGAACTTATAAACTATTCCCACACTCTGTGATTGATGGATCAAAGATTTCAAAGGCCAAACACACGAACTAGTCTACCATCTTAACTGCATTCTTGGTTGCATTTGCATGCGTTAATTCCAAAAACTATGTAAATAATATACTGAAAACAGTATTTGCATAATCATCCAGGAAAAATTGGATATGGGGTTGCATAACTATGAGGAATTACGTTCTGTGCACTTCTTTAACACTACCATGATAAATTGACCTACAACAACACGTAACTCTCCATATTAATCCTGATATGGTGACCATGAAAACAGAGTAATAACCTAACAGAGTAATAACCTGCTATAAACAGTCAAATTACCCCGACAGTATAAAAGAATTTACTGGTCAGTGCGTATAACTTAAAAATCATTGTAATTTGTACAAAAATCAAATGTTTTTAGCATGAACCGGCACATAAACAATGTAACCTGTGAAAGAGGATTGACAGCAAATTCAGGCACCGAAAGAAACTCTTCTCCAGAGATAAATCCACACCCTTTTCGATCCACTTGACAAAACCTTTGATACAATGAAAGTATTTCCTGCTGTGAAACTAAACCACAAAAACCACCAAGAAAAAAATGCAAAAAAGAAAAAGCCACAACTTTAGTAACAATTACCCTTTAAAAAATTAACACATATGAATATATAAATTTGGAGTTTAGGGTCTATCGGAAACAGTCTCTCTAACTGCGTAGACACTACCCTCCCATACCCCATTTATGGGATTATACTAGATATGTTGTTGTTGATGAATTATAAATTAAGATAGCAATATTGCACCAAAAGTGTGGCCTAACTGTCAATGAAATGCGTAAAAATATTCAAATTCTAATAGAGACTAAAAATACTAGATAATTTTTTCTTTATCTGCCTAAACCTTTATTACCAAAAGGTTACTTGTTACCCGAAGTGAGGTAACAAGCAGGGGCGAATGCACCATACAACTATCGGGTTCAACTGAACCACTACTTTCGACACGGAGCATAAATTTATGTATAAAAAATCACTAAAATTATAATAAATAGCATATATAAACCCATAAGTTTAAATGCTAAACGCATAGAACTAAAATCTTAGACCCGCCTATGGTAACAAGTACCAATGAAATAGTCGAGTTACCCACAAGTTGATTCGGAAACCACTGTTATTTAAAAAACATATGAGAATATTTTACAGTTGTGGTACTTACATGTGTGATTGCAGTGTTCTTGAACTTCTTCAATGTCATATTGAGTCAACATGGAAGAAGCATTGCCCATTGTAATTTGAGGAAATTGAATTATATGGTGAACAAGAAGCTTGATTTAGTAGGTGAAAAAAATGGAATTTTATGATTTTGGGAATTGGGTGAGCTGCAAATGTAACAACTAGTATGATTTTGCATTGGTTTTTCCAATGTTTCCAACTAACTCTGGAATAGGCAGAGTGCATTTAATTTTGGTTACTAATATATTACAAAAGCACCCCTGAAGTTTACTCTAATTACAAAGACTTCCCTTGCTATTCTCTAGAATTATGACAACAACCTTGATTCTAATATGTGATTGTGTAACGATCTAGTTCTAATTATGTGAGTGAACCATCAGTTAGGATTCTTATTTAATCACATAAATATTAGTATTAAATTGTGTTAAAATAAAAATTAAACGGAAAAAATAAAATCTCTAAAAATGATGAAGGTGACTGATGTTAAACTAGCTCAACCGAGGAATCAGGGGCGGATTTGGTCCGAAAATGTTACTTATTAAATATGTAAATATAATTAAAAGACAGAAAACAATAGGGTTAAATGACTTCAAGTGACACCACTTGAAACAAATAACTGTGTAGCTAAGTTGGTCAAATAATAACCTTATTTTCTTGTTAGGTCCGAAGCCTGAAATTTCATTTGTTAATTCAAATTGTTTTTTGCTCACAAGAAGTACATTATGTTGAGCAGGGATCGAACTGTTGACCTCTAAAAAGCTAAGATAACTTTTAGTGATTCGGTCAGCGTGCACTTTTCTACATTCTTGTGACACTAAATTATTTGTTCATCGTTAGTTGTTGTACTAACTATTTTTTTCTTTATCCTTCCATCTCCTTTATAGCCAATAAAATTGGTTAAGAAAAGTATATGAACTTTTAGTGATTATTAGATACTTACTTTATATAGAACACTAGTATTTAGTATTATTTCTAGTGAGGCTATTTGAATACCTTTTTAAAAAACAAAATTCATCAAAAAGAATTGTCGTAATATATTTGAATTTTGTTTTGTTAAATATGATTCGAATTGTGTTCTCTTTTTATATGATGTTGTTAGTAGTGCTTTGTTTATTTGTACATTTTTAAAGTGTGACACCACTTACGAAAAATTCAGCGTACGCCACTTTCGAAAATTGTAATTTGCTTTTTATATATGTTTAATCAATTGAGATAAAATTGTATTCCTATGTCCTGGGCTCCTGGCGTTGGAGAACACAGGATAAACGTTACTTTTTGTTCTATGTTAAGTCAATTGTTTTTTAAGTAAAATGTTAATTAGTTTTAAAATTCTAAATATTAGGACTTTCTACATTGTTCAAATAAGAAAAATTTAGTTAAAAAAATTATTAATTTTAAAATACTAAATAAGAAAATAATTAAATGACAAATTAATTTATCAAATAAATCTACTTTTAAAATATACAATGTTTGACCAAAAATATATATCTTGTTCCAAATAATTAAATTTATATAAATAAGGATCAATCTTAGCTAACAATAATATCCTTAGATGGAGTTCTTAAAGAAACAACAAATATTATGTGGATCCCGTCGGACAGTGGCAGTGGCATACAATAAATGTTCTAAAAATCAGAAGCAATAATGTAGCATTCAATAATAATGAATAACAATAAATGGCATATAAGTAAATAGAAGGAATGATTCACTCAAGAAAGAATGGAATAAGTGGATGTTCTTTCTAACAATATAAATGATAGACAATCCCTCGAATATTTGAGTTATTCTCGAATCTAGTGGAAAAGTATAGACAAGAATCTTAGTGCAAATGTGGTGTTCGTATCTTAGCAAGAGAGATACAAACTAGAATATTCTCTTTAATATCCTATCTTAAAACTAGCCGTTAAAACTCTAACAAAGGTACTCGACATCACCCTCGACCCTTGTTGTCTCTTCGACTTCAGCTCTTGTTGACTCTTCGACTTCGGCCCTTGTTGACTCTTCGACCACTCACTTTGCCGCTTCTTGGTCCATTTCGATAAATGACGACTTGGAACTCTTCCCTTACTACTATCTTGGCTTAAATATTCTAAAGATAGATTTTGACCCATACAGTTAGTCCCTCCGCGTATTGAGGCCGACTTCATGCGGCTTCGATGAGTGGATCTTGTTCTTAGTGGTCGAAATAATTGAGCGAGCTATGCAAGTCGTAGTAGTTGCGGCGAACTGGCAGTGTGGCCCTACGTGGGTCGTATATTTCAAATGCTTCAATTTTATCGGGCGATTTGTTGGAATTACGTTATCCACGAGTTAAGATGACGTCATTATGCCATGCGTCATTATGACGCATATTCTTGATGTGTTGCTTTGTTTCGCGTGTGACCCCTGATTGAACATGCTGCTTAAGTTTCGGTGCCAGTAATGATGAGTCGTTTTATGTTTTGGTACCAAGACCTTTATAAATAAAGGTATTTGGACGCGATTTTGAAGTTTAAGTTTTCTGTTATTTCGAAATCTCTTATTTTTCTCTTGCTCTCTTCTTGCTTCAAACTTCTCTTTTTTGTTCTAGTGATACGTATTGTCCTTAGCTTTTTTCTTATTTGATACCTCTCTTTCATATATCAAACTATGTCTAACATGCCTTCTGAGTCTCATGAGGGGAGTCATGTACCCCCTTTGGCAGTGGTGTTTCCCCTCATAAGGAGAGTATTCTTGTTGCCGTTGAGGATGGAATCTTCCCGATGGTGGAGGAGATAATTCCTCGCAACCCTGATTCCAAATTCGATTTCACCAAATTACCTGAAATCAACCATGGGGCCTTGCGGTCAGTGATGATGGTGAAGGAATTGGAAGAGCTTAAGGCTAAATTCGGCATTCCCAATCATATTAAATTAATCACGGCTGGGTGGGATACAGTGCAGGTCCACCGCCTGGGTACTGCGCCTTCTACGCCTACCCCTTTCAAGTCGGCTACACTCTCTCTCCTTCCGCTGGCGAAGGAATTATGTCTTTATTATAGCGTTTGCCAGCTCAGCTAGCGTCGTACGCTTATAAACTTATAAGGATGCTTACCAAATTTGTCGAGCTAGCCGGGGTCGAACTAACACTTTGGCATTTAATACATATGTTCGCCCCTAGATTTCATAGAGGGATGATGTTGAATATTCGCCACCGAGGAAGCAAGTGCTTGGTGGTGAAGATGGATGACAAAGCCAACTGCCAATTCTGGTTCAACTTTTTCTTTGTTAGAACCGAAGACGTAGTGGCCAACATCGACGGTTTTCCTCAGGCTTAGATTTATGCTCGTAAGTACCTAATTTCCTTGTTTGTAGGTATTTGATTTTTCTCTTGTGCTTGGTCGTGGGCTTTGATATCTTATCCTTTTCTCATGCAGCAAAGACCTCGCCTCCTCCTTCGGTCACTTATATTTCTGACTGGGTTGGTCGGCTCCTCCCTCACATCATAGGGATTAGTAAGTGGTCAGTTTTCTTCAAGAAGTTTGGCCATGCTCTTCCTTGGACTGGTAAGTTACTTCTATCATCGGTGTCTTAGTATTTTGTTTTTGTTTACCTTTGCCGACCTCTCCCTTTCCTTATGTTTTCATAGCTTCGGCAAGAGGGTCTTTGAGGAGGTCGAGAGCTCCCACACCCTCGTTCCGAAAGGGGAAAGCTACTACGACCTCGGCTCCCACCCCTTCTTTAACTATGGATGATCCAACTTTTGTCCCGGTCCCTCATATTGTTGCGTCTAAATCTATCCCGCCTTCGGACGTGGAGACCTCATCTTTTCCCTTATATGCCCTCATAAACGAGGAAGATGAATTGTTGCCTGGTGATGGTGTTTTGATGCCTTATAAGAGAAGGGTCGTGGATATCGGGGGAGAGAAGTCGATAGCTTCCGATGCAGGAAACTATGGTTTTGTCCTTCGGGAGACGGCTATAGTACATATCGGGGAGAGTCCTGAGGCTAGTCATGAGGCCGTTTGTTTAGAGGATACGGTTATACGACATGTGGTGGTTTTGGTCGAATGCGTGGTGAGCAGTGGCGACCCTGTTCTTCCAAGGCTCGCAAAGGCCTCGTCTTCCGGGGTTGCAAGCGTACCTCATTCGACTAATGATAGAGGTAAGGTTGTTGCTGAGAAGGATGTTATATCCTATTCCGACATGGATGTAAATGAGTTGATGATGATCGACAAGGGACCTACTCAACTTGAAGTGAGGTTGGAGGGGGGTTCGAGGACTATTACGATCCCGATAGACCCTAATATTCTCGTGGATACCGAGAAGATTATCCCCTCAATTGTCCTTCTTAGTTCTGAAGTTGAGGGTACGACCCTCAAGAATATGAATGACAGCGACCTGTCGAACAACATGGACGGCCTCGCCCTTCGAGTAAGTACATTTGTTATCAATTATTTTCCTTAAGTTTTGTCTTTTCGTAGACCCTAACTTCATTCATTTTGTGGACGGTTGTCGTGGAGATTGAGAGTGCTCGTAGGGAGTAGAGGCGTAAAGATATCAATGTGAAGTTAAAGTACAAGTACTTCAAAGTCCTTGACAAGTATAGGGAGCTTCGGTGCCGACAACGCGAAAGCGGCGATGTGCGTCAATCGAGGGATAACTTTAAGGGGAGGGACGATGAGCTAGTGCGGATGGTGGGGAAGTGCAACGTCTTGGAGGGGGATGTTGAGGAGCAAGGAGGAAGAGCTCAAGCTTAGAAAGGGGGTCAAAGCCCAGTGTAGTGAACTCCAAGCTCATGTGTTTTGCAGCGAGCTCAGCTTAAGGAGTGTAAATTCAGGGCAGAGGCTCTTAGTGGCGAGGTCGTCGAGAATACGGAGGAGCTAAAGAAGGCGGAGTCCACTAGGTCAGAGGCTTTGAGGAAGACAGAGTCTCTTGAAGTGGTGATTTGGACTCTCTACTCCGAGCGAGAAAATGACTTAGCAACAACAAGGCTTAAAGAAGAGCGACTTGATAAGAGGATCAGAAAGTTGGAGAAAAAGGTTTCTGGTCTCTACGACCAGGTTGCTGTTTTGGAGGCCAAGAAGGCCCAATTACTGGCACAGTCGTCCTCTCCCCCCACTTCAGATTTTTCCAATGTTCCTCGGGAGTTGTACGGGGAGTAGATCCATGCCGAGGCTGTCATGCCCTAAACTCGAGGAGCGCAACCGGCGCTCAACTGAGTGAACCTGGCCGAGCAAGCCTATTAGATTTTTTTCTATCCCAACTCATCCATGAATAAATAGAATACATAATTTCATTAATTAGACAATAAGGTATGTCTACAATACAAATTCATTTCCATTAGTTACCTCATTTAATACGTCTCAAAACACACACACACACCTTCATGGTTCAAAGTGGAACAAGTGATTTAATCACAACACAATTTTTTAACATCCCCAACACTCATACACAACCCACACTTAGTCTACAGAGCCTCTACAAATACCAAAGAGTACAATGATAGTGCCAGCAACAAGGCTCAGGTTATACCTCAAAACATGATAACACATACGAAGGCAAAGATGCACAACCCCGGAATGAGATGGGGCTCACCAAGTCAGCTAGGAAGAATGGGCATTGTTATCACTAGTTAGTATCCTCCGTTGTGGAACCACCTGAATCCATTAAAGATGCAGCGCCCCGGGCAAAAAGGACGTTAGTACATGTCGAATAGTACTAGTATGAAAACCAAACACCAATTTAAGAACTCGGAAATACAATATGAATATGATGAATAAAGATGACAATAGAATAACACAAATAGTCGTTTAAACCAAAGCAAGCTTATCAAGAGTTATCATTAACATTTATATAATTTAAGATGAGATCCTCTATAACCATTTTCACACAAAGCGGCCTCGCTGCCTCATCCCAATGTATGCAGGTGGAGGTGTAAGCACAATATCAAATTTCTACTCAAGCGGCCATGCCGCTTCACCCCAATGTATGCGGGTGGAGGTGTAAACACAATACCCATTTTTACACAAAGCGGCCCCGCCGCCTCACCCCAATATATGCGGGTGGAAATGCATCAACGATACCAATACTACACAATATATATAGGTGGGTGGTGGTGCAACAACAATACCAAAATCATACACAAAGCGGTCATGCCGCCTCACCCCAATATATGCTGGTGAAGGTAGGGGTGTTTGTCGGTCGGTATGGTACGGTATTTAGACGTTTCAGTTCGGTATTTTCGATATCCGGTATCCTAAAATGCTATACCAATAGCGTACCAAATTAAATTCTGTATGGTTCAATTTTTTGCCTTTCGATTTATACGGTACTGTAATTTCGATTTATTTGGTTCTAAAGCAGCTTCTGAATGTTATATTTAGGGGCGATTAACACATTAACTAGCTAGCAAAATTAAAATTATAACTAGCCAGCAAAATCAATCTTATGAATGCAACAACACTATACATCATAAATGGGACTTCTATAAACATGAGCATAAGATTAGAATAACGTTTGCAAACTTTATCAACATGTAAGTATGCATGGTCTAAAGCTCTAACATGCATCGCTGTAATATACCAGACACTAGTAAGCTTCACAAATGTGACCAAAATAAGTTTTTCACGTATTTTTTTATATAAATCGTTCGGGTAACATCCATTAATCACAGACAAAAATAGGTGGCGCACAGGTTTTCACAAAAGAACATAGAACTAGAAACATTCTCCTGAAGCTCTCTGGTATAACTGGGGGCTGTAAGGATGACTGGATATTTAAAAGTTATCCAATATATATTTCGGTACGGTATCGGTATTTCAGTATTTTAAAAAAATAAAAATCAAACACCTTACCTAATACCAAATATTTTTAAAATGTAAACCAAATAACATACCAAATACCAAATACCAAAAATTTCAGTTTCAGTATGGTAATTCGATATTTACCAAATTATGCACAATCCTAGGTGGAGATGTAACCCCAATCACAATCTCTACACAATTTGGCATAATAATTTTCCACATAAATCACGACTTGGAATCATAACACGTAGATACATAATCCATAATTTGGAACACATTCTCAATTTATAATACAATATGATAGGAACATTTGGAATACTCAACTTGTTATAAATATCTTGGAACTTACAAAGATATTGGGGTTCCAAAGAAGAGTTTAGCCAACATACCTCAATTGAGCTTCCTTGAACTCTAAAATATTTCGGAATTCTTAGCAACTTCAATCTATTTTAGAAATATAACAAGTTGAATTAAAATTAGGAAGTTGGTCATGGTTCTATCACATTTGAACATTTTATCAAACACTAGGTGTGCATTAAGGTTTCAAGGTCCTTTTATGGGGTATTCCATCATCCCACAACCCACTCTTTACCATTTTTAACCCACAATCTTCCTACACCCTTTGATAACACATGCATGCAAAATAAACAACTCATATACCCAAGAATTGTCTTGTTAATTACCCATTCTTAGATAAATTTTGAAATTAAGGGCTAGGGTGTAGAATCTTACCTCTGGGATGAAGACCTAGTGATTTTTCCTTGTTAATCTTCAAAGATTTGAGCATGAATTGAAGGACAATTTGTTAAAGATCACTCTCCCACTCTAAGGCACTCTCCCACCCTCAAAATATCAGATATTAGCTAAAAATGGTACAAACCGTCTATCTAACAAAGTAGGGTCGGGTTATAAAAAATCCAAAAATGAGCGGAGTCAAACATAACCTTTCATTAGATCATAATCGAGGGTCGGTAGGTGTTTGTTTAAGCGGGGTCGAACATAACATTACACAAAAAAAGGTGTGCTGATAAGCGTAAGTTTCTTATTGCTTTGACATTGGTTCTTTGGTTACATACCTGGAGAAATTTACAAATTTTTAGTTGTTGACTAGCGTTCCAATCCTAGTCTCAGTCTATCTAGTCCCTTCATTGGTTCACTTGGAGAGTAATGAGAGGTCGAGCAATGAAATAGTAACCATGACCCTACCTTCGCGTACTTCGACTCGAAGCGTTCCCTTCGCTTTCTCGTTAAAAACCTCTTTGAGAAAACCCAAATGAGACAAAACTCAAGTGAGGGGAAAAAGAGTACGACTTGGGGGACATTTTTTATCTCAGAAGTTGAAGTATTTCAGGTGGTTGATATTCCAGTTGTTTGGTAGTAGCTTTCCTACCATTGTCTCTAGTTATAATGAACCCCTGTTCGCTTTGGTTGTGATTTTGTACACGTCATCCCAGTTTGTTCCCAGCTTGCCTTCTTAGGGATCTTTGCTCGCTTGAGTTTCAGTACGTAGTCCCCGACTTTAAGCGGCTTGACCTTTGATTTCTTGTTGTAATAACGTTCTGCTTGTTATTTTTGGGCGACCATTCTTATGTAGGCCGTGTCTCTTCATTCGTCGAGTTCTTGTCTTCTTCTTTCGTCGTTGCTCGTGCCGCTTTTATGGGAGTATCTTATGCTGGGTTCTCCAACCTCGACTAGTATTACTTCCTCGGTCCCATTTCTCGATGTTCCATTTCTCAAAGAATATGGGAGTATGGGGTTGAGAGTATTCTCTTGATGTGTCAATCCTCGAATAATTCGATGGTTTTCTTCCTTGTGAACTGTGGTCCGTTGTCACAGTTGATTTCCTTGGGTAGGACAAATCGACATATGGTGTTTCTTATTACCTCTTGTTCCTGTATTTTGGCGAATGCTTCTTCTTCCACCCATTTAGAGAAATAGTCAGTTAAAACCAAAAGGAATCGTACATTACCTCGCCCTGTCAGTTAAAACCAAAAGGAATCGTACATTACTTCACCCTATTGAGGGGGCCCATGATGTCCATTCCCATTTGATGAACTACCAATAGGAGGTGACTGAGTGGAGATGTTCTCCTGCTTGGTGAATCATTGGGGCGCACTTCTGGCACTTTTTGCATTTCCTCACGAAGTCTGCAACATCCTTTTTCATGGTGGGCCAGTAGTAACCCGCTTATATGAGGCATCTGACCAGTGCTCCATTACCTGAATGAGCTCTGCAATGTTCTTCATGGACTTCTTCGAGGGTGCGCTGGGTTAGGTTCGGGCCTAAGCACTTCGCCAGAGGGCCGCCGAAAGTCCTCTTGTATAAGTCGTAATGAAGGAGACTGTATTTGGCCGCTTGCATTTTTAGTTTCTTGGCTTCTGTTTTGTCTCCTGGAGTGTGTCGTCTTGCAAATATGAGATAATGCGATTGTGCTAGTCCCAAGTTAAGTTTATGGTTCTTACCTCGATTTGGTGTAGCGATGAGTTGAGGAGGTGAACCACGCTTTTATCTCCGATTGTGATGCTTTTGGTAGGGCAGGGCTGGCATCTATCCGAAGATAGCGAATAAGCGAAATGAACCTTGATAGGGTGGCGATACGACCAGTCAACCTTTGAACTTGTTTTTTGGTGGTTAAGAGTTTTGGTATCCCCTCAATGGCTTTGATTTGATCTGGGTTGACCTCTATCCCTCGTTGTGATACCATAAAACCCAAGAACTTTCCCGAGGCTACACCGAATGCCTCGGCTAACGCGTTTAATTTGTGCGTGGTGATTTTCTTTGGTATACCCGGCATATCTGCATGGCTGAAAGCAAACAAATCTGCGTTAGCTTTTAAGCATTGATGGGATTTACTTGGTTCCCAAAGTTTTCAACCGATATAGGCCTTCTTGCAATGATCGTTGAGGTCCAATTGAACGGGGCCGAGGTCTTCTATGGTCGATCCTGCGGCTTCGTCCATGTCGCGGTCCTTAATGATGTTCTCGGTCTCATCTTGTTTCGACCTCGAGCATGTTGATTGTTATTCCTCTTTTTCTTTGTCTTTTCTATATTGGGTGGTCGTGATATCTAAGGCAATGCGGCAGTATTCCCGAGATGTGCGTTGTTCTCCTCGTATACTGAATATACCACATTGTGTTGGGAATTTAATCACTTGGTATAGGTTGCAGGGGACGACTCTAATGGGATGTATCTATGGTCAGCCCACTATGGCATTGTACGCGGTGATCTGGTCCATGATGTGGAATATTGTCTCTATTGTTACGCCGCCGGCCAAGACGGGGAGGGTAATTTCCCCGTATGTTTGGTCAATTGCATTGTTAAAACCGATTAGCGTGATGCATCGCGACACTATCTTATCCTTGAGCCTAATTTGGGTAAGGACTCGGGGTTGGATAATGCATGCACCGCTTCCATCATCCACCATGATGCGTTTGACATCGGTATCTAAAATGCGTAAAGTAATAACAAGGGCGTCATTATGAGGGAAAGTCAAACTGTCGTCATCTGACTCGTCGAAGATGATACTCTTTTCGAGTCCGTCATACCGTTCACGGGTGATCGACCGCTTGAGTTTGTGTGTGGTGGTGAACAGAGGCATTATCGCTACTGCCTATGATCATATTGATGGCACGAGCTGATGATGACGGCTTTGGCGGGCCATGATGTTCACGTCCTATGGCAAAGTTGGTCCTCCTTTTGTCGCTTAACAGTTCTTTGAGGTGCCTTTACCATAACATGTTCACGACTTCCTGTCTAAGGGCAATGCAATCTTCTATTTTGTGTCGTGTTCCTAGTAGAACTCACAGAGGGCGTCCGACTTTCTGGTGTTTGGGTCTGATCTCATCTTTGGTGGCCATTTCACTTTTGTTCCGAGTTTCTCAAGGACATAGACTATTTTTGTAGGCGATGCATAAAAATTGTGAGCAAATAATAAATGAGGCATACCTCTTTCGTTCTGATGAGTCCATGTCGTGGGTATGGACATGCCTTCTTCTTAGCGAAGGGAGGGTGCGGCCGTCCTGACATATGGTTGGTGTCGTTCCATGGTAGGTCATGGAATCAGGTGATTTCTTCTGGTACTGTCTATTTGTTCTTTTATGGATTCGGCTTGTACCGAGGTTAACCGGTGAGTTGGTCTGTTGAGATCGTCTTCGTCTGCTCGGACCTCGACACAATAAGCATTGTGGATTTTGTCCCAAGTGGTTAGATGATACTTCACAATCAATTCAACAACTTTCTAGTTGCTCTTGAACCCTCTCGATTCAATCTGATGAAAGGCGTTATGAGATTCGGTAATAAAGGAAAGCTTAGCCCTCGGTATATTGGACCTTACAAGATCATATGCAGAGTAGGCCAGGTAGTATATGAGTTAGACTTGCCTTCCAACCTGGAGTCAGTACATCCAGTTTTTCACGTATCTATGCTCCACAAGTGTATTGGAAATATTTCTAGAGTCGTTCTAGTTGACGATATTCAGGTCACAGAACATCTATCATATGAGGAAGCTCCCATTGCTATACTAGATAGACAAGTTTGGAGATTGAGAACTAAAGATGTATCTTCGGTTAAAGTACTTTGGAGGAACAATAATGTGGAGTAGATGACTTGGGAAGCTGAAGAAGACATAAAGTCTAGGTATCCTCACTTGTTTCCGCTTCCGAAGGAGGATCGGACTAAGACATCACAACCTTAGTTACGTATATGATACTTGATTCTTATGTTAGTTATTGTCATTGGTTGTGTGAGACCATTGGTGTTATTGATGATTGTGGACCTATGTGGCTTTGTATTATTGGGTTTTCTGTCTGACAAGTTGGTAGTAATACTATTACAGAGGAGACTCTGCCAAAATTTCTATAAATCTCTAGGAGTTTAACATTCGAGGATGAATGTTTCTAAGGGGGGAAGATTGTTACACCCTGTACGTCCGAAGGTGACGTATAATAAATATGAGTCTTGTTAATCATGATTTAAATGAGTTTAAAGTCATAATATGACTATATATGATGGTTGGACAAAACACATAAAGTTTGGGAAAAATCGGATTAATGTTGCGGAAAAACCGACTAAGAATTTGCCCTATAACAGAGCTTTTTGAGAAATATATTTCGTATGCTATATGAGGTATTTTTAGGACATATTATATACCAAATTGAAGGTCTTGGAATGTAGTTTCCAACTCTCTTAACCGTTCATTCATACGATATCTGGATAAAAAGATATAAGCGTTGGAAAATGGGCGAATCATAGGGTGCCAAGCTAGCACCTTTTGACTTTTCAAAAGTTTGATAAATATGTTTTAACTCGTCTATATCTGTTCATTTTACATAGAATCTGACCAGAGACACCATAAAAGAACGGTCATTGAGCTCTCTAATAGCTTCAAATAATACTAACATCACGAGTATGAAATCGAGAAGCGATAACATCAGAATGATCCCTACGACGTAAATATCACTATATCACCTCTATTTTTCTTTGTAGTTTGAGTTTTGGAATGTATTTAATAGTTAATAAAAATATTTAATTTCTGTATTTAAGCTTTAAAATATCAAGAAAAGTTGATAAATTCGTTTCCTAATAGTTAGACCTCACGGGACGGTGATCGAAAGCAGTGAGTTCGAGTTATTTGATTTGTAGTGGACTGTTTTGTGGCTTGTTTTGTGTTTCTTTTGGGCTGTCTATTGTGCTGCTGATTTATGGAGTTTGGAAGGATAAAAATGGTGTGGAGAAACGCCGCATGTGGTAGGGTAGTAGGCTGGTCGTTCGTCGTTGTAGTTGCAGGCTAATTGATAATTTGTTGATTGGGTGTCTTATGGTATATTTGGGGTTTTTGTTGTATTGAAGGTCCCAGATTGTAATTAGGTTGGTTTTAAATTGCTTATTGTATTATGTTTGTATCTCGCCTATATTAGGCTTGAGGGAGCAGTAAAATCAGGGGAAATATTGCCCGTTTTATTTTAGAATCGAGTTATCGTTTGAGATACATAATATACTACCGCCATCTAAATTATAAACGTATTTCTTTGCTATAGGGTTGGAACTCTAGTTGTCATAAGCTTGTTGTTGAGTTTCATTGACGACTTGAGGTATGTTAAGGCTATCCCTTCTTTCTTTTTGGCATGATCCAAATGATACAAACGAAACGAGCAAAATATGTAACTTTCATAAATGACTCTATTCATATAAATACTAGGGGTGTCTATATTCTTGATTCCCCATGTGAATTATTATTATATCCTCTGTTCATAGGTCCCAGAAAAATATGTATTTGATAAAGTTTGTCCGAAATGAATATAAATTTTATGATATTCGAGAAATCTTATTAACATATTTCTTATGCATTTCATGCATTTATACATGTACATTTACCCATGACCAGAAGGCATTATATACGTGTATATTATATGTATATGGGATATGGGAAAAAGCTAAGGCGTTATATACGCACCACCACCTGATCATCTGGTATATGTTGATATTTTGCCCACAGTGGCCGAGATGATATGATAGGATGCCCTCATAGGCTTGATGATATTATGTACACCTATACTTATGCATGATACAACATTTACACGCACGTGCATCATATTATAAATGTTTCAGGATTCACAAAGTTATTTAGACTCGCAGGTGGAATTCTTTACCCCATGTTTCATCTATGTCTTTTATGTACTGATTTTCATGCTTTACATACTCAATACATTATTCGTACTAACATCCCTTTTTGCCTAGGGACGCTACGTTTCATGCCCGCAGGTGCAGGTAGACAGGCTGACGGTCCCCTTTCTTAGGGTCCTTGATCAACGAGAGTTGGTGTGCTCCATTTAATCCGGATCTGCTTTGAGTTTTGGTATATATATATATATATATGGGTACGACGGGGTCCAGTCTCTTCCTCTATACAGTTGTACACTCTATTAGAGGTCTATAGACAGTCATGTATAGTTATATAGTATGTGGCCTTGTCGGCTCGCCCTACAGTATATATATGTATGTATATATGTCTTTTGGGTATGTTTTCCCACGTAGGTTGTTCATATGAATTAATAGTTTATTTCCAGACGTTATGCATGACCTACACTTATTTCATGTTTATATCTTAGACGAATGCTTATGGGTGTTCGATAGGTAGAACTCGGGCACTCGTCACGGCCTATCGGTTTGGGTCGTGTCAACAATTTTTGTTGATGACATTCATGAGGTTGGTTGGGAAGACACTTGTTATTCTCGTCATTTCCTCTTGGTTACCTGCCATATATGATTTTGTACACACAAAGAATGTATATCTCAGGATTTTTTTGATGTTAGTGACCTGCGTTAATTGTAGATCTAGAGGAAACTAAAAATTTAACTAAGAAATCACCACAGACGGCGCCAAATTATTTGACCAAAAATATAATCTTGGTTCAAATAATGAAATTTATATAAATAAGGATTAATCTTGGCTAACAATAATATCCTTAGATGGAGTTTTTAAAGAAGCAACAAATATTACGTGGATCTGGTCGGACAGTGGCAGTGGCATACAATAAATATTCTAAAAATCAGAAGCAATAATGCAGCATTCAATAATAATGAATAACACTAAATGATATTTAAGTAAATAGAAGGAATGATTCACCCAAGAAGGGATGAAATAAGTGGATGTTCTTTCTAACAATATGAATGATAGACAATCCCTCGAATATTTGAGTTATTCTCGGATCTAGTGGAAAAGTATTATAACGACCCGGCCAGTCATTTTGAGAATTTAAATCCCGTCCGGCGGCATAAGGCCCTGAACAACTTTGTATTATGTGCCTCGACTTGCGTGCGTGATTGAATTCAATTACCGAGTGATTCAGAGTGATTTGGGACACTTAGTCCCTAAAACGGAAGCTTAAGTCCTAGGATTTTGACCGTAGTCGGAACTATGTGAAAACGACTCCGGAATGGAATTTCTTCGGTTCCATTAGCTCCCTTGGGTGATTTTGGACTTAGGAGCGTGTCCAGAATGTAAATCCGAGGTCTGTAGCTGATTTAGGCTTGAGATGACGAAAGTCAAATTTTTGGAGATTTGGACCGGAAGTGGACTTTTTGATATCGGGGTCGGAATGCGATTCCGAGAGTTGGAAAACTCCGTTATGTTATTTAGAACTTTCCTGCAAAATTTGACGTCATTCCGGGTTGATTTGATAGGTTTCGGCATCGGTTGTAGGAATTTAAAGTTTCAAGTTCTTTAAGTTTGAATTGGAGAGTGATTCGTGATTTTTTTAGCGTTAGTTGATGTGATTTGAGGGCTCGACTAAGTTCGTATGGTGTTTTAGGATTGGTTGGTATGTTTAGTTGAGGTCCCGGGGGCCTCGAGGGAGTTTCGGGTGTTTAACGGATTAAAAGTTTGATTTGTGTTGCTGCTAAGTCTTCAGGCTTATAGTATTTTTGCACCTGCGGTGAAGAGACAGCAAGTGTGACAGCGCACGTGCGGAGAGGCAAGCGCAGAAGCGCAAAAATGGAGGAGTGCCAAGGGTCGGAGGTGCGAGAAAAATTCCGCATCTGCGATGCCCGCAGATGCGAAGATTGAGGTGCAGATGCGATAAGAGCTGGACTTGACAGTCTCCGCAGGTGCGGAGAATTTGTGCGCATCAGCGACTCCGTAGAAGCGGATTTTGGCGCGCAGAGACGAGAGGAAATGCATGTGCAGTTTGGACATGCGCACTTGCGGTCACGCAAATGCGGCTAATTATGTCGCAGGTGCGGTCACGCCTGGGCATAAAAGAGAATTCAATGGTTTGATTTCATTCTTCGTTTTTGGACTTGAGAGCTCGTAATTTGGCGATATTTCGAGGGATTTTCAGAGGAAGCTTTGGGGTAATGATTCCTAACTCGTTTTTAGTTGTACCCCATTGATCTATAGTTGTTTTCTCCATTTAGTTTCGGAATTTTGGGGTTGAAATTGGAAAAAATTGGAAGAACTTCTTCAATAAAGATTTCGAGTTTTGAAAGAGGAATTGTGGTCGGATTTGAGTAATTCTTATATGGTTGGGCTCATGAGTGAATGGGTGTTCATATTTTGTGATTTTTACCCGATTCTGAGATGTGGGCCCGGGTTGACTTTTTAGGGCGAATTTCAGAATTTTTGTTAAAATATTGATTCCATTTATTAGATGAGTCTATTATCGTTGTATTCATGATATGCAATTGTGTTTGGTTAGATTTGGACCATTCAGAGTCGGATAATTGAGGAAAGGACATTTTTACAGACTGTTTGAGCTTGGTTCGAGGTAAGTATCTTGCCTAACCTTGGGGGGACTTCCCTTTAGGATTTGAGTATTCTATATTGATTATAGTCCGTGTACACGAGGTGACGAGTGCGTGCACAAACTTATTTGTGGGAAGTTGGCCTTTTAGGGTACTTAGGTCCTTGTATTCATTGAATATGCAGTTGTTCTTGTTATGATTATATATCTTAATTACTAGATTCACATCTACCTGCTTAATTAGAATCAATTGCTTCATGATCCACTATTATTGTTACTTGATTCATATGTGCCTTAACTGAAACTGTTATCTCTTTTATAGCCATGTTATCTTTTCATAACTGCTTATATTTATTTGGAATTTATATTATTTCATCTTATAATTGTTCGGTCTTTATTGAGGTTATGATTATTTTTCCGCTGCTTATCCTTAATTGAATTGTTGAATATCCTTCGTAATTTCCTCAACCTTAGAAAAAGTTTAGATATCATATATCTTAGTCGACTTGTTTTATTTGGTATTATTTGATTCGTGTTAGCTTCCTTGTTGTTGAAGTGTATATTATGGGATCTTTGCTACACATTAGTTTTCCCTTTGTTGAGTTGTTCTCTTTACGCCTAACATTCCAGACTGTGGTTATTCCTTATGAATTGGTTCTACATTTTCTTATGATTTAAAAGTTCTTGAGTTGATTTACTTGCCGTACTTTGTATTATTGACATTGTTGTTGTTGTATTTGTTGTGGTGATGCACGAGTTTCTGCCGTGCGTTTGTTATCATTGTGATGCGTGAGGTTTCTGCCGTGCAGTTATTGTTATGGGGTTGCACGAGGTTTCTGCTGTACTATTGTTACTATTGATATTTGCACATGCGGCGTGACAAGGTGGGATATATATATATATATATATATATATATATATATATATATATATATATATATATATATATATATATATATATATATATATATATATATATATATGTGTGTGTGTGTGTGTGTGGGGGGGGGATTGCACATGTGGCGAGACAAGGTGAGAATATTATTATGCACGTGTGGCGAGACAAGGAGGGCATTTATGTTACTATTGCACACGTGGCGAGATAAGGTGGGATGTGTCAGGGATTGAATTGTGATGATTTGTGGCATGGGGGCATTCTTGTTGTTGATATTTGTGAAGTGGTATACATACCTGTGTGAGCTTTATCTTATGAAAGCTGTGAGAAAATATTCTACGTGTTGTACGTTCTTGTTCCTTTTGCTTATTTGCTGATATGGACTATGGTAGGACACTTGCACAAACATATACGTAGTTAAGCACTCTAATCAGATAAGAGGTGTTGTTGATATTGTTGAGCAAAGATGCTCACCCTTGTTTACTTGCCTTCTATGTAAGAATGGCTCTATTGGCACGTGAGTCGTCAATGCGGTTATGAGATGTTATGAGGGCACATGATGCCAAGTGTTAGAGTTCAGGTATTGAGACCCGTAAGTTGTGATTTATCCGAGGTTCGGTACCTCGTGGAGTTGCTGACTAAAACCTGATGTAAAAGCAGTTGTAGTTGCTGAGTTATTATTTGTCCTTGATGTATTTGTGATTCCGAATTTAGGTTATGTTCCATTTACTTTTCTATGTCATTTTCATAATATTCCGCTGATACTTGTTGTTTCCTTCCTGATTGTCATTACTGTACTGTGAGCCGTATTGCATAGTCTTTATGTAGACATCATACTTCTGTTGTTCGTGTACTTATATTTGTTCAGTTTATTAGACCAGTGGATATCTTGACTGCTCCCCGTCACTACTCCACAGAGGTTAGTCTTGATACTTACTGGGCACCGCTGTGGTGTGCTTTTGCTACTCTTCTGCACATTTTTTTTGTGCAGATCCAGGTATGGGTGTTTAACGGGCGGGTTGGGACGGGCTGGACACAAGAAAAACTAGCCCGTCCGTTTAACGTTGTGGGCTGTATTTTTTCGGATTTTTTTTGTCAGTCCGGGTTCAGGCTTAGAGGGCTGTTAGCGGGGCGTGCATTTTTTTTTTAAAGTAAATTTTATTTTTCTTATTCAATGTTATTGATACTTAAGTGTTTGCAAACTTTTAAGGCTTAGAATTAAACTTTGAAGTTTAAAGTTTTAAATTTGAAATTTGAATTTTATAATTTTAAAACTGAAATTTGAAAGTAAGTAGCTACAAAAAATTATTTAATAAGACCAATAGGCAATATGTAATGATCAAGCTCCGAAGACTTTCATTTGATATTTTTATTGAATAATATATAATACTTCAAATTAAGTTACAAGTTCTTTTTTTATTTTGTTATTTTTGAACTTGCAAATTAAAAGTTTACAATAATTATAAAAAAAGAAAAAGAAATAGTACATCACATGCTTTGCATCATTTTTGTAAGTTCATCCATGTCAACATGATGTTCTTAGTTTCTGGCATTGGTTGAATCAGAACCATAAACCATTATATCTCCAATTTCTTGGTCTTCCGCTTCATCTACCTCGTCACGCCCTTGATTTCGCCGTTCTGATCTTATCCAATCTCTGAAGCAAACTAGAATTTCCAAAGCGTTGCCACAGAAGAAGGAATATTTGCATCTACAACAGAATAAGCATCAACAATGTTAGCATAATAATTATATAATATTTCTAAATATTTGTGGAGATCAGAAATACAAGTGTCAATATCAGGAGTTTCAGTTGGTCCAATATCCATATAAGAATATAAAGTAGTGATTAATTGGCGACAAATGTCCATTTTGATAGAAGGGTTTAAAATAGCACAAATTAGGTAAATAGGGAGAATTAGGTAGAAATATTTTTTTAACTTATCTAGCATAGGTTCAACAACAGAAGTATATCCTTCTTTCTTCTTCAAATTATGTAGTAAAAGAGAAATTTCAGCAATATGAACCAAATCATTTGCAATAGTAGGATAATTTGCAATATTTGAATTTGACCGTTGGCAAAGGTCCAAAAAAAAACCGTTAAAAATGGGCTGAACCAGGCTGTAGCCTGTTAAAAACTCGTTAACGAGTTAACGAGCTTAGCGGGTTCCGGTGCACCGATATCAAAAAACTGTTCGTTTGAACCCCGCTCCCCGCCCAACCCGTCCCAGTCCGCCCACGCTACTTTACGGGCTGCCCCGGGCTAAACCGGGTTGACCCGGATTGTAAATGGGTCAGCCCGACCCGATTAACAAGTATAGATCCAGGTACTTATTTTTAGCTAGCTGTGTGGATTGTTGTTGTGGAGACTTAAGGTAAACCTGTTGTTGCGTTCGTAGGCTTCGGAGTCACCTTCCAGTTTTTATTTTGCACTGTTTATTCTTATTTCTGGACAGTTGTATTTAGAAGTCTTCTAGAAAATACTCTGCAGAGCTTATGACTTGTACTACCAGTTTTGGAAATTTTTAAGAGATTCAATTTAAATAATGTTGTTGTTTTAATTATTGTTAGGCTTACCTAATCCCTAAAACTATGTGCCATCATGATACCCAAACTGAGGGAAAGTTGGGTCGTGACACGTATAGACAAGAATCTTAGTAAAAATGTGGTGTTTGTATCTTAGTAAGTGAGATCCGATTCTCTTTCTCAAGTCAAAGTGCGTTTTTTTACAAATGAATATCACATGTTCCCTATCATTGTGTATTTTTCTATTTATATGAAACATGTTCCTAAGAAACTCTAATAGTACAAGTGTAGAGAATATTCAGTGAATATTCTCTTTAATATCCTATCTTGAAACTGCCGTTAAAACTATGACAAAGGTACTCGATATTAGCCTCGACCCTTGTTGACTCTTCGACTTCAGCTCTTGTTGACTCTTCGGCTTCACCCCTTGTTGACTCTTCGACTTCGGCCCTTGTTGACTATTCGACCACTCATTTTGCCGCTTCTTGGGCCACTTCGACAAATGACAACTTAGGAACTCTTCCCTTAGTACTATCTTGACTTAAATATTTTAAAGATAGATTTTGACCCATACATACAAGTTGATCAACATTTTATGTTGTGACTTCGTGCTATATAATAGTATAGATAAATATTACATTTTGTCGCAAATATTAATTGTTTTGACAAAATTGAATTTGTTTTAGAATTTTTGATTTAGAAAAAGCCTATCCTCCCGAGGCCGACTTAAAATTTTATCGGAAATAACTTTTCTACCTTCATCGGATAGGTGTAAGGTCTGCGAATAATCTACTCTTCCCCAAACTCCACTCGTAAGATTATATTGGGTTTGTTGTAGAAAAGCAAGAAGTTATTTGCAGT
This sequence comes from Nicotiana tomentosiformis, assembly GCF_000390325.3. NCBI lineage: Eukaryota > Viridiplantae > Streptophyta > Magnoliopsida > Solanales > Solanaceae > Nicotiana > Nicotiana tomentosiformis. The sequence goes on from NC_090822.1 coordinate 7,821,676, forward strand.
GCTATTGTTTTTTTTCCTGATCTACTCTTACTAGTATTTAAATTAGTGTAGTATTAATTAAGTGAATTTTTTGAAGAGAAATAGCTGGTAGTCTAAACAAAGTATTAATTAAGTGAATTTTTTGAAGAGAAATAGCTGGTAATCTAAACAATATATTTATGATTAAGATTATTAAATATTTGTCTTAAGAGGTATACAAAAAAATTCAAAAACGTAAATAATATGGAATGGAGGGAGTATTACTTACAATATTGAAATGCCTATAATTTTATTTTTGGAACAGATATCTTTAAGGAATTTCGAAGGAACAAGAAAATGACTATATTATCATGCTTGTTATATATTGTTTCTGGAAACGTATTTAATGAAATTGGAATAACATTAAAAAAATAGTTTTAAACAGAAAGTCACAAATCCTTATTATATCATTTACTTGATAACTTAGTTGGAAACTATATAAACTGCAACCCATTTCTTTTGAAATCTATGGTTATGTGGTTAGTATTTTCCAGCAATTGTATTTCTTTTTCCAACCATTTCAACCTAAAATAATCCCAAATAGAGTTTTTCGCCCCATTTGATTCCTTTAACTGACGTTTGAATCTGAATTACTCATCAAATATCTAATTTATTAAGTGTATTTTTTCTTTTAAAATTATTTAATAACTCTTAATAAGTTTAAACTATTCAGATCTAAAACGTCACGTGTCTTCCTTCACGCGCTGTGAGGGCCGGCATGAGGCTGATCTTCGCTTGGCACTTTTGCGCGCCTCTCTCGCTGCCTTGTTACATTTTTGCCTCCTCGCTCACGCATAGGCCTGACCCTCGTGCAGGCTCGCGCGATGGGAGGCATGCCGTGAACATGGGCTTTTCTATTTTTTTTTTTAGATTTTTTGTTCTTTCTTTTTGTGATCTTTTTCTAGGGCTATCTCACTTTCAAATATTGTTATACACCCAACATTACGTCTATATGTTATTGTATTATTCCGTAGTTATTTGGCACACATACATTAATATACAAAGTATTAGAATTTGTAAGGACACTACATTAGTAATGCACAAATTATTTCTTATAAAATGTATTACAAATTAGTATACAATGTATAATTTCAAATATTTATTTACTGTTTAAACAAAATATGAAGAATTTTTCTTACATGTATTACTACTTCTATATTTTATCTTGCAAATAATAATACATAGCTTCCCATAAAACTTATGTTGTTATTTGTGATTCAAAGTGCTAAGCTTTACGATGGTAAGCGGTAATTAACCAAATGCTATATAACATTGCATTTATGCTGTTGTTACCCTACATATATTGCATACCAAACAACCACTTATTGGTATACAACAAAAGTTACTCTTGTTTCACGAACTTATCTTTTTGCAGCAAGCTCAAATAAATCTAGATAACTTTATATACTTATTAGAGAAGAAAAAAAGATATCATTATTGGCATATGTTCAATTCATCAGTGTAGCGCACTAATATTTTATTATACACACTTATCGCTCACTTCATAACCAAATATGCATTAATAAATCCAAAAAACTATACCCAAAACTTGAACAACAAGAGGAAAATAAAAATAAACCAAATTATTTGGATTCAAATTGAGAATTGTATTTCTTCAAAAGCAGAAATGGAAAAAAGAAAAACAAAATCCAAATAAAAGAAAATCGAAACTGAAAAAAAGAACGCACGCCTTTAGTCCTATACTAATTTTGGTGAGAGAGAGAAAAGCAAATGAGTGGAGTGGGACCCACAATTTGGCCCCAAAAAAAATGTTTTTAAAGAGTTCCACCTAACTAGTCAGTTTAGGTGTACTGTACATGTGGGACCCAAATACACGTGAATGGTTTTGTACTTTTTCTTCAGATTTGGCAGGAAGTAAATCTCTCTCTCTGGATACCCTTTTTCTTCCCGCAGCCTCTTCTCCAGCGGCGACCATATCTGCCGTCTGCGGCGGCGTTGAGCTACTTCCGGAACGGCTATGGTAAATTTATTTTTGACGGTATATACCTGTTTGCGGCGGCGTTGAGCTACTTCCGGAACGGCTATGGAAAATTTATTTTTGACAGTATGTACCTGTCTGCGGCGGCGTTGAGCTACTGCCGGAACGGCTATGGAAGATTTATTTTTGACGGTATGTTGTTGATCTAAAAATCTAATATATACCTGTTAATATGCGTTTCTTAGTTTATATATTTCTCTTCTGTTATGGCGAAAGTGTGTTAGTATTTCAGATCTGTCATTGGTTTTGCCGTAACTCCATGTCTGCTAATTAATTTGAAGGTGAAAGCTTTTTAGAAACCAGAAAATTCTCTTCTTTTTGCTTGTAATTTGGTTGAATTACGAATAGGAAGAATAAAGGGAGAGAGAGAGAGAGAGAGAGAGAGAGAGAGAGAGAGGAGAAAAAAGAAAAGAATTGGAAAAGAGGACCAGAAAAATGTGGAGCTTAATTATTTTTAGAACTGAACATTATCGTTAATTATGTCAGTATGGACAGGGACTTATTTTTAGGCCTGAATATTTTGCTCCCAGTTTAATGCAGATAGTGTTCCTCATTGTACTAATTGAAAAAAGAGTTTCTTCAGATGCCCGTGGCATTACCCACAAATATTGTTTAAGAACAAGTTCCACAATATTTGATGTCTTCAGCCTCTATTCGACACATAGAAGATATGTTACTAATTATAACTCCAAAAAAGTTTTAGACATTCCATCTCAGGAAATGTGGTTCCTCAGTTAAACCTTGTGCATTTTCTAGTCTATTCAAGAGCTTAGACATTCTTTTTTACTTCCCAATACTGGCCTTTTTTTTGTGTGGATAAAATAATAATTTCATTGAAAGAAAGAGGGCAAGACATGGCAGTATACAAGTAGTCTACCAAAAATAGAAAACCTCACAACAAAAAGTTTTCTAGTCTATTCAAGAGCTTGGACTTTTCTTATGAAAGTTACCTCCCACCCCGTTAATTTTTTTTTTAATAAAGTAATGTAAATTTCATCTGGAACTAATACCAAGCAGGTATTGTAAGAGGTACTATAAAATGAGGAGATTATGATTTCCACCTTTATCAAAGAACTATCCAAAAAATCCAAAAACTGTGCCATATCCTCTACCTTGTGAACCTTACACCAAAAGTAACAATTTTGTAAACATCTATTTTTTACAAAGAAATGTTATCTATTTCGCCCGCATTTTGTTTTTGATAATGTAAAGTTATATCGACAGAAGATGGTACAAAAGGGTACAAACTCATACAGCGACCAAACAAGCAGCCTACTACACTTTCTTTCCTAACAAATTCAAAAATCCTTGTACTGATTCAAGCTCACTAGCAAGCTTTTTTTACGCCAGTAATACAAATTATGCGGACATCTATTTTAGTTATAGAGATGTGATTTCTTTACCCTTCACAGCAAGCCTTGTTCCTCTCCCACCATAAAGTCCTGAGATGCGAAGTGGAGTGATTTTACATCTGCTTCAGCCCTCTAGGTATCATTTGATGTTGCCAGCTCTTCAGTAAGCCCCTTACATTCTGGGGCATCACCCATTAAATGCCACAAATGTTTAAAAATAACTTCCAACATTGTCTAGAAAATCTGCAATGGAGGAATATGTGATCAACTGTTTCCTGATTTTTTTCACGCGAGTAGCATCTATTACATAAGGCAGAACCTCTTTTCTTAAAGTTGTTTTTAGTTAAGCGGGCCTCCCAAGTTGCAATGCATTCAAAGCTTGCTGTCTTGACAGGAGCTTTTGTCTTCCAAATCATCTTCCAAGGCCAAGTAACATCCCATTGGCTTGGCTGCATTATCAACATGTTGTAGCAGATGTTAACTGAAAATATTTTATCTTTACTGGCGGACCAAATCAGCGAGTCCACCTTACTTTGATCAATATATACTGATTCCAGCTGCTGAAGTAATTGACGAAAATCCTCCACCAATCCAGTCAAACAATCCCAAAATACACAAAAGGATTGTATTCCGTAGCATCTTCAGCCTTCCAGAAATCTTCTACCCCTATCACCACAATAATAAACTCCTCACATTCCCTCCGAGCCATTACTTGTTTTACGAATAGTTGCATCACTGTGTAGTCAAAACTAAAAGAAATTAGAAATTGTTTCATTCAGGGGGTGGTCCATCCTGGCATCTTTCCAGAAGAATATCTCTTTGTCATCACTGAAATTTTTTGATAACCGAGAAATCTTTAAGGGCCAGTGATGCACTGTTCGAAAGTCGGTGGATAGTGAGTTTGCCCCTCTACCCTTCTCCACTTAAGTGCCTGGCTTTTGTTTGCGGTAGGATTCAAATATGGGGCATGTGCCTAACCCACATGATATATGATGCGCTGCTCTTTTAACACTAGACCAAAGCCTGGGGCATTTTAGCATCATCGCTTTGAAGTAGGTTTTTTTAAGAATTCCTCCCAAAGATTTCTTATCTTTCCAAAGGCTAATCTTGTGGAACGTGAGACAGGATTGGTGCACCAAGGAACTTCACCACCAAACTTCGTCTGGACTAATTTTCCGACAATGTATGTGTTGGCGGTATCTCCAAAGCCAAGTTGAAAAGCAAGCTTTTGTTGTGTAATTTCAATTTTCTGATTCCCAACTCCTTCCTCCTTATATCCTTTAATCACCTTGTCCTGCCTACCAAATCAAAGGTATTTCTTGTTTCCATTCCATAGAAAATCCCTTCTAGTTTTGTCTAGCTTCCTCTCAAACTTTGCGGAACAGGAAAAAGTGATATTTGGAAAGCATGTATGCTATCAACTGCACTATTATGAGAGTGAATCTCTCACCAGCGACAATTATTGCCTTATCTAGCTGGATAACAATGACTATTTGCATATTATCGCAGATCTTTAACCAGATCCCAAAGAAAGACCTTAGTTATAAGTTGGTAAGGTGGATGTTGTTAGCCCAGTATATTTGCCAAGCTCAGGATTTTAAGGTACTTTTATGTTTGTTTTTATGTAGATAGCTTACAGCTGCTGCCGTTGGTTCTCTATCGGAGTTGTTTATGTGAAGTATTTGTAAGTTATGCTATATAGAGTTGTATGGATCCATTTCCTTGAGTGGCTTGAGGTAAAGTTCTCTGGTTTGGGACTTGGTCCTAAGTGAAACCAGATTATCAAAAGTTCAGCACCAAATGCTAAATAACAAAGATTTTATGAAAGTTTTTATTCAGGGATATGTTAATGTTTATGTCTTGTATATGGGTTGTTTCTTTTTTCTACTTGATAAAAAATATGGGTTGTTCGCTTTCGGTCAGTAAAATTTACTTATTACCTTTAAATAAATTCAGGCTCAACTTAAATTGATGGAGAGAAGCGAAATAAGGATAAAATGGGCATAATAGACTAGAGAAGTAGTGGTGCTTTGAAGCTGATGATAACCATTGAGAGTTCAATCAATCCATGCCAAATGAGTTGGGGTGGGTTATATGAAAATGGCTGGCTTAACATGGTCTACTTTGACTTGAAAGGTCAAGGACTCAAGGTTAGTTTACAATTGGAGCACAATGCTAGAAGAAATTTCCAAAAACTGAACACAGATTTTAAAAAAACAGAGATCAATTTCTTAAGGAACATTGTTGTTGTGAGAAATAATAAACGGGAAAAATATTAATCGATGTCAATTTCTTAAGAATGCTTTAGACCATAGAGTGATCGACACAAGCAACATACAAGGCCACTAGACTCCCCCCGAGCAACAAAACCAGGTGGTTGCTCCATATAAACTTTATCCTCAACATCACCGTGAAGAAAAACATTCTTAATGTCCAACCGATAAAGAGGTTGATGGCGAACAACGGTCATGGATAGAAAAAGACAGATTGATGCTATTTTATCCACGACAGAGAAAGTATCACTATAATCGAGCCCAAATATCTGAGTATACCCTTAAGCATAGTGTTGTGAAAAGCGTGAAGCGAGAAAAAGCGACAACCCCCATTTCGCTTAAAGCGAGAAGCGAAGCGCTCGCTTTTTTGAAGTGAAGCGAAATTTAAAAAAAATAAAAAAATATTGCATAGACAACACATGTAATTGTAAGCAAATGTTCAATACTTCAATGTAAAAACTAAATAGTAGCATCAATTAAAGCACAAAATGAGCATCCTATTCTTCTACAAGATTGTCAAATTCTTGTATTCCACTATAATTATTATATTGCTCGTCATCTTCTCCAACTTCTTCTTCTTCATCAACTAAGGACAAAGTAGCTGCCTCTTTTCCCCTCCTCTGTGAACTTGAAGTTTAGGTACTCCCCCTCAAACCATAAATCCTCTCCCCAATTCCACGCGCCTCCGCAACATCACCCCAAGTGAAATCAGAAGTTTCCTCAAATACTTCTTCATCTGCATGATCTTCCGGGACTCCAGTTAGCCATTCATTAGCATCATCGATGTTGTACAAACTAATTGGATCAATTACATTGCGAGCGTTGTAACGACGCCTCAATGTTCTATTGTACTTAATGAATACTAGATCATTGAGATGCTTTAAGGTTAGTTTGTTCCTCTTTTTGGTATGAATCTGCAAATAATAAGTAATTAGTAAGATTAAGACAATTGAGATATAATTTAATTATCTCAATATACTAAATCTTTCTTCTTAGTTCTTACATGTTCAAACACGCTCCAATTCCTTTCACACCCGGATGAGCTACATGTTAGACTTAGAACCTTGATTGAAAACTTTTGTAAATCTGGGGTGGAATGGCCATATTGCTTCCACCATTCAACTGTAGAAGTAGAACAAATTTTCAAAACATAATATTGATAAAGAAATAACTTATTAACTATAAAACAACATATAAGCACTCGCTCACCTGGTGACTTCATCTTTCTTTGTCTAATCACCATGTTTTTTCCAAAAAGTTGCTCAGCATTCCTATAAATACTAAATTGCTCTGTTATTTTATCTTGCACTGATTCTTCAGGTATCAACTTCTCAATACATTCATCGTAACCATTCCACAAAGGTTCATCTCCTAGAATCCTCTCTTCATTGTCATAAAACAGTTCCGGGTTCAAAACAAGTCCAGCTGCATGCAAAGGGCTATGAAGCTTACTATCCCACCTTTTATCTATGATCTCAAAGACTCTTTTGTATTTTGTTTGATCACTAAAAGAGACTTGAATAGCCTCCTTTGCCCTATCCATTGCTTCGTACAGGTAGTCCATTGGTGGCCTTTGCTCCCCATCCACCAAACGAAGCACTTTAACTAAAGGACCACCAATCTTCAATGCATGAACCACATTGTTGCAGAATGAAGGAGAAAGTATAATATCTGCAGATTCTCTCCCTCGAGCTTCCCTTCCATAGGCACTGTTAGTGTACTCATCTGAAACAAACAACTTATTCAAATTGCTTTTTTGCTCATACATCCTATGCAAAGTCAAGAAAGCAGTAGCAAATCTTGTCTTTGCAGGTTTCACCAAGCTTCTTTGTTTAGTAAATCTCTTCATCATATTCAATAACAAAGGCTTTTGAACAATATAGGAATGCACTCTAATTGCCTGATTAAAGATTGAACTGAAGGGTCTTTCCTTGAAAATGTCACCGAAGATCAAATTAATGGAATGTGCTGCACACGGAGTCCAATAAATATGCGGGTACCCAGCAGACATCAAATCACCAGCTTTAACATTTTCACTGGCATTGTCCGTGACAACTTGAACAACATTTTCTGCTCCAATAGAGTCTATTGTACTCTTGAACAAGGAGTATATTTTGGTTGAATTAGTCGAAGAGTCGCTTGTATCAACGGACTCAAGAAACAGGCTTCCCTTAAGAGAATTCACCAAGATATTGATGATCATTTTTTCATTTCTCGCCGTCCACTTATCCATCATAATGGAACAACCAAACTTGTTCCATTTTACTTTGTGCTCCTCCACGATTTTGTTCACCTCTGCTACCTCTTTTTTTAGATATGGCCCTCTAACTTCATGATATGTTGGAGGCTTCATTCCTGGACCATATTGGCCTACGGCCTCAATAAAAGCAGAAAAAGTGTCGGTATAATTAACACAATTAAAAGGAAGACCTGCATCATACATCCACCGCGCAAACATTGTAATTGCACGATCCCTAAAAATCGCTTCGGCATCAATTTGAGGATTACCATTTTTTCCTTCCTTATCTCCAGATTTTTGCGAGAAGTAACAATCCATAGGACCTTTGGTCTTGCCAGTAGATCCACAACTAGAAGACATTGGTTGCATCCTTCCCCGCTTTTGTGATTTTGGTAGAAGCGACGAAGCATCGTCACCTTCTTCTGTTTCATCATCGTCATAAGATTATACAGTTCTTGTTCATGAATCATTTGAGTCTTTAACTCTCTCTCTTTTTATGAACGAATGCTTTCAAATCTTCCCTCACATGCGATGGAACTTTAGGACAAGATGCGACATTTGGATCACCACCGATTAGATGCGCTTTTTGACGATAGATTCCTCCATTTGAAATCTTGTCACAAAAAAGACATCTAATTCCCATCTTGTTGGTCTCGCAAACTCTTTCAGAGTAAGCCCAAGCCGGGTCTTTCCTATCTTCTTTTGGCGCAATTAAAAGAACAACTACATAACACATAAGAAAGGCAATAAGAACTAAGAATAAAGGATATAAAAAATTAGAGAAATTCTCTGTTAATAACTGAAAAATTGGGCAGTAAAATTCTGGAAAAATTGGGCAATAAAATTCTGGAAAAAATTCGCCAGCATTTCGCCGCTTTTTGGACGTTTAGAAAGAAAAAAAAAAAAGAAAAAGAATAAGAATAAGAAGAAGAAGAAGAAGAAGAAAGAAGTTCAGAACATACCTATTGAAGTCTTGAAGTTGAAGAAGAAGAAGAACAACCCTAGTTGATGATTTGAGATTCTTTCAGAAATCAGAAGTAGATGAAGAAGAAGTCGTTGCTGTTGGAAGTTGAAGAACGCTAGTCGCTGCTGTTGAAGAAGTCCAGAGCAGTGTTTAATCCAAAAAACTTGCTTTTAATAAAATAGGATTGGGTATTTTAATATAGAGAAGCGGACGCTTCATCTCTTCGCTTCGCTTTACCCGCTTCTCGCTTTTTTACAGAGAAGCGGTCGCTTTTACTGACCTGAGTCGCTTCACCTTGCTGAAGCGCTGCCTTTCACGCTTCGTCTCGCTTCTCGCTTAAAGCGATGAAGCAGGCGCTTTTTTAAACACTGCTTAAGCAACAAGACGAGTCTTAAGTCGATCAACCTGGTCATCTGGACCAACTTTGACTGCATACACCCAACGACAACCAACTGTAGATTTACCTTAAGAAGAGGAACAAGCTCTCAAGTACCACTCATATGTAAAGCAAACATCTCGTCAATCATAGCCTGTCGCCATCCTGGATGAGATTTACCTTAGGGATGGGAAATAGAGGACAAAGATGATACAAACGCATAATGGGGTGATGACAGACGGTAATAACTAAAACCGACATAATGGAGATTAGGATTAAGTGTGGATCGTATACCTTTCGAAGTGCAATTAGTGGACTAGGAGGAGATAAGTCCGCAGTAGCATCAAGGTCGTGTGTAGGACGTGAATCAGCTGCGCTTGATGCTGGGGGCGGACGACGATAATAAATCAAGAGTGGTGTTCCTGTGGGTGGAGATCTAGGAGGATCATCACTGGATTCCTCAATGGTTGGTATGGGTACGGCTTATGTGGTTGAGGATGAGGAGGAGCTATAGGTGGTGGAACTGGAGCTAAAGTTGGAGTTGTAGGTGATGGAGTCGTGGAGGAAGGTGAAGGGGAAATGGTGTCTGAATCTCCAAAAGATAGAACTGGTAGCACCTCAGAAATGTCTAAGTGATCACCTAGGCCTGTGAAGTATTGTTGAGTTTCAAAGAAGGTAACATCAACACACATAAGGCACCGCTGGAGGTCAGGTGAGTAGCATCGATACTCCTTTTGCATTCTTGAGTAACCTAAAAATACACACTTCAAGAGTACGCGAAGCTAACTTATCTTTTCCTGGAGTAAAGTTATGAACAAAACATGTGCTCCAAAAGACACGAGGTGGAAAAGAGCACAAGGGTGAGTGAGGAAACAACATAGAGAATGGAACTTGATTCTGGATAGCTAAGGATGTCATACCATTAATAAGAGAACAAGACGTGAGAACTGCATCCCCTAAAAAACGCAACGGAACATGAGATTGTATGAGTTGGGTATGAGCAGTCTCAATGAGGTGCATATTCTTCTTTTCCGTTACCCCATTTTGTTGAGATGTGTATGGACAAGATGTTTGATGAATGATCCTATGATTCGGAGATCTGTTTCTTTCTCAGTTTGTAACCATCCTCCACAATGATCTCCAATTTATTTGAAGACCTTCTGGGACCCAAATTGTAGAGGGATACTTACCAATCTGATCCAAAATGGTTGATTGCAGGTGACCACCATTGAAGGTGAAACTTGTGAAGTTTCCAGCTCCATTTCCCTCTTAGGACATGCTCTGCAATTATCTTCAATGAGAATCTAAGAGAAAACAGCCTTGACCCATCTCATAGATGTTGAGACTTGAGAGCATTTGCAAACAGTTGCTGCTGGCCCATCGACGAATCTCTGAGAGAGTAGGATTTTCAGAGATCCCGGCTGGAAAGTCACCCACCAGACTCCTAGAAAGAAGATCGTTTTAAATAGCATTGATTACTCCAGAAATGCGAATGATGCCTTCTTTCTCCTGCATAGTGGCTGCATTCATTTCTCTTGTTGTCCATTTATTTCTTCTGACTGATTCTGCATAAGGAAGTCCTGCCTCTGTAATCCTAGGAGCAGTTGTAACTGCCTTCTTGGCTTTGATATTGATGAAATTTGATATTTTGAATGCAATATCGAACCACCCAGTATTAGATGCTAGTTCAGGGGTAATAATGACTGATCTCGTCTTGCCTTGCGTGCTTATAATACTTATACAACGACCCTGTTTGTTGTAGTTTCTCGAGCAGAAGAACTGAGAAAAGTGGTCCTGGAACTTTCATCTTCTCACTGAGTTTCCCTTCACTTTCAAAGCCTCCTTGAGAGTGTAGCATAACCACACCATTGCCTTTTGACTGAAAAATTGTCCTTCTGATCATGTCACGACCTTGTTATGTCCATTTGTACCGTATCTCTGCTCTTGATTCACTTCTGGGTATGTCATAAGATTTGAAACCTACAGCAAAGTTGATTACATTGTCTTCCATCATCTCGGTTGGTTAATATCTTTTAAGAAAAGTATTATCAGCTGTATTTCCAGCTAGGACCGTCCGGAAAAACTCTCTGAAATTAGAAGAAAAGGCTAGGAGGTGTCAACCTCGGGAAAAGTGCATGGGGGCATTTTGAAAGAGTGAACTCTTGAATTTTAAAAGATAGTCCCTATTTGTTGGTGCTTGTTGTGTTTTTTCTTTGATTGTAAGTGTTTAATTCCGTTTCTCAAGATTCTTTACTATCCAATTTTCTGTCTCTTTATTATCCTTGTATACTTATTTATCTTTCAAACCCATTCATTTTTCCATTTCAAAAATTTATCTCTCTTTAACTTATATACTGCTGTTGGTACAAAATAGTTCTCTGCACAAATAGCAATTACCTTTTGTTAATGAATACTGATTGAGTTATTATTGATATTTCTTTTTATTTCATGCAGCTAAACCTCTCGTCTGCCATGCTGTGAAGAACAATTTTGTTTGCAGAAGGATGAAACAGCTGATGGTTACATCTTAGTCTTGGCTCTCCATGGGCTTCATCAGACAAGGAGATTCTTCATGGTATTTGTATCTATTTAATGATCTTTGCTTGCTTTTCTTGATCTTCTCATCTCAGAATGCTTATGCACATTGAAGAAATCATATACACTAGTTCTTGGTTTCTCGCTTCTTAATTATGCAGCTAAGCAAAACAAAAAATTATGAATCTAACCATCTGAAAGGCAAAAATCATATGCTTAGTTTTTAGTGCAACTTGACTTCCGCCAATTTGTTAGAGGCTGAAGACATAGTTGACTTTCTTAGTTTTCTACACGATCTGCAATGATACCAAATCTATTGTATGTGGTCTGTTACTTACATCAATAACATTACCGGTCAAAAAAGAAAGCCAAACTCTATATTCATCTCTTGAAATGCCTCAAGGATTTCCAAAGCAGAGGGACGTTCTTCTTTTGCTCTTATACTGACACACTTTGCCCCTATAGTAAGTAGTCTCCTTGCTATTTCTCCTTCGCATCCAGCAGCTCTCATGTGTTGCTTGACGAATATTGTGAGATCCTTACCTTGGTGGAGATATGCATCTATTCGTGTACCGAATCGGTAGCCATTCTCCGGTACCTCAACTGCGTTTGTGAGGAGCTGGAATAGGATGACCCCATAGGCAAAGACATCACGTCCAGGGCTTGCATCTAGAGAAAGTGAATGGACATGATAATTTAGTATTTCCATGACACAACCATGAACCAACACATTGCGAAAAAAATAAGCATTAATTGGATTATGATAATAATCTTTTTAGTGATTACAGTTGGATATCTGATAATCATCTTTCTACTGATTATACAAGTCTTGCTATAGTTTTGAATGTACAAGAATTCTTGGGTTGGTAATTATATATAGGTTTATCTAATAGTGAATGGTAGTGGGAAATTTTTCGATTCTGGCTAATTAGAGGCTTGGAGAGAACTTTTTAAACTGAAGATGTGACAAATCTTTCTCATTCAATCTATAAGATAAACGCATCTTGCAAAATGACTGGAAACTGTTCAGCGAAAAGATATTATGCATGAGGGGCATACAAATCATTGTCTAGAGATGAAGAAATCACAAATGTATTCATTGAATTGAAATTTGTGTTCTTAGAGATTATTTATTGTATAGGGTTTTATAATATATGGCAAAGTATGCCCTTAAACATATAATATCTCATTCATCCCACATTCTCTCTCTTCCACCTTCATAGAAATTAGACTATGAAAGTATGCCCTTAAACATATAATATCTCATTCATCCCACATTCTCTCTCTTCCACCTTAATAGAAATTAGACTATGGATCCCAACCGCAACCCCCAATTTCTATGAGATCCTATATAATGTTGTCCACCATATTAAATAGAAACAGCTCTATCCGTACAAGTGGACTCCGTTGCATCAAGACACACCACCTTTTTGGACAAAGTTATGTTGCAATATACCACTCATGACCATCTCTCATTCACTATTCAGAACCCTATGATAACATATAATTGTTGTGAACATTAAGCGTGTGGTTGTACCACAAATTTAAAGGCTATATGAAAAAATGTTGTTTAGCTCATACCATCACTGGAGTCATTATAAAGGGGTGTGCCGCACATGCCTCCTATGTTGTCTCCTGAATAGCTTAATAATCCGAAATCACATAAGATTGGATTATCACTCTGCGCAAGTATGAAAAAAATAGAAACAATCATTTTAATAACATTGAATATCTATCTATCTATATATATAACTTGCATAAGAATAATCTAGGAAATTCGTTACCCCGTCTAATAAAATGTTTGGGGGTTTAAGATCACACAAACAGCTGCCTCTGGTTTTGTGCACCAAATGTAGTATATAGGCAAGGCCTCGTAGAACTTTTCTAACCTGAGCCCAACTCAAATCTGAAGCAAAGAAAATAAAAATATGTAAGTTAAAATGCAATGAGAAGGTTTAGACAACATATGAACTACAGAAAGAGGTACCTTCTATTCTAGTACTTAAATCTCCACCAGGGATCCACTTTGTAACTAGGAAATAAACCTCTTTATTGGAATCGAGCAGTCCATAACCTTGACCTATGAGCTTAATCATATTATCGTATGGCATGAGTTGCAAAATACTTGCATCAGTCTGCACAAGCAAATTTTCAGTTGGATTGATAACTTCAGTCACTGAAAGATACAAAACAAACTACTGAAAGATTCAGAACAAACTATTGTATTACCTCAAGATGAATAAATTGACCTTTAGAAACTTTGAATGCATATTCACCGGGCCGTAGTCCCCAAACATTTCCAAGCAATAAAGGGACTCTGTAAACATCACCGTATGATCCAGAAGCTTGAGGTCCTTGAGGTCCTGATTCCCTCAAAACTGCGGCTAACAGGCTTGGATTCTCTAGGAGTTTTGTAGTATAGTTTTGGACTGTTCAAACTCTTAGAGCTGTCAGTATGACTATAAACGCATTGGGTGCACTTATTAACTTGATTAAAGGTTGGAACTTTTAGATGCATTCTAATTTTTTAACAAGGCAGTCAAGTTGATTGGAAAGGAACTTCAAGTGCCATGGCATTTAGCAGGACTAATAGAAGCACTAGACAGATGTGAAGGGGCAAAGTTTGCACTCCGTTTCTACGAAGCAAAGCAAGTCGAATATATCTGGTGGTCCTGTCCATCGGGGACAACAGAAACCCAAGCTATGACATTCTTTGACTTTAAGCTTTACCTTTCCTTTAGAAGATCCTTAGAAGATGGACAACAGTAGCTATGACATTCTCCTTTTTTGTATGTTTTATTCTTTTTGGTAGAGCTTATTACGTTATAGGAGTACTTTGCTACTCATAATGTAACAGGTTGTGAAAGGGAGCACCTAAAGAAAAAGGCAACCTGAAGCATTAAGCTCACGCTATGCGCAAGGTTCGAGGAAAGGACACCACAAGTCAGTTGTACGTTGTTTTACCTTGCATTTCTATAAGAGGTTGTTTCTTCGGATTAAACCAATGACCTCTTTGTCACGAGGTGGCAACTCTTACCATTGCATCAATGAGCATTCAATGGGCTATATCTTTTTCAAGAATATGTGGGTATGTTCTCCTTGCTTTACGCGAAACAATAACTAGGTGAAAGAACGTAATGTTTTTTCATGCTTTTCCGTACTTCCATTCCTTACGTTGTTACTACTTAAGCTTAATTGTCTAGTTTTCGACTAAATCTTAAACGCAGCATGGGTTCATCACTTTTTCACTGCATAAGTGATACTCAAAACCAGTGTTTTAAAAAGCGACGAAGCGATCGCTTTAAGCGAGAAGCGACGCGAAGCGATGGCTGCTCGCTTTTCCATGTCTGAGGCGACTCGACCACATGAAGCCCTCGCTTCAGTCGAAAAAGCGCGAAGCGACCTTGAAGCGAGAAGAGCAAAATCGCTCACTTCTATTCAGAGGGGTCAGTTTTTTTTTAAAAAAAAAGTTGGGTATGTTTTTTTATTATACAAAACAGACCCCTAAGATCAAAGTGAAGATCATTTCTATCTTCTTCCCAAATCAATTGTTGTTGAGTGCTGATAGGGTTCAAGTCGCCAGAGACCTCCAATCCTCCTGGTAATTTTTCTTCTTTTTTTCTTCTTTCTTCTTCTCCTTTTTTTCTTTCTTCTTCTTGTTCCCGTCAAGGCGTCTGCTCACAGCTAGGACATGCGCGATTTGTTTTTCCTTTTATTCTTCTTATTTAGTATTTTAGCCTTTATTTATTAATTTGTATGTGTATTTCAATTTATAAAGTTAATTATTTTATATATATATATATATATATATTATTTTATATATATATTATATTTTCAGTTTATTTGATTAGTATTTTAGCCTTTATTTATTAATTTTTATGTGTATTTCAATTTATAAAGTTAATTATGTGGTACCTACTTTAAAGTTTTTAAATTGAACTTTTTGATTATTTATATTGTGTCTTTGCAAGGTTTACCTTATGTTTAAATTGAACTTTTTGATTATTTATATTGTGTCTTTGCAAGGTTTATATTATGTTTTTTAAGAATTGTGCTTCACTTCAATAAAGCGTGCGCTTCGCTTTTGAAGCGAGGCGAGCCCCTGTCGCTTTTTTGCGCTTCTCGCTCTCAAAAACACTGCTCAAAACCACATACTCCCGCTGTCTCATTTTGTGTAACGCGTTTTCATTTTTAGTCTGTCCTAGAAAGTTTGATACCTTTCTCATTCCTAAATCTATTTTATATTAGCATCCCCTTTTTTACCTTTAGGGTCTGTTTGGAAAGCCACCAGGTAATTGGTGTAATTACTAGGGTAGTAATTACACAGGCTAGTAACTACTAGTAATTACATAGTATTGTAATTACGACGATCTGTTTGTTTGTTATAATGTAATTACAGTGTTACAAGTGTATTCTTTGGTTGCAGAAGTGTAATTACACAGTTAGATTAAATTATAAATATAAAGTTAATTATCAAAAATTAAAAGTTAAGATTTAACAAATATATGCCTTTATAAATGATATTAGATTTGATAATTACACAGGCTAGTAACTACTAGTAATTACATAGTATTGTAATTACGACGACCTGTTTGTTTGTTATAATGTAATTACAGTGTTACAAGTGTATTCTTTGGTTGCAGAAGTGTAATTACACAGTTAGATTAAATTATAAATATAAAGTTAATTATCAAAAATTAAAAGTTAAGATTTAACAAATGCAGAAGGGTAGTTACACAGTTAGATTAAATTATAAATATAAAGTTAATTATCAAAAATTAAAAGTTAAGATTTAACAAATATATGCCTTTATAAATGATATTAGATTTGGCATTTAAGATACATATTGTTTCTTGAAAATATATTAATTACTAGTCATATATTTGTAACTAATATTGTAATAATATATATATATTTCAAATTAATAATATTTTACTGTAATTAATTATAAAAACTAAAAGTACAAAAGATTAATATTTATAAATATAATGTCATAACATTACTCAAATGTTTTACGAAAAAATAATTTATCATTCTAACTGAAAAATGAACAATTTGAATTAATAAGTCAATACTACTAAAGCAAATAAAATGGAACCGAATATATAACATAAATTCAAAATCCAAAAAAAATAAATTAACATGATACTCTTATGTAACATTACAACATAACATAAAATAAATTTTAAGATAATTCAAGTAAATATAATCCAAAAGAAAAGGAGAACATAAGTCTATAACCTCATTCAACAATGAGATTCTACTTTAATAATATCACTCCTTATATGCCAAGTTTATTAATGACTCTTGTTTCTAATAATAGGAGGTGTAGTTTCAAAACTAGAATAATAGCACAATTATGCTAAAGGAAGAAAATAAAGGAAAATAAAAAATATGAGCAACTACATGGAATCACAAAAATATAAAGGTTGAAAAATGAGAATATTATTAAATATGAAAAAGTAATCTATCATTTTAACATAGTTAAGTTTGCATATGACCTCATCAAATAATAAAGTTCAATTTTAATGACATCACTCATTATAAGTCAAGTTTGTGGATGACTTATTCTTTCTAAGATTACGATGTATAATTTTTTAGAAAAATTAGAATATAATATAGCTAAGTGTAGCAAAAAAAATAAAGAAAAATAGTTAAGAAAGAAATAAAATTTGAGAAATTATGTAGAAACACGTGAAGTAAAGGTTGAGAAATGAGAAATAAGAAAATAAAAGATAAATAATGTAAAAAGAATAATATTTGAAAAAACGAATTTTAAAAAGTTAAATAAAAAATAATAAAAAGAAAAAAAAATAGAAATAAAAAGTAAATTAAAAAGAAAATAAAAGAAATTCAACAAATAACACCATGTAATTACAAGTAATTTTCGGTCCTTCCCCACACTTGAGAATTGGAGAGTTTAATTGCATCCTCTCAATTACACCTAATCACATGCTGACCAAGTAATTACTTGATCAGACAAACATTCCAAAACTGTGTAATTACATCCAACTATATTCAAATCCAATTACAAGGTGACTTTGCAAACAAGCCCTTAATGGCATGATTTGTTGGACCCACTTAATATCGAAGTTCATTATTCTATTAGGATGATGAATGAAAAGACATGTGATACTTTCACCACCATTCATTTAGAAGGATAATGTTGGTACTTTGTTTATATTTGGCTTCCATGTCAAAAGTCTTTTAATTTCTTAAACTTCGTGCCCTGTCAAGCGCCTTTACGTAAAATGGAATGGAGGGAGTAGTTGCTATTGGATCGCAGGAAGTTGAAATATGTTACTTACCCGAGGTTCGTTTCTTGATGAACCATGAATATATAATATCGGCATGAGCCCAAAGTGCGATGGATCTATTCAATATGCTACGGATTCTCGAGGTATAGAGCTGCAATGGATGTTCCTGTTGGTGCAAAGAATAAAATCGTGTTACTAGTTATGTGCAAGATAGGGAAGTATACAACAGAATTATATACACACCTAGAATTATATACACACCTGTCTACTCTCAAAGCATTTCATTATTAATATTGCAGTTGCAGCGTGTTGGACATCTAATATCGACAAAGAGGTCATGCTCAATGCCCTAGCAAAAAGGAGAAAAGAAAAGCAACAATAAACAAAAAAAAAGTTGCATTTAAACAAATCAAGTTATTTTTTATCTTTAACTTTGAACATAATAAGAATGTACTTACACAGTCTTGTCGTCTAACTGACCCCTCCTACCAAAGACCACCACAAGAAAAAAGAAGTCAAAATTAGTAATAGAAAAAAGGAGACTCTAAGCTAAATCAAAGTAACTGTTGGTTAGACTAACAAATTATCCAAGAAATAGGTGTTTTCTCCTAGCTCCTCGGACAAGGTCTGACAAGCATCCCTCATTGTTGCCTCCAACTGTATCATAAAGTAGTGAATATAGTTGATTCACTGTGTTTTTTTTAATGATGTTGATCTATAAAATATATTCAATTTAAGAAGTGACAATTGAAAGGACAAACTTACGTGTTTCTCTAGTATTTCATCATTGTCAATACGTACTGTTGCTTTAATGTCAGCTAGAGATTCTGAAATCCACTCCGTGTTTGGGTGGCATAAAGAACTATATCCATACATATACGCATTCTTCAAATTAGTTAGAGGTACCATCATCTTTTGCTTCTTTTCTTGCACCTGGTTAAGTATAAGTTGTTGGTGCGCCTCTGTTGCCTTGGGCTCCAATGAAAAAGGTGTATGGCTACTAAAGTCATCCAGATTATAGTAGACATCTTGTCCCATATGAAATCGTGGAATTGCGAAAGACATGTTATAAAAAAAATATCTTTAACATGATTGACTACTTATAGTTTTCTTTTTCGTATGTTTACGGAAATAGAATGACTGATTATCAATTATGTAAAAAGGAGAATTATCATGCAGTACTAAATTTACCTTCATTGTCATTGAAGTGTGTATTAAACTGAAAATCTGGAAAAACCATCTTCACAACATTAAGATACATTAACCAACCCATCGATGTAGGGCAAAGGGTGGGCATGTCTAATGCACCTATGCTGGCCCTGTTCAATGACGCGGCTCCTCTAATGTAAAGTGACCTGTGTTGCAACCAAGATGATGTTAGTGCTAAGTTTTGTGCTTGTCATCCTCTTAGATTACAGCCTACAGTCCTTTCATATCTCCTTGTAAAATGTTTTTTCAATCACAAGCACTTGTTTGCTAGCACGTTCTTGCAAAATGCATTGGTTTTTGGGGAATTTAGTCTAAATTTGTCAAGTTAAACTTAGTGCATTTGTAGATGTGCAGACAAGCATAGTGATGAAGAAATCGATATGTGATCTTCATATCCACTCGAGTTCTTTGTATTTTCTCAATATCTGCACTGTTGTCTTATTTGCATCCTGTACTGTTACTTATGATTTACACCACTAACTTATTCATTTTCTTGCAAACCTTAAAAGACATCATTTGTTTGGGACAAAATAGACAGTGCATAATTTTTGAAAAAAAAGGTGAAAGGGAAGGAAAAAGAAGAGTCGGAGGTGGGGTAAGAAGCATGAGAACTAGTTATGCATCGTCTCAGTAATTCACCAGATAATCCTGATAATCAGCTAGTATGAGACACTTGCAGCTATACTTGTCACGTAACTGAATACTTTTGTAGGTTTTTCTACTCTTTAGTTTGGTTTCTACTCCTAACACGTGATAAATATGTCAGATCAGAATCATACATGCGCGTTTGATTGATATGACTGAATATGATGATTTCTTTTGAAGCTAATGGAGAAATTGAATGATTTGTTAGATAGATCGGTTTTAATGTGGTATTTCTATAAACATTTTGGTCTGTGGTACATTAGTTGGTTCTAACTAATCTTATCTGCAGATTTCTCTGTGTGACTTTCCTCTTAGTGTGCTTTCCTTTTCTATAGCAGTTGATGAGCACACACTGAAAAATACAGAGCTAAAGGCAGGATAAAAGTTGTTTAAGAAGGGTACTAAAGGAGGATGTGTTTCTTCTCACCAGCTACAACTGCACAGAACTCTACCTAAGACCTTTCAGTGTCCTCATGGGACAAACATAAGTTTGTTATTTGTTATTTCTGACCATTTGCAAATGACGAATTCAATAATTATAGTATGATTTTGGCCTTTTTAGGGGAATTTTCACAATACAGTTTATGACTTGTTATCATTTTCTAAAGGAATCATAAACCCATGTACCTTTGGACTTGCTGAGGCTGAGGGGGAGGCTGAGGCGGAGGCTGCTGTCCAGCCGGAGGCCGCGGTGATGGTGGCGGTGGTGGCAGTGGGGGCGGTGGAGGCGGGAGCCGTGGTTGCAACTCATGTTCTTTTCCTTTCTTCTGCATGGAAAATGAGGTTAAAAGACTTTGAAATTACCGAGTTCTTTTTAAAGGATGAATACATGGATTTCAATGCAGGTATTTTAATGCATGGATTGATAATCAATATTTTTAAGCGGACGTTGGGTTCATTGCATTAAAAATGAAATAATCAGTGCATAATATAAAGTTTAAAATTTACTGTTCTTTTTAATGTAAAAAAAGAAAAAATATGGAAGATGGATCAAGGTTATATTGGTCTTTTAGGTGTTTTATTCTATGTTGAATTCAGCATAAAATGCTACATTCAAATTGGATTCCAGTAATCAGATAACCCTTAAATGTTCTTTAGGGATTACAATGTGGGGATATTTCTTATTGGATGGAGTATTATATTTCTTAATATATTCCGATTTGTTGTAGAGTGTTTTTCTGACTTAATTAAGCATTTTAATATCTGGGACGTATTAAAATTACAGAGAAGATTAACACAGACATGCATGAACGAAGAAATGATCAGAATTCCATTTATTAAGTCTTACAAATCACTGAAACTTATACAAAATAATCATATTGTAAATAGAATGGATCTGCTATGTTCAGAAGTAGTGCTACCATTGCTGTGAATTACTATTGCGCCCACTAACTTCAAATGGGAATGCCTTTTGTCAATTTTCGTGCAATCTTCAAAATTCCACTTGAACATGGAACCATAAATAGAGAAAAATAAGCATAAAGTAATTTCAGTTTAACGAACGAAAAAGGAAAAAGCTAAGACTGTATTACCGTCAACGTTGCTCCGGTAAGGGTTTAAGAATTCAGACAACTGTGGGTTTAGACTTTAGAGAAATTGCTTTTAGCAGCTACTTTGGGTTGAAGTGTAATGGGCTTTAGAGCCATAGAAAGGTCCAAACCCAATATAATACGGAACTTTTTAAAATAAAATAAGGGAAGTGCTTGAAATAATTAGGAAATGATTAAGGTTAACTTGATATATGTAGAAATAAAATTAAAAAAAACAATAATTTTTTCTGTTCGAGCCAGCTGGTACGTTCCTCGACTAATTTTATGAGATATCTGCTACCTTCTACTAGCAACAAGTATCAGTTAACTCTGTCTACGACTTTGACAAATGAAAAAAAATCACCTATTATTTTTGTCTCCAATAGAATTTGAACCTGAGACTTTTTGGTTCTCAAGTCTTAACCCGCTTCATTATCATTAGGCCACACCTTCTATGGAAAAGAAGAAGAAGAAGAAGAAGTTGAGAATTGTACATCCTAACATTAATCTATGAATTGTTTTCTCAAAACCTCTATTCCATCTCACCCCATCCCTTCTTCATTAATTATTTCTCTTCGTGTTTATCCCTCCAATAACTAAATTCACTCCATTTCTCACTGTTTGGTTTTTTGGATTAAATGGATAAATTAATCAACATTGTAAAATTTAAATTAAAGATTTAAAAAACCATTATACTGCAAGCATGAGTGGAATATTACAATGTATATATAAGATCAAAATATTATGTATGTATATACATTAGATATTTAATCCCCTTGCCTTTTTTTGTGTTTTTCTATTTTTATTTTTATTTTTTGAATTAGTTAGATGAAAAACTGACCCCACCACTCACTATAAACATGTGTAATGCAAAGACATAGAATGTCTTTGATATCTTCAAAGCCAGGGAGATTTTCAAGTAGGGCAGCCTGGTGCACTATGTTCACGTTATGTGCGAATCTCGGGGAAGGGCATGACCACATGAATTGAACCCTACATTTCTGTAAAAGAATATTTCCACGGTTCAAACCCGTAACATCTTGCTCACATGGCAATAACTTTAGAGAATTTTAGAAAGTGAGTTGGAAAAAACTTATATGCAACAACCTTATACAATATCCAGGAAGTCTATTTTAGAGCAAATCTATTCTCTAAACTGGCCATGTATGTTAGGAAACTTAATTTCTATCCTGTATAGCTGTGTTGTCCAATGGCGGTTCAACCTTATACCAAGAAGTGTTAATTGACACCCCTTTGTCGAAAAAATATTGTGTAGTTAGGTAATTTTTTTTTTGGCTCGTGACATAAATTATTTATATTTGGTAGTCTAAAAAGTATATAAAATTTGTATAATTTTTATATATAACATACATAATCTATATATATATATACAAAAAAAAAATATATTTTTCGGCTATTATTTTGAGAGTGGCTATACATAGTCATTTTCCCTTGTGTGTTTAATTTTTTATACTTTAACACCTTTTAGGGGTTGTTTGGTTTGAATACGACTTATGCCGGGATAAGTTATGCTGAGATAAGTTATGCTTGATTAGTTATCTTGGTATTGTTGTTTATCCATTGTTTGGTATGTTGTATTAAAAATGACAATTGCATAATTTCTAAGAAGAATGTATAAGTTATCCCGGCACTAATTATCCCACCCTCTATAAGGTATAAGTTAATTATCTCGGTACTAATTTTAATCCCGGAATAACTTATACCAGGTTTGCTAACCAAAAAAAATATTAGGGTGATATATATTAAATTTTTATACTAGCATTATACCTTCTTATACCTTATACCTCGATGTCGCTAGTGTTGTCTAAGATGGTGAGATGCTAGAAAGTGTTTTTAGGTGCAGAGGGGTTAGGGCATCATGCCCAGCCTAGTTCGTTCTTTCTCTTTCTTGTTCTCTTGAGCTATACATATTAAAAAATTTGGTAAATAAACTTTTTATTAACACACAAAAAAAAAAAAAAAAAAAAAAGGTAACTGGAAAAAAGATTGAAACTTCAAAGCGACATGATCTTTATGCGCTTGTATTTGAGGTACGAGAATCTATTTTCAATTAATTTGGATACAAGATCTATCTCCGCAAACAATTATGTATGGCTTAGTCCGTTAAATTTGAACAAGTAAACACCTTTTTCCCTTTCAACTTGTATTTTGTTCCACAATTTTATATAAACTAGTCTTTGATGCCTGCACTTTTATTTCGATTAGAGTATTATCTTATGTTTGTATTATTTCTCTTTAACACTTTTAATTCAAAAAAAACGTGAACTCAAATTCAGACGTTAGGAAAACTATTCATATTATCTATTTATAAGTAAGTCAAATGGTTACTTTATTTATTTATAAAAAAAAGTTTCTTTACTTTTATATGAAAAAGTCTACTTTTGTATTAGAAGTATTAAATATTATTATTTTAAAGTACCTATAAACCTATTATTTTTATAAAAATAGGGGTCCCAAATTTGGGAGCCTAAGGAACAAACCTTATTAGGTAAAACTTGCACGGGGCGCCCTATTTGGTCGCCCCCATTTAACTTATACCCATATTTTTAAAATTCTTTAACCTATACCCTAATTTTGACAATTTCAGACGCCCCCTCTTCTTCCCCGTGACCTATGCGCTCCTTTCTTCCTCCTCTTATTTTCATCTTCTTGTTTTCTCTCTCAAACACATAAGACTTTGTATAAGTATTATTGATTGGATCTATAAAGTTTTTATTAAATCTTATCAACTACTATATCTTCCCCTGATCCATCCTTCTTAAACATACAACAGCAACTGACCACTACATGTCCTCTCTTCCAAGTTACATGCCACAAGAATGACACATGCATGTGAACTTTATTATACACAATAGTGACTCTCGCGATCTCTTGGAATTCGCTTACCCTATGCTTTATGATATCATCTCCAGGAAAAACGACAGAAAAGGGCTACAGAACTGAAAAATAAAAGATAGGAAAAATAACTTCAGAACATTATAAAAAAAATCAGTTAAAACATCAGCACAATTTGGCTTAAGTTATATTTTAAAGCCATTTAACTTCAAAGAAAGGCAGAACACAACTTCAGCTCTAAGACTGCTTAAGTTTAGCAAATATAAAACAAAAATTTCAGCTCCTAGAATGTTGAAGTTCAGCAAATACAAAATAAAACTTCAGTCATAGAATGCTGAAGTTCAGCAATTACAAAACAAAACTTCAGCTCCTAGAATGCTGAAGTTCAGTAATTACAAAATAAAATTTCAGCTCCTAAAATGCTGAAGTTCAGCAATTACAAAACAAAAACTTCAGTTAAAACATGATGTAGTTTTATTGAACTGAAATTTTCCATTGCACTATGAACTGAAGTTTGCGTGATTGCCTTTGCAAGTGAGGCCAAACTTCAGGCAAAAATATCTGAAGTTTTGCTTTGATAAGGCTACACTTCAGGCAAAACATTCTGAAGTTCAAACTTTAGATATAAATTTTTGCTACTTCAAGCACGTATGTTTGAAGTTACCTGAAAAGTGGGTACGCTTGCAATTCTTTTTGCAAAGTGGGTATAAGTTATAATGTGACCCAAAAACTGGGTATAGATGCAAATTCCCCCTTCGTTTACTCCCTTATTAGGTAGAACATTAGAGTCGTCCTTGCATCCATCCTGCTCCAATACTTAGAGGCAGATTCGGTATTTAAACGCTATGGGTTCAATTTTTAAAAATTTTAGCATTGAACTCATTATATATTTAAAGTTATGGGTTCATATCTACTATTTTTCTAATTTTAATAAATTTTTAATCTGCGTCGAAAGTTATGAGATTAATTGAACCCGTCGGTGGAACACTACATCCACCTCTGCCAATACTATGTGTGAGATATATCCTCGCCAATCTCCCCATTTCCTTGGGTTACCGACCCAAGGTATTGAAACTTCCTCTCTTGGGGTTGAGTTGTGTATCAAGCCTCATATCCCTGTCCACTTCATGAACTGCATCACTGAACTTGCACTCCAATATTATCTCGTCTCATAAAACTTGCATGATATGTTAAGTAATTAAACACTTTTGGAATATTTTATTATATTTTAACTTATGTTTTGAAGGTCTTCTTTGGTTCTTTGTCATAAACTAGTATCTATGAACGTGTGTTGCACGTTAATAATGACACGTGATGATTTAAATATTTATTTATATGAAGGAATAAAAAAATTAATTAATGAGAGAAATTTTATGTATAATAATACAACAATCATTGAAATGCCAAAAAATATTATTACATTAGCATAATACATGAATTTAAAATAAAAGGGCATCATCAAAACTTATACGAATGATCAATTTTGTCATGTTAGTTAGATAATTATGTATTATAGTTTAAAAGTATTTAATATGATGGTATCCTAATGAACACTTCTTTGTGGATAATATTTTTTTGTGTATGTTTCCTCCTAATGCTTTGGTTGCTCCGCCCTAACCGAAACTCTTGTTGTCGATCTTGATATCCCTCTTGAAAGTGCAACATACACTTGTTCGTGCAAGAAAATATATTGCAGTAAAAATAGTTCAATATTTAGGATGTTTGTCCTTGTGCTTTATTTGTTATATTTGCAAAACATGAATATACTAAAAATTATTTTCACACAAATATAAAAGGATATTCCTTAGTTTTTGAAGACGAAAGTTGAATTCAATGATAAAAATATAAGCCAAACCAGAGCATTCTTCTCAAGAAAAGAAAGCGGACAGGGTGACTGAATTTCACTCTTTATCATTCCTTACTACTCCTCAATTCCCATCAAGTGTTATCTTATTTCCCAAGCCACTTCTCAATCCTCCTTTTTTGATTGATTGAAAGTAGCAAGGAAAGACAAGCAAAAACTTTGTTGGCTCAAGAAGCAACTGAGAAGAGAGAAAGAGTAGTAAAGGAAATACAAGTAGCAGTCTCAGGTCAAAGGAATCAAGGAAGATATCTGCTGCTCTGTAGCTGCCTTCCTCGCTTCGTCTTCGGCTTTCAGAGTTGTGAACTAACCTCTTCCTTTTACAGCCAGACAACTAGCAGATAAGCTGGGCATCTAAAGAACATAAGATCCGAGCTGCCGCCAGGCATAAAATACTTAGAAGCACATTGACCAATATCATAATTTTTGCATGTATGACATTATTGTCAAAACTTCTATATACCATAAGTCAAGGGCGAATCCACCTTTTGTTAAGGGTAGTCAGTTGACCACCCTTCGTCGAAATATTATAAAAAATTATACTGTGTATATAAGTAAAATATTGATTTTAAATATATAAAGCAGATATTGAACACCTTTTGTCAGGAATAATTTTTTACTTCTTTTAAATTTGAACACCCTTGAAAATATCTCTGGCTTCGCCACTACCATCTGTGTGCTATTACATAAGCTATTCGGCGTATTTAAGTTTTTCGGTAGCATGACGAGCATATTTGTTTCAAAATTAACCTATATGCAATGGAAGATCAATTTTAACTTAGTCTGTTATATATACAGTGACATTAACATATGTAAGAAATAATAAACTTGACAATAAACATGTATGGCAGAAGGCCATTTGGTATTAAAGTATTTAAGTATTCTTCTTCGTAGTAATTATTGGTATCATTTTGTAACGATCCGGCCGGTCGTTTTGAGTATTATAACCTCGTTTCGCCCTTTACTGCTCAAGTTATTCTTTACAGTTATTTTATGACTTACCGGGTTAGTTGGTTCGGGCCCGGGAGGATTTCGAAGTGAAATGAGACACTTAGTCTCATAATTGAAGAGATAAGAAGCTCTCTCTAGGCTACAGTTTAGTGAGATGTAAATTGAGATCTTGTAAATTAATTCATGGCTAATTATGGGAAGTACAATGACCACTTTCATTATATTGTCCATAATAGTTGCAATAAAGACTATAAAGAAGTGTATTACGACATGTCTAATAAATGAGAGTTGATTGGTCAAACTAGACCTTACATAGGTGACTAAAAAGTGTCCAAAATATTGGTTAATATAGTGGTAAGTGGACAACCACGTTTAAAACTCTTAAAGTGAGATTTTGAGCTTCAATTTGAGAGGTGCATAAGAGAAGTATATTTATAACAATTAGTGGGTAAAGTTCCACTTGTGTGAAGCCAGTCACAACTGCTATGGGAGTTCATATGGTTTCACCAAGGATATTAATTACTTGGTTCCTCCTTAAAAGACAAGGAATTAAGTGGTCTGTTGTCCATTCATCTAAATAGCTTCAAAAAGATTTGGTCAGCTGCTCAAAAACTCATTGTGCAGCAAGTAAGGGGAAAACAAATTGCATTTGGTGGAAGGCACGGCCACTACTATAGATGAACTACCAAGAAAATGCTAGAATCTTCAAGAACACTGTAAAGAGGAAAACTTGAGGTAAGTCACTTGTGATCATTTCAACTCCATAATATTGAATTATCACCGAATAATCTGACTAGATTATATGTTTTTGAGGTGTAAATCGGGGGTTTGAACTTAGGGATTTGAAAATAAGATTTAAGGTTTTGGGAGTCGAGTTGACATCGGATTTTGGTAAAATTAGTATGGTTAGACTCGTGGTTGAATGGATATCTAGATTTTATAACTTTTGTCGCGTTCCGAGATGTGGGCCCCACATGCGAATTTTGAGCTAAAATTCGGATTTTTATGGGAAAATTGTATTTTTATATGGAATTAATTTCAATAAATTTTATTGACTGAAAAACATTATTTGTGGCTAGATTCGAGGAGTTTGGAGGCCAATTCACGAGGCAAGGGCTTAGCGGAATAAAAATTTCACGGTTTGAGATAAGTAATAATTTTAAATCTGGTCCTGAGGGTATGAAACCCGAGAATTTGGTATCATGTGATTACTTTGGAGGTGACGCACATGCTAGGTGACGGGCGTGTGGGCGTGCACCGAGGATATTGTGACTTGATCCGCCCCGTGAGACTGTAAATTTGAATAACTTGTTGTTAGCTATGTGCTCTCTATGTGTTGTGGAAATATGACTAGAAATCATGTTTAGGCTATATGTTGGTACTGTTGGGACCCACAGAGGTCGTGTACATGTTGAACTATTTGCTTAATTGTTGTTTGTACTCAATCATAGTTTACTTGATTATTTTATCTCAGTCTCTATTGTTCATTATTGATGCATCATATCATTATTGTTTGGGCTGATTTTCACGATTTATGAGTGGCCGAGAGACTGGAGAGATTTATGACTGAGCAAGGTCCAGGGATTGATTGTGAGATATATTATTACAGCACGTGAGTTATCCGTGCGGATCCTTAAATTATACTATAGCACGTGAGTTGGCCGTGCACCACGTGAGTTGGCCGTGTGGATCTTTATATTATACTATAGCATGTGAGTTGGCCGTGCAGATCCAGATATTTATATTATGGCACGTGAGTTGTCCGTGCGGCACGTGAGTTGGCCGTGCAGATTATAGCGCTTGGGCTGTAGGAGCCCTTCCGGATTCTGTACATCCCCAGTGAGCGCGGGTACCCAGTGAGCGCGGGTATCCATTGAGTGTGAATGTTGAGGGCTGAGAGCCGAGTGGTTGAGCCGTTGTGATGAGTTGAGTGACTGTTGCCTGAGAGGATGTACTTGCTTTGCATTTATTAGTGCACTTGGTTGCTATCTGTCATTTTTGTGAAATATCTGAAAGATTTTATATCCGGATTACATGAACTTGAACTGTATAAAATTGATTTGACTTAAACTACCGGATTTGAAAGCATATCTATTCTTTTCTGGAATTACTGAAAGTGAACTATAACTGTGTAGCTCGTCATTATCTTCAGTTCCCTAGTTATTATTCTTACTTGCTGAGTTGGTTGTACTCATACTACACCCTGCACTTCATGTGCAGATCCAGGTGTTCCCGAACATAGCGGGTGTTGATGCTTTCGCGCAATTGATTTTTAGGAAATTTTGAGGTAGCTGCCGTGTTCCGCAGACCTTGTCTCTCCTTCCCTATCTCCTTATTACTGTATTTTGGTCTTAGACTATTATAGACCCTACTTTTCTAGACTTGTATTCATATTAGATGCTCATGTACTCAATGACACCAAGTTTTGGGGAGTGTTCGTATTAGTATTTGTGGGATTTTGTATTGTATTTAATTATGGTATTTTCAAACTTAAGAAAAATGGTGGTTTCTCGAGATTATCGGCTTGCCTAGTATCAAGATAGGCGCCATCCCGACAGGTTGGGATTTTGGGTCGTGACAAGTTGTTATCAGAGCCTAGGTTACATAGGTCTCACGAGTCATGAGCAGGTTTAGTAGAGTCTTGCGGATCGGTACAGAGACATCTGTATTTATCTTTGAGAGGTTGCATAACCCTTAGGAAAATTTCACTTTCTTGTATTCTGTCGTGCAAATTTGTTGATTCCAGAAACTAAATTTTTGTTATTCTATTCTCTCAAAGATGGTGAGAACATTTACTATCGGATCGGACGGTCAGCCACCAGTGACACCAGTTAGGGTCGTGAGAGGCCCGGGCCATGGTAGAGGCAGGGGTTGAGGTAGAGGTAGAGGTCGAGGTGTAGCTCGTACCCCAGTTGGTCCAGCACATGTAGTACCACTAGTTTCTCCAGCTTAGGCACCATCTGTGCCCATTGAGATTCCAGGCCTTCATGAGACTTTGGCCCAGATATTGGCAGCTTGCACTGGTCTTGCTAAGGTGGTTTTGGCTCAGGACGCACCTGCCACTTCTCAGGTCGGGGGATGTACTCATACCCCCGTTGCCCATACTACAGACCAGGTAGTACAGGGACTTCAGATACCGGGGAAACTACCAGCCCAGCCGGTTGCAGCTGCTGAGACCCCGGTAGTTCCTGTTATGGCAGATGATGAGCAGGGGAGACTTGAGAGATTTGAGAGGCTTCGACCTCCACCATTTAGCGGTACTGAGTCAGAGGATGTTCAGAGTTTTCTGGATAGGTGTCAATGGATGCTTCGAACAACGAGTATTCTAAAGACCAGTGGGGTCTCATTCACTACTTTTCAGTTTTCTGGGGCTGTACTCAGATGGTGGGAGACTTACAAGAGGCGTAGGCCTATTGGCGCAGCACCCCTTACTTGGCAGTAGTTCTCTGTGGTCTTTTTGGAGAAGTTCGTACCTCAATCCCGCAGAGAGGAGCGACGCAGATAGTTTGAGCAGCTTCGCCAATATGATATGTCCATGATGCAGTACGAGATGATATTTTCGGAGTTGGCTTGTCACGCAGTATGGTTGGTTCCCACTGATAGGGAGAGGATTAGGAGGTTCATTGATGGCCTCACATTTTAGCTGTGGTTACTTATGACTAGAGAGAGAGTGTCTGGTGCTACTTTCGACGAGGTTGTCGACGTTGCTCGTCAGATTGAGATGGTTCGCAACCAGGAGCGGGTTGAGAGGTAGGTTAAGAGGCCTCGTGGTTTCGGTGATTTCAATGGTGTTCCTTCAGGGGGTCAGTTTTACCGCGGTAGGGGTCGTTCTTACAGGCATGCTCAGGCGGGTCGTCCAGCTCATCGTGGTGCATCAGAAGCCACGGTTCTTACAATGCTCACTCAGGATAGTCTTCATTCAGTGCACTACCAACACAGAGTTCTCATCGTGCCTCGTCCGCACAGGCTTCTGTAGGTTATTCCTCGGGTTATCAGGAGAAACAATTCCGTCAGAGGAGGGGTTGTTTTGAGTGCGGAGAATTTGGTCATTTCAAGAGAGAGTGTCCTAGGCTGTTGAGTGGGGATCCACAGTAGAGTTCTATACTGATGGCACCAGCACCAGCAGTTACACCACCCGCCCAGCCATCTCGGGGTGGGGGTCAAGCAGCTAGGGGTCGCCCAAGAAGGGGAGGCCGATCAGGAGGCGGACATGCTCGATTTTATGCTTTTCCTACCAGACCAGATATTGCTGCCTCAGATGCAGTGATCACATGTATTGTTTTAGTATGCCATATGGAGGCTTCAATCCACTTATTCATATGTATCATTGTATTTTGCTCATTATCTGGATATGCCCTATGAGTCCTTAGTTTCACATGTTTGTGTATCTACACCGGTGGGCGATATTATTATTGTGGATCATGTGTATCGGTCGTGTATGGTAACTATTGGGGAACTGGAGACTAAAGTTGATCTCTTATTACTCGGTATGGTTGATTTCGATATAATACTGGGTATGGATTGGTTATCTCCATGTCATGCTATTTTGGACTATCACGCAAAAATCGTGACGTTGACGATGCCGGGGTTGCCAAATGTTGAATGAAGGGGTTCTCTTGATCTTGTTCCTAGCAGGATAATTTCTTATTTGAAGGCCCAACGCATGGTTGGAAAGGGATCCTTTTCATATTTGGCTTTTGTAAGAGATGTTGATACAGATACTCCTATTATTGATTTAGTACCGGTCGTGCGAGACTTTCCGGATGTATTTCCTGCAGACCTGTAGGGTATGCTACCCGACAAGGATATTGATTTCAGTATTGACTTGGTGCAGGGCACTCAACCCATTTCTATTCCTCCGTATCGTATGGCACCGGCTAAGTTAAAGAAATTGAAAGAGAAAATTTAGGAACTCCTTGAGAAGGGGTTTATTAGGCCTAGTCACCTTAAGGTGCACCGGTTCTGTTTGTGAAAAAGAAAGATAGTACTATGCGGATGTGCATCGATTATAGGCAGTTGAACAAAGTTGCAATCAAAACTAAATATCCCTTGCCGCGTATTGATGACTTATTTGACCAGTTTCAAGGAGCGAGGGTGTTCTCCAAAATTGATTTGAGGTCTGGGTATCACCAGTTGAAAATTCGGGATTCGGATATTCTCAAGACACTATTCAGAACTCGTTATGGCCACTATGAATTTCTTGTGATGTCTTTTGGGTTAACTAATGCCCCAACAGCATTTATGCATTTGATGAATAGTGTATGCTAGTCATATCTTGATTTATTTGTCGTAGTATTTATTGATGATATTCTAGTGTACTCACGTAGCCAGGAGGAGCATGCACAACACTTGGGGTATTGTATTACAGAGGCTGAGAGAGGAGAGACTTTATGTCAAATTCTCTAAGTGTGAGTTCTGGCTTAGTTCGGTGGCATTTTTGGGACATATAGTGTCCAGTAAAGGAATTAAGGTGGATCCGAAGAAAATAGAGGCAGTTCAGAATTGGCTCAGGCCATCTTCAGTTACTGAGATTCGAAGTTTTCTCAGCTTGGCCAGTTATTATCATCATTTTGTGGAGGGATTCTCGTCTATTGCATCGCCTATGACTAAATTGACCCAGAAAGGTGCTCCGTTCAGGTGGTCGGATGAATGTGAAGAGAGCTTTCAGAAGCTCAAGACAACTTTGACTAGAGCTCTAGTATTGGTGTTGCCTACAAGCTCAGAGTCGTATACTGTATATTATGACGCGTCGCGTATTGTTCTTGGCACAGTACTTATGCAAGACGGTAGGGTGATTGCCTATGCGTCCAGACAGTTAAAGGTACATGAGAAGAATTATCCAGTCCATGACCTTGAGTTAGCAACTATTGTTCATGCCTTAAAACTCTGGCGACAATACTTATACGGTATCCAGTGTGAGGTATATACAGATCATCGGAGTCTACAACATTTGTTTAAACAGAAGGATCTTAATTTGCGGCAGCGAAGGTGGTTAGAGTTGCTTAAGGATTATGACATTACTATTCTCTATCACCCCAGAAAGGACAATGTGGTGGCCGATGCCTTGAGTCATGGGGGGAGAGTTTGGGCAACTTAGCATACTTACCGGTAGCAGAGAGGCCTTTAGCATTGGATGTTCAGGCCTTGGCCAACCAGTTTGTTAGATTGGATGTTTCTGAACCGAATCGAGTTTTGGCTTGTGTGATTTCTCGGTCTTCTTTATATGATCGCATCAGAGAGCGCAAGTATGGTGATCCACACCTGCTTGTCCTTAAGGACACGGTTTAGCACGGTGATGCCAAGGAAGTCACTATTGGAGATGATGGTGTATTACGGATGCAGGGTAGGCTATGTGTGCCTAATGTAGATGGTTTGCGTGAGTTGATTCTCCAGGAAGCTCACAGTTCACGGTACTCTATTCATCTAGGTGCCGCAAAGATGTATCAGGATTTGAGGCAACACTATTGGTGAAGGCGAATGAAGAAAAATATAGTTGGATTTGTAGCTCGGTATTTAAATTATCAACAGGTAAAGTATGAACATCAGAGGCCGGGTGGATTGGTTCAGAGACTTGAGATTACGGAATGGAAATGAGAGCATATTACCATGGATTTCGTAGTTGGGCTCCCACGGACTTTGAGAAAATTTGATGTTGTTTGGGTGATAGTAGATCAGTTGACCAAATCTGTGCATTGTATTCCAATTGGTACTAATTATTCTTCAGAGCGGTTAGCTGGGATTTATATTCGTGAGGTTGTTCGCCTACACGGAGTACCAGTTTCCATCATATCAGATCGGGGCACGCAGTTTACATCGCATTTTTGGAGAGCAGTGCAACGAGAATTGGGCACAGAGGTTCAGTTGAGTACAACATTTCACCCTCAGACGGACGGACAGTCCGAGCACACTATTCAGATATTAGAGGATATGTTACGCGCTTGCATCATTGATTTTGGGGGTTCGTGAGATCAATTTTTTCCATTCATGGAGTTTGCTTACAATAACAACTATCAATCGAGTATTCAGATGGCTCCATATGAGGATTTGTATGAGAGACGGTACCGGTCTCCGGTGGGTTGGTTTGAGCCGGGTGAGGCTAGGCTATTGGGTACTGACTTGGTTCGGGATGCGTTAGAGAAGGTCAAAGTGATTCAAGAACGGCTTCACACGGCACAGTCTAGACAGAAA
Organism: Nicotiana tomentosiformis; assembly: GCF_000390325.3. Taxonomy (NCBI): domain Eukaryota; kingdom Viridiplantae; phylum Streptophyta; class Magnoliopsida; order Solanales; family Solanaceae; genus Nicotiana; species Nicotiana tomentosiformis. Next base: position 7,855,928 of record NC_090822.1, read on the forward strand.
AGTTATGCTGACAAGAAGGTTCCTGATATTGTTTACATGATTGGGGAGAAGGTTCTGCTTAAGATCTCACCCATGAAGGGCGTGTTGAGGTTCGGGAAAAAAGGCAAGTTGTGCCCTCAGTATATTGGGTCCTTTGAGATACTTAAGAAAATTGGAGAGGTGGCTTACGAACTTGCTTTGCCACCTAGTATATCAGGTGTCCATCCATTGTTCCATGTATCCATGCTTCGAAAGTATGCCGGGGATCCATCTCATATTTTGGATTTTAGTACAGTGCAGCTGGACGGTAATTTGACTTATGATGTGGAGCTGGTGACTATTTTAGACCGGCAGGTTCAAAAGCTAAGGTCAAAGAACATAGCATCAGTGAAGGTACAATGGAGAGGCCAGCCAGTCAGAGAAGCTACTTGGGAAATTGAGCAGGAGATGCACAGCAAATATCCACACCTATTTGAAACTCCAGGTATGATTCTAAACTAGTTCGAGGACGAATATTTGTTTAAGAGGAGGAGAATGCAATGATCCGGCCGGTCGTTTTGAGTATTATAATCTCATTTTGCCATTTACTGCTCAAGTTATTCTTTACAGTTATTTTATCATTTACCGGGTTAGTTGGTTCGGGTCCAGAAAGATTACGGAGTGAAATGAGACACTTAGTCTCATAATTGAAGAGATAAGAAGCTCTCTCTAGGCTACAGTTTAGTGAGATGTAAATTGAGATCTTGTAAATTAATTCATGGCTAATTATGTGAAGTGCAATGAGCACTTTCATTATATTGTCCATAATAGTTGCAATAAAGACTATAAAGAAGTGTATTACGACATGTCTAATAAATGAGAGTTGATTGGTCAAACTAGACCTTGCATAGGTGACTAAAAAGTGTCCAAAATATTGGTTAATATAGTGGTAAGTGGACAACCACGTTTAAAACTCTTAAAGTGAGATTTTGAGCTTCAATTTGAGAGGTGCATAAGAGAAGTATATTTATAACAATTAGTGGGTAAAGTTCCACTTGTGTGAAGCCAGTCACAACTGCTATGGGAGTTCATATGGTTTCACCAAGGATATTAATTGCTTGGTTCCTCCTTAAAAGACAAGGAATTAAGTGGTCTGTTGTCCATTCATCTAAATAGCTTCAAAAAGATTTGGTCAGCTGCTCAAAAACTCATTGTGCAGCAAGTAAGGGGAAAACAAATTGCATTTGGTGGAAGGCACGGCCACTACTATAGATGAACGACCAAGAAAATGCTAGAATCTTCAAGAACACTGTAAAGAGGAAAACTTGAGGTAAGTCACTTGTGATCATTTCAACTCCATAATATTGAATTATCACCGAATAATCTGACTAGATTATATGTTTTTGAGGTGTAAATCGGGGGTTTGAACTTAGGGATTTGAAAATAAGATTTAAGGTTTTGGGAGTCGAGTTGACATCGGATTTTGGTAAAATTAGTATGGTTAGACTCGTGGTTGAATGGATATCTAGATTTTATAACTTTTGTCGCGTTCCGAGATGTGGGCCCCACATGCGAATTTTGAGCTAAAATTCGGATTTTTATGGGAAAATTGTATTTTTATATGGAATTAATTCCAATAAATTTTATTGACTGAACCGCATTATTTGTGGTTAGATTCGAGGCGTTTGGAGGCCAATTCATGAGGCAAGGGCTTAGCGGAATAAAGATTTCACGGTTTGAGGTAAGTAATAGTTTTAAATCTGGTCCTGAGGGTATGAAACCCAAGAATTTGGTATCATGTGATTACTTTGGAGGTGACGCACATGCTAGGTGACGGGCGTGTGGGCGTGCACCGAGGATATTGTGACTTGATCCGTCCCGTGAGACTGTAAAGTTGAATAACTTGTTGTTAGCTATGTGCTCTCTATGTGTTGTGGAAATATGACTAGAAATCATGTTTAGGCTATATGTTGGTACTGTTGGGACCCACAGAGGTCGTGTACATGTTGAACTATTTGCTTAATTGTTGTTTGTACTCAATCACAGTTTACTTGATTATTTTATCTCAGTCTCTATTGTTCATTATTGATGCATCATATCATTATTGTTTGGGGTGATTTTCACGATATATAAGTGCCCGAGAGATATATTATTACATCACGTGAGTTGTCCGTGCGAATCCTTATATTATACTATAGCGCGTGAGTTGGTCGTGCACCACCTGAGTTGTCTGTGTGGATCCTTATATTATACTATAGTATGTGAGTTGGTCGTGCAGATCCAGATATTTATATTATGGCACGTGAGTTGCCCGTGCAGATTATAGCGCTTGGGCTATAGGAGCCCCTCCGAAGTCTGTACACTCCCAGTGAGTGCGGGTAGTCGGGTACCCATTGAGTATGAGTGTTAAGAGTTAAGAGCCGAGTGGTTGAGCTATTGTGATGAGTTGAGTGATTGTTGCCTGAGAGGCTGTACTTGCATTGCATTTGTTGTTGCACTTGGTTTCTATCTGTCATTGTTGTGAAATCTCCGAAAGATTTTATATCTGAATTACATGAACTTGAACAGTATAAAATTGATTTGACTTAAGCTGCCAGATTTGAAAGCATGTCTATTCTTTTCTGGAATTACTGAAAGTGAACTATAACTGTGTAGCTCGTCATTATCTTCACTTCCCTAATTATTATTGTTACTTGCTGAGTTGGTTGTACTCATCCTACACCCTGCACTTCATGTGCAGATCCAGGTGTTCCCGAACATAGTTGGTGTTGATCCTTTCGCGCAATTGAGTTTCAAGAAATTTTGAGGTAGCTGTCGTGTTTCGCATACCTTGTCTCTCCTTCCCTATCTCCTTATTACTGTATTTTGGTCTTACACTATTATAGACCGTGCTTTTTCAGACGTGTATTCATATTAGATGCTCATGTACTCAATGACACCAAGTTTTGGGGAGTGTTCGTATCAGTATTTTTGGGATTTTGTATTGTATTTAATTATGGTATTTTCAAACTTAAGAAAAATTATGGTTTATCGAGATTATCGGCTTGCCTAGTATCAAGATAGGTGCCATCACGACAAGTTGGTATTTTGGGTCGTGACACATTTTCTGTTGAGTCAAAAACTGAAAAATATTTTATTTTTATTATAAAATTTTGCAATCAATCTTTTATTTAGTTGATGAACATATTCATTTTTGCTAGCTAAGATATCTTTTTAATTCTATCATGCGATTTGCACAAATTGCGTTTTAATATAATGATAGAAATATTTCTCTTATTAAATGCACTACTATTACCATTGGGATTGATAACCAAGTGTTCAGAAAAAATCAAATCATATTTTATTGGATACTTTTCTTCGTTTCCAACACGAAGCAAAAAGACACTGAATACTGGATCTGATCTTACTTTATATTTCTTGTCAGTTGAATCATTTTCATTTGAGGCCAGAAGTATAAATTTGACAAGCTAGCTTTTACAGTCTCTGCTTTTTTTGAATTTGGAACTACTGGTAGTACTTGACAGAAATCACCTCCCAAACCATTAATTTTCCACCAAACGATTCATTAATAAGAACTTCGGACAATCATTTCGATCATTTGACACTTTGCCATAAGTGCTTCATCCCATATTATCAATTTTGCTTTCCTTATAAATTTAGCACCATTACTCTGCTTTGAATATTTGTGATTGTTATTTAAGTTATCTGAAAAGGTATATCAAATCTAAAGTAGGTGGCCTCACAATAAAATCGTTGTTGGCACACCACTTGCTATTATTGCTAACAGTGGCATGCCTCTTGATATGATATTTGCAAGTAATGCATGACATAGAAATATAATTTTGATTCTGACGGAGGCATCTATAAAGAATAATCTCGTTATATCAGAGCCGACTCTTTATAATATAGTCTTGAAAGCTTGTTCTTGATTATGATTTAGTTTTGATTGCGCTTCCTCATTCACTTGTATAGCATTTTGATTCTTAATAATATACTAACTATTTTACTTTGCGTTCTAACGCTCTTTTATGGAATAAATTTATGTATCATAAGTTTTTTTTAACTTGAATAAGAATTTTACTCATATGATAAATTTAAAAAAATAATTGAATTGGATTCTCTTGCTAAATAATTAATTAAAAGATTTAATTATTTATTTTTAGTATAAAAAATAATTTATTCTATGTTGATTCAGATCTTAATATTAGTTTATCTCTTGTTTTGAATATTTAATCTTAATTATAATTTTATCCACTATAAATTTTATTTGTAAAGATGTAACGACCCGACCGATCGTTTTGAGTATTACAACCTTGTTCCCCCATTTACTATTCAATTTATGCTTTACAGTTGTTATGTGACTCGCTGGGGTGATTGGTTCAGGTCCGGTGATGTTTTGGAATGAATTCAAACACTTAGTTCCAAGGCTTAAAGTTTAAGTTAAAATAGTGATCGGATGTCGACTTATGTGCAAACGACCACAGAATAGAGTTTTGATGATTCCAATATCTTTGTATGGTGGTTTTGGACTTAGAAGCGTATCCGAACAATTATTTGGAAGCCCGTAGCTAAATAAGGCTTGAAATGGCGAAAATAGAATTTTAAGTTTGGAAGTTTCATCAGGGAGTTGACCTATTTTATATCAGGGCCAGAATCCGATTCTGAAAATTGGAATAGGTCTCTTATGTTATTTATAATTTATGTGCAGAATTTGAAGTCAATCGGACTTGATTTGATAGGTTTCGGCGTTGAATGTAGAAGTTGAAAGTTCTTAGTTTCATTAAGCTTGAATTGGGGTATGATTTATGGTTTTAGCGTTGTTTGATATGATTTGAGGATTCGACTAAGTTCGTATAATACTTTAGGACTTATTAGTATATTTGGTTGAGATCCTGGAGGCCTCGGGTGAGTTTCGGATGGTTAACGGATCGAAATTTGGACTTAGAACAAAGCTGGAACTTTTTTGTCATCTAATGCAGAAGCGAGCGTGAGAGCGCAGAAGCGAAAAAAGGAAAATGGAGTAGTGGCTGCAGGTGCGAAGGAAAATTTCGCATTTGTGCGACCGCAGATGCGGACGAAGGATCGCAGGTGCACTTGGGACCGCAGAAGCGGACGCTTCATCGCAGAAGCGAGTCCGTAGAAGTGAAGGCTATCGCAGAAGTGGGAGATTTGCCGCAAAAGCGGAACTGCATATGCGGTTAAAAATTTCACAGAAGCGGAACCTATGGGAAATATACAAAAATAGATGTTTCCGAGATTTTCCATTTGGTCATTTCCAACACGGGTTTGGGGCGATTTTCAAAGAGAATTCACGGGAAACTTGAGGTAAGTCACTCATGATCATTGTTAGTCAATAATATTTGGATTATCATTGAATATTTTGACTAGATTACGTATTTTGATGTGAAATTAGAAGATTTGGGATTAAGGATTACAATATAAGAATTTAAGATTTGAAGGTCGAGTTGATATCGGAATTTGGTAAAAATTGGTATGGTTGGACTCATGGTTGAATGGACGTTCATATTTTGTAACTTTTGACGGGTTCCGTGACGTGGCCCCCACGAGCGATATTTGAGTTAAATTTCAAAATTTTATTGAAAAATCTGTATTTGCATATGGAATTAATTCCTATAATTTGTATTGACTGAATCGAATTAATTATGACTAGATTCGAGCCGATCGGAGTCGAAAAATTGAGGGAAAGGCATTCTTATTGACTGATTGAGCTTGGCTTGAGGTAAGTGGCTTGTCTAACCCTATGTGGGAGAAATCCCCTTAGGATTTGATATTGTTGTAATATTTTGTGATATGTGAGCACGTGTACGCGAGGTAACGAGTACGTACACGGGCTAAATTTGGAAATATCGGTTCTTGCTGAGTAGTCTTCTTTTATTTTCTTTAACTGAGTTGCCTTAGCATATGTAGTGATCATGTTTAGCCTAGTATCAGATGCCTACGTGCCTTAACTCTTACGTGCAATATGTGCAACTTGCTTAGCTGAATTACCTTCTTTCCTTGATTTGATTTAAATCTTTAACTATAAGATTTCTTGCTGAAAATTTGTTGTTCCTCACTGCATATTTACTTTTGGGACTATGAGGCGGTTCCTCAGGAGACCCCCTGTACTGCATATTTACTTTTGGTACTACGAGGCGGTTTCTCGGGAGATCCCCTATACTGTTTATTTACTTTTGAGACTACGAGGCGGTACCTCGGGAGAGCCCATGTTGTTTACCTCTAATTGTTGTGTTGTTATCTTTCTGTATAATTCGTTTATTTCTCAATCACTTCATTACATTATTATAAATTTCTTCCTTATTTATTTTTATTTCTAGTGCGGTCTGACCTGACCCCGTCACTACTCTACCCAGGTGGCACTTACTGGGTACCGTTGTGGTGTACTCATACTACGCTTCTACACATCTTTTTGTGCTGATCCAGGTACTTCCTATCAGACCAGGTATCAGTGAACTAGTTGTACACGGACACTTCAAGGTACATCTGTCAGCGCCTGCAAACCTTGGAGTCCCTCTCTATCCTTATCATGTTGTTTTCCTTATTTTAGTAGACTCTGATGTATAGAGATATTAGTATTTTTCTTAGAAACTTGTGGCTTGTTTCTACCGAGTTGTGGGAGATTGTAGTTCTTTGACTTGCAGTTTTCATTTATTACAACTATTGATGTTTGAGTTTCAGACTCTTATTATGTTATTCCATAATTCTTTAGGCTTACCTAGTCTTACAGACTAGGTGCCATCACGACATCCTACGGAGGGTGAATTGGGGTCGTGTCAAAAGAGTAAAAGATTTATATGACATTTCACTTTTAGATCTTTATGTTTGTAGAATTATTAGTGGTATTGACTCTTACAAACTATTTTTTCTCTCTTTCTCACACATTTATATTCTTAAATATTTTCTTAGGTGTTGTTTAATAATTGGGTAATTTTCAATATTACACGAAAATTTGATATAAAAAAAATATTATTTGAGTAGGAAAATAGTTCAAATATAATATAAAAATATATTATCGTGGGGGTATTTTTTTTCAATTTTAACTCTTTATGCAGTCCATTTAATATTATTTTGTTTGGTATTGGACAATATGGAGTGGTAATGTATTGTCAATACAGAGGATTCTACTGAAATTAATTTTATTAAACCTTCCTACATATTTTTAATAAGAATGTAATAGACAAATTTTATTAATTTTAAAATCTTAAATATTAAAAATTTGCAAAGACGGTATTGTAGTCCAAAAAAATAGGTTATTGCAGTTATGTCATTTCCCTATGAGTTCTTCCGCTTAATATTTTAGGGCTATTTTGGTATATTAATATTGTATTTATACTTTTATAATAAAATAGACTCTCCTTTTTCTAAATGAATTTGGACAATATAATGCATTCTCAAATTAAATTAGTGATAGAACATTATAATACGTTTTCGAATTAAATTAGTAATAGAAATTTTTAAGAAGTATATTCTAAAAGTAATAGGATTACATGACTAAAGATATTTACTTGTTTAATTTTATATGAATTAGACCGCCCTAAAGTAATTATACTAATAGGATTCCTAACGTGTAGTATTATATCCTAAAACTAATAGGATAATAGGCTAATATCTAAAATTCGATTATGTCCTTTTATTATGAGTCATTATGCTTAACATTATAAGGTTATTTTTGTTGTAGATATAGATTTATGTCCACTTAAATATCGCTCCCTCTGTTCCACTTCATAGAATACTGATTTTAGAAGTCAAACGTCTTTTTGCTTTGATTGATACTTATTAATACACTGTTTAAACATTTTTAAAATTTTATAAAATCATAATGATTTCTAGTACTTTTTTATGTCATTTTGCTGAAAGGGATATCAAATTGCTGGAGAAATAAATTCTTGGCACCGCAGAGCCTATAATATATAAACCACATGGCATTTCTCTACAGTATAATCCTTTTTTGGCTATCATAAATCAATCGAGGATTGATGCGGCATAGATAATAAATTTCATTACTCAAAAATCAATCAACTATTCGAAATTACCATTCGAAATTACCTAGTAAAGTCACGTTTAACAAAAAAAAAAATTACTTAACTATTTCTATCACTCAACAAAATTGCTCAAGCTTTCGGTGGCTAAATACCCATTTTACCCTTTAAATTATCAACTTTTATCTTTAGGATACTTTGTATATCAGATAACTCTGAAAGAGAATAAGCAGGGGAAAAAAGAGGCAAACCATTACACGTCTACAATAGTTTGCTTAAAGCATTGGAATATCTCCAATTCATAGGGTATTCAGGCACTACATTCTTCCTCTACATAGCTCCATCACAATACTTCCCTTTTCTACAAAGAAGCTGCCACACAAGTTGCTAAATGTTAATCCCGTAGCGGTTCAATTCCAACGAGCCTTTCGAACTAGTACTATTAGTAATCGAGTCTATAGTTACTACCTTACGAAATTCAGTTTATACAAAAAGTAAAACCAGCTTAATCCAAGAGGATAGCTTATTCTATTCTGCCTCGTTTTCATTTCTTTTTCGTTTCTCCCCCCTCACTCCTGTACTCAGTGCTCTCAAAGCATCTAAAACATCCTTCATCATTGGCCTTTCTTCTGGTTCCAGATTCATGCAGAGGAATACCAGACGTGTGATATCAAATGCAGTTGGATGATCAACTTCTTTGAAGCATTCATTAACCAAATATTTTTCACTAAGTGAAGCCTCCTTTAAAACTGAATTTTTCACAATCACAGGATTCTCGCGAAAATTAAATTTCTTTTTGCTTATTAGCTCCAGAAGTAGAAGACCAAATATATAAACATCAGACTTCATCGTCCGCTCACCTGTATCGATCCAGAAAATATAAGAACAGAACTGCACTTAGTAATGAAAAGCAGATAAATAATGTAAACAATAGTATACACATAATATAAACATCAAATATGATGAAGATTCTCCACAGGGGGGAAGCTAAGAGTCATAATTCCTAATTCAGACTTCTTTTTACTAGCTCTTTTTCTGTTTCAGCAAAAAACATAAAAACATATGAGGGTCATGGCAGAGTCAGCTGCCGAGCTGAGGAGTTAATGCCAGGGGCGGAGCTAAAAGCCCGAGTATTGGTTCGCCGAACCCAGTATCTTTTGCTCAAAAAATGTATTTGTGTTAAAAAAAATCATTAAATATGTACAAATATGAAATTTAAACCCCAGTTATCAGTACTTAAAGTCGTCGTTCCAAAATCCAAACCCCATAAAATTGAATTCGGTTAATGCACACTAATGAACAATGCATAGAAACAAGGCATCACAAGACGTCTTCAGTATAGGATATCTAGATAACAAACAACAAACAACATCAACTTGTTTGGAATCTTTTCCTGCACACTTTTGGGATAAAAGTGGGTGATGTCAGCAACCACAAAAGAGCTACTAAGTAGCTGGATGTGCTGTAACGGGAACAAAGAGTTGAAGGAAATCTGGAGGACCATTCTAGCATGTGTTTTACGGCCTATTTGGAAGGAGAGGAATCACAGATGTTTCAAAGGAAAGGCATCATCAAATACATGTTTCAAAACAGAGAAGTTTATTTTAGTTTAGAATTCTGGTATAACTTGATTGATGCATACAGTGTGGAAAAGATGATAGAATCTACTAGTAGCTTACAGAAGATCGAGTCATTGTACTCTAAAGAATTTAAGTTACGTACACTGACACCATGAAGGATTTTTTACACGATCAGTGAATTTCAACCTGTGATAGCAGGTTAATTACCATTTTTACCAGATTACTAATTAGTGCTTATCAAGAGATTTTTCTGTAATTACCTAATAATTGATTTGATTGCGTAAATATATTTTACACTGCAGTGCATGGAACATACCATTTCTATCACAGTTTCATAACTAACCGTAGGCTCCAACACATATTCCAGTTAGAGTTTGTTTTGTCCAACAACTAAACCTAATTTGCTTATTACTTGGGTACTAAGGAGAATAGAACAAGAAAAAATGCAAAGAAAAAGAAAAAAGTGGCCGGGTTTAATTGATGAAACCGACCTCAAATAAAAAGCGTTGCATCATGAAAAAACATGGACAACTACAAGAAAATCTTTAATCTAAAGCATGAAAACATCAGAGATGATGAGGTCTGAGTAAACATGCCTGCTACAACCTCTGGAGCTTCCCTGCCAACACGAGCTTTAACAGGAATTTTACAATCTTCGCTCACATGATTTGAAAAGTGACCAAAGTCAAATACTTTTATATTTACTTCCTGCAAGCCAAAACAATTTCCAGGTTCCAACAAGCCAGTAAGGTAATGATGTGTTAACATCTTCAAGTATCTAAGAGAAATAAAAAGTCGAGAAGACGGCCAAGGGTTCAAACTCAACCTCATCTATCATAATGCATGAAGCAGTAACACTGCCAACTGCAACACTCTTTTCATGCAACCATGCCAAGAGATCTGCAAGTTGAGTTGCCACTTTTATCCGGTCATCCCACCCAAAGTCATCTGCGAACGAGGAAAAAAAAACATAAAGGATGTGCTAAAACCACACAAATTTCGCACTGAACAGTCATTCAACATAATAGTCAAGGTAATAAATACCAGCCAGAAGCACATCAGACAAGACTCTGGTGAATTTTTCATCATAGACAGCTGCAAGCCTCGTCTCATAACAGTACCTATACAACTTCGACAAATTTGGATGCGTATTTACTCTTTCATCTGTGAATAACTCGATCTCGTCCTACAAAAGAAACCTTGACATCATTTTACCCAAAATAATAGACAAGAAATCAAATTCAGACCAATCTTGCAAACATACACAAAATTTATGTAGACGTTGAGTATGCTCGTCTCCCAAAGGAAGGAGAAAATCCCATGTCTTTACAATCGCCGGTCGCTTTTCAGATCCTTCACCAATGGTGCCACAAAACAATCTTCCTGAAAGAGTCTTCTGAATCAAGCTCTCAGGCTTGAAATCAGTAATGTTTTGCAACTCGGAGTAGGTGCAAAGCTTCACCTCACCAACTATCATTGGCTCAATTGAGAACTTGAAGCTGCATATTGGCAAACATACAAGAACATTCGGAGAAGAAATAATAACATTGTGGATGTCAATCAAGTTCAAAAACCATTTTGAAAAACTGATTCAAATGCAAAGATGTTGTTATAAGTTCATACATCAACAATAGTGACTAGTTCTTTTTCCTTTTTTGATAACCAAGATATTCCCGAGAGCCGGTGGCGCACGGTTCAAAACTCAACGAATAATGGGTGTGCCCCTCTACCTTTCTACACTTATATACCAGTACGCTTCGCAACCTTGACGCTCGCCAAACCTGCACATCACCTGCTGCGCTATTACCACCAGAACCAAAGTCCTGGTGCTATCAGTGACTAGTTTTTTATACTAAACTATTTAATACTTATATTCATTGATAAAGGTTTTCCTTAGCAATTTAATATATCATTTTGCAAATGATAATTGCTTGCGAGTCAAAGCAAGAGGGCAATACAAAATTGGCAGATTCACTGCAGCTAATTTCGGGTGTTAATTAAGCTCACCTCAAACAAAACTATAACAACTATTTATTATATTGGCAGAACCTAACTCTCTCTGATGAAAAAAATAAAATAAAATAAACCCTAGACAAAAATTGACATAAGCACAACACAACCCTATACTATTCCTTTAGAAAGAGAGATAATGAAAAAACCTTTGGTAATAGTTGCATCTTTCATAGAAAAAGGCTAGCATTCCGTTAGCGATGCTGTCGATGAACATAGGGTGGCGCCAATTGGGAGATTCCTCCTTGTTAAAAATTTGAAAGTAATAAGGTGAAAAGTCCCATTCCTCCAACTTCTTTCGGATCATCTCAAACCCCCCACGCTTCTCCTCCTCGTCTCTAATCTGAACGTCTGTCATTTTTTTTCTAGGGCACACAACACAAAAGGGGAAAATGAGGGTTTTGGTGCTGAGCGCTTGAAATAGAAGGGAATTTTCTACCCGGCCCGAATCCGGATAATTGAGTACGGAAAACCGAAGGATTGTATACAAGGAAAAAAAGAAAGAAGAATTTTTCCTCTTTTCTCCCGTTCATTCCGTTCCAATTCATGTGAATATGTTTGATTTGACACGTAATTTATTAAAAAAAAAATTAAAATTTACAGTTCTAAACAATTAGAAAATGGGTCCAAAGTATTTATATGGTTATAAAAACTTTTCATTAATGGTAAAATTATAAGTTTAAGCAAAATTATTTCCAAATTTAAAAAGGGGGTCATTCTTTTTGGAACAGACCAAAAAAGAAATAGGTTCACATAAATTGGAACGGAGTTAGTATTACTTTTCTTTTGGATAATATAGCACTTTTGGTGCATTAATTATTAGTGTTATTTGTACATTATACCCCTTTACAATTTTAAAATTAAGAAAATAATCTTTTTAGATTTCTTATGTGTGAAAACACATCTCTTAGTAAAAGTAAATCTCATACGTATAAAAAAGAGAGGCAAGGTTATAAAATAAAAAATAAATTTGTAAAGAACCACAAAACTACCCATTTGTGCTATAATAATAGTAAATTCTGATTTTGGTTTTTATGATATATGACTAAATATATTTAATTAATTAAATTGTGTATTTGTTATCCTTTTATGTAAGAAATATTTAGCTTTTTTTAGAACTATATTATCCTAAAATAGAGAGTAACATTAAAAACTTAACATAACACATGCATAATTAAATCGAGTTATAATTAATTAATCGATAAACTAGCTTTCCTTAAAGGTCAAATGAATTGGATTGAGATTTATGAAAGAGTAGATAATTTATTCTCTTATGTCCAATAACTTATGCTAGTGGGAGGGAGCAGTACCCGTTTAATTAGTCGAATACGCACAGTGTGGAAACAAAATAATTTTGTAAATTCTTGAAAATTCAAAAGTCGAGGGATGAGAAGTAAAAATTCCATTGAATGTTGAATTTGCTTAGTTCAATATCATCGGGCGGAGCTAGAGTGCCCCGATCGGATCACACTAAATCCGGTAACTTTGGTTCGAACCATGTATATGCAGTGGTGGAACCAAAATTTACGTTAAGAGTTGTCAAAATATATAAAAGTAAACATATAATAAAATTAAGTGGAGTCAATACATAATATATATATATATATATATATATATATATACATATAATTTTTTTACCTACCTACACAATTTATTTTTCTCGCGCAAGGGGTGTGATTTGACATAACTTTTTATAAGGTGGCTCCGCCACTGCTTATATGTCTTAAACAATTATTTAAATATGTATTAATTATTAACGTAGGTCGGGATTGTGAATTACAAATGTCACAATTGTATGCCGTTAATATGAATTCAAATTCTCAAGGCTCAGCTATACCAAGCACCAAAACCTCTCTTTTTTCCCCCATTTGGTTCGTTCTCCTTTGTGTGTGTGTGCCCTAGAAAAAACTAATGACTGACGTTCAGATGAGAGACGAGGAGGAGAAGAGCGGAGGGTTTGAGATGATCCGAAAGAAGTTGGAGGAATGGGACATTTTGCCTTACCAGTACCAAATTTTCAACAAGGAAGAGTCTCCCAACTGGCGCCACCCTTTGTTCACCGATCGTACCGCTAACGGAATGCTAGCCTTTTTCTACGAGCAATGCAACTACTATCAAAGGTATTTTCATTATCTCTCTTGCTATTCCTCCTTCATTACACACACGCACATCCCCTATTTTTGTTAGCAAAGTGAGATATTATTAAATTGCTAAGCTATCGTTGTTGGCAAAATGGTAACTAGTAAAGTTGTCTCCATGTGACCAGGAGTGCACGAGTTCGAGCCATGTAAACAGCCTCTTGAGGTTGCGTACAATGTGGTCCAACTTTTCCGCGGAACCCGCGCATAACAGGAACTTAGTGCATCGGACTGCCCCGTTGTCCATGACTCATAGATCATGAGGTGTCTAAGTTCAAATCCCAGCGGAGGCAAAATACTAGTTGATTTCTCCCCATTTGTCCAAGTTTTGGTGGTCAAAGTTAGTTGGTACCCCGTAGAATTAGTCCCTAGCCCGAATACCACGGTTATAAAGAAAAGAAATGGTTATCAATGAATATGTTAATGATTAGGAATATAAAGATTAAAATAGTGTTAGTAGTATAAGAAAACTAGTCACTAATAGCCCCTAGGGCTTTGGTACTAGTGGTTAGAGCGACACCACGTGATGTTTTTGGTTAGGCCCATGTCATGGGGTTCGAACCCCGCCGTGGACAAAAGCATGGTACTTAAGTGGAGAATCCACCGAGTTTCGAACTGTGGGCCTCTGGCGTTGGGGGATTTCTAGGTTATCAAAATAAAATAAAAAAACTAATCACTAACATTGAATTAGGAAATTATAACAACATTTTTGCATCTGAATCAGATTTATTAAATGGTCTTTGAACTTGATTGACATGACTTTTATTTCATTAAGTTATACTTTTATTAATTCCTCTGCCAATATTATTATCGTTTGTATTTAGAGTTATTTTTCTTGCATCATATATTTTCTCACTATAGCATTAAAGTGCATTTGCTTCAAGCCCCTAAGACCTTGATACCTTTTTTATTAAAATTAAATTTTACCTGCTCTGAATTTGTCGATGTCCCATTTCACTTGACCAGTTAAGAAGCTAGACATCCACAATCTTATTCTTTCTGCTCTGAGTGATCTTCTCTGGTTGCCGAAATGCAGCTTCAAGTTCTCACTTGAGCCCATGATAGTTGATGAGGTGAAGCTTTGCAGCTACTCTGAGTTGCAAGACATTACTGATTTCAAGGCTGAGAGCTTGATTCAGAAGACTCTTTCAGGAAGATTGTTTCGTGGCACCATTGGTGAAGGATCTGAAAAACGACCGGCGATTGTAAAGACATGGGATTTTCTCCTTCCTTGGGGGGATGAGCATGCCCAACGCCTACATAAATTTTGTGTATGTTTGCCAGATACGTCTGAATTTGATTTCTTGTCTATTATTTTGAGTTAAATGATGTCAAGAGTTCTTTTTGTAGGACGAGATCGAGTTATTCACAGATGAAAGAGCAAATACACATCCAAATTTGTTGAAGTTGTATAGGTACTGTTATGAGATGAGGCTTGCAGCTGTCTATGATGAAAAATTCACGAGAGTCTTGTCTGATGTGCTTCTGGCTGGTATTTATTACCTCGACTATTATGTTGAATGACTGTTCAGTCCGAATTTTCTGTGTTTTTTTATGATTTCTTTTTCTCGTTCGCAGATGACTTTGGATGGGATGACCGGATAAAAGTGGCAACTCAACTTGCCGATCTCTTGGCATGGTTGCATGAAAAGATAGTTGCTGTTGGCAGTGTTATTGCTTCATGCATTATGATAGATGAGGTTGAGTTTGAACCCTTGGTCGTCTTCTCGCACTTTTTATTTCTCTTAGATATTTGAAGATTCTAACACGTCATTACCTTACTGGCTTGCTGGAACCTGGACATTGTTTTGGCTTGCAGGAAGTAAATATAAAAGTATTCGACTTTGGTCACTTTTCAAATCATGTGAGCGACGATTGTAAAATTCCTGTTAAATATCTTGTCGGCAGGGAAGCTCCAGAGGTTTGGGCAGGCATGTTCTCTCATACTTCATCATCTCTGATGTGTTCATGCCCTAGATTAAAGATTTTCTTTTGGTTGTCTATGTATTGCATGATGCAACACTTTTTATTTGAGGTTTAGGTTTGACAATCAAAACCCTCCACTTTTTCCCTTTCTTTGCATTTTTTCCCCTTTTTCTATTATCCTCATTACCCTTGTAATGAACAAGCTAGGTTTAGTTGTTAGACAAGACATTCTAGTTATGTGTCAGAGCCTATGGTTAGCTATGAAACTTTGATAGAAATGATAAGTTCTATGCATTGCAGTGTAAAAGATAGTTACACAGTCAGATCACTTATTAGGTAATTACAGGTAAATCTCTTGATAAGTACTACTTAGTAATCTGGTAAAAACGGTAACTAACATGTTACCACATGTTAAAATTCACCGGTCGTCTTTATGCTGTTAGTATATAGAATTTAAATTCTTTCATAGTTTCTATCACCTTTTCCCCATTGTATGCATCAATCAAATTATACTAGAATTCTAAATTAGATAAACTTCTATGTTTTGAAACATGTATTGATGATGTCTTCCCTTCGAAACTTCTGTGATTGCTCTCCTTCCATAAAGTCCATAAAACACATGCTAGAATGGTCCTCCAGATTTTCTTCAACTCTTTGTTCCCTTTGCAGCACAACCAGCTACTTAGTAGCTCTTTTGTGGTTGATGAGGTCGCCACTTTATCACAAAAATGTACAGGAAAATATTCCAAATCTTTCCAGTAACTGCAATGCAAAAATTGTACAAGAAAAAATTCCAAATCTCTCGTACAAGTTGGTATTGTTTGTAGTTTCTTATCTAGGTATCCTGGATCATATTAATTTCTGATAATCTTTGTTGCTCGGACTGGGGTGCGGGTATTCGATACGGGTGTTGATCTAGAGAACGGATTCTTCATCACATAACTTTAGGATTCGAGGGTATGGATCAGACTATGGATACGGGTGCCAGGATACGGACAATAAATGTATATTACGACGCATATAAGTATATATTCGAGTACCTAAAGTTATTGATACAATAACGACAAACCCAGTGGAATTCTACAAAGTTATTGATAAAACTAATAAAATTTAATTCTTTAAAAACACCTAATATTAATTCATAAGATATCTCATGTAATAGCAAAAAGCTCTTTTACTTTATATAACTATATATATGACATAAAACTGCAAAATCAAATCGACTATCCAATCATCAATACTTCTCGGTCATAGCACCCACGGTGAGTTGAGTGAGTTGACCAAATCCTGGGATATTCCACACCCTGCAGCAAGGATTTGAAGAGTCCAAGCAACATAGATAACTATTTCTACTGAAGAGGTCTTGTGCCTTGTTCCTATATATTGTTCATTAGCATGCATAAACTCCTCAGCTCAGCAGCTGACTCTGCCAATAACTCTCATATTTTTATGTTTTTGGTTGAAACAGAAAAGAGCTAGTGAAAAGAAGTCTGAATTTAGAATTATGACTTTTGAGCGTTCTCCCGTGGAGAATTTTCATTATATTTGATGTTTCTATTATATGCATAATATTTTTTACATAATTTATCTGCTTTTCTCTACTAAGTGAAGTTCTGTTCTTATATTTTCTGGATCGATACAGGTAAGCGGACGATGAAATCTGATGTTTATATATTTGGTCTTCTACTTCTGGAGCTGATAAGCAAAAAGAAGTTCAATTTTCGCAAGAATCCTGTGAGTGTGAAAAATTCAGTTGTAAAGGAGGCTAAACTTTGTGAAAAATATTTGGTTCATGAATGTTTCAAAGAAGTTGATCATCCAACTGCACTTGATATCACACATCTGGTATTCCTCTGCATGAATCTGGAACCAGAAGAAAGACCAATGATGAAGGATGTTTTAGATGTTTTGAGAGCACTGAGTATGGGAGTGAGGTGGGAGAAACGAAAAAGAAATGAAAACGAGGCAGAATAGAATAAGCTATCCTCTTAGATTAGCTGCTTTTACTTTTTGTATAAACTGAATTTCGTAAAGTAGCAGATATATAGCAGCAATTGGTAAAGTTAATGCCATATGATCGGAAGGCGAACCATGAAACAGCAATGTAGAGAAAAAATATAGTTGACTGAATACCTTATGAATTGGAGATATTCCCATCCTTTAAGCAAACTATTGTAGACATGTTATATTTATTTCTCTTTTTTTGGGGGGCTGCTTATTCTCTTTCGAGCTATCTATTATTGATATAAATAAGGACAATGATAATGATTAGTGTTATTGCTATTGTTATCCTTATTATTATCTTTACGTTTAATGCTGAGTTTTATTAGAATTATATTTGTTTTATCATTAGTATTTTAGATTGTCTATATCACACCCTTTAGGGTGCAGCCCTTTCCGAATCATGCGTGAACATGAGATGCCTGCCTTGTGCATCGTATTGCCCTTTATTACTGTCTTTTGGTAAGCTTTTACTGCCAAGTTTTTTGATGGATAAAAGTACTTTTGAGGAGAAGGAGAAAAAAATAGTTTCTCTCCAAAAACACTTTTTTGATAAGCACTTTTGAAAAAAATACACTTAGAAGCAGTTTTCAAAAGCTTGGCCAAACACTAACTACTGTTCAAAAGTACTTTTTAAATTAATTAGTCAAATACAAACAGTTTCTCGCTAAAAATATTTTTTTGAAAAGTATTTTTGAGAATAACACTTTTCAAAATAAGCTGATTTTAGAAACTTGGCCAAACAGCTATTAAACAGGCGGAGGCTGGACCGAATAGGCAAACCGTTAGGGCGACTGAGATGCTTAGTCAATAAAGGAACAAAACAAGTAGTAGTATATACATAGGAATTCTTTTCAGTCAGTCCTTTATTCTAGTCCAAATATATTTGAGTCCCAAAATTATTATTAAATCCAAACTTTCATCCATAACCATCCTAATCCTACACAACTCTAGTCCAGAATAGTTTAATCCCACATCGATAGCCTAATGAAAGAGAAGGTTAAGTCTAGCAACCTATAAATTCTCATTTAGGAATGACTTCTGCCTTGCTGCTTCAAATTTCAAAATGCAAAAGCTTCTTGAAATTTTTTAAAAATTTCCACAAACAAGACTTGCTCCCTTCAACCCAACATAAATTATTTTTAGCATAAAATAGGACTTAAATTATATACTCGGACAGTGTGGTAATTTTATTATGGCGAGTGTAATTTAATCTTGTACAAAGTTTACTTGCTTAAATAAAAATATTTTAGTTTGACAAAAAATATAAAATTTATTTATATATAATATGTATATGCCAGTATATAATCCATATATAAAAATGAAAATCTTATAGAAATGTCCCAAATAAATTCTAACTTGCCAACCTCTAGCCATCAATCATAGACTTACCAAAACTAGTCAAGCACATATAAAAATTAAAAAATCAAATAAATAAGATTTTTTCTCTCCAAAAATCACACGCAAAGATCTCCTTCCATATTATTAAAGCGTGATCAACAATATTAGAAGCAAGACGGAAAGAAAATTTTATGGATGAGGTAGCAAACAAGGTGATGAGAAAAAGAGAATATTTTTCAATTGGTATTGTTGAAATTTATTAAAAACATATAGACGAGTCAGTATACAAGTTTTGAGGAAGATTGGAGGTGATTTGGTATCAAAATTCGTAGTTTAAATCAAGTTCAAAAAATTATTTTGTGACATACGTATCACGCATGCAGATATACATGTGATTCAAATTTGATACAAATATGATACTTTTGTGATACACAAATGATACACAATGTGATACACAATGTGATACACATATTATTTTTTTCATGTTCATCTTTCACTTCGAATTTTTAATTCAAACAACCTAAATACTCCACCAAATCATCCCAAAACTGACTTCTTAAGATGTACCAAATTTATTTTAATAACACTCAATCAAAAGAAAGCACAAAATTGACTTTTTTGGGGCTACAAATAGCTAATTGGCTAATATTGATAAAATTTGGCTAAAATTAGTAATATTTTATGAATTGACTAATTTTTGTAATAAGCTTATTATAAATAGACATAGCTGATATTTTTCCTAAATTATATATAAGGACTAGAAAAAGTAATAATAAATCCGGTCAGCTATTTGGGCAAAGATCCCAATTATATCGTACCATTTAAGGCCCATTCGTGATTCAGACAAGAGATTTTTACATGGCTACTCTCTTTTTAAACATTATTCTCATAAATAATAGCAATCTTTGTTTATTCCAAAAATGGCACATTTGTTTTTTACCTTTTTAGCACTCTCACTTTGGTAAGTACATTAACTAAGGGATTCTCTTCTGCATCAATATACTTCTACTACATTTTCTTTTCCCTCTCTCTTCCATAATTTTTTTTTTTCTGTTCCATAACTAATACTTACCCAAATATATTAAAGATTCTGAAAGAAGAATATCTCAAAAATAGATCCCTCTTTAATGAGGTTGCACAATGAGAATTTTAGTATTTTATTTTCTTTAAGTTTTAAACTTCTTTGTTGTATAATTTTACTTTTACTCAAAATATACCTTTAATATATTTCAAGTATGCTATATGTGTGATAACTTACAATGTAAATATTCCATCAATATGCCATATATATTTTTTCTGTTCCATAAATAATACTTACACAAACATATCAAAGATTCTGAAAGAATAATATATCTCAAAAATAAGTCCCTCTTTAATGAGGTTGCACAATGGGAATTTTAGTATTTTATTTTCTTTAAGTTTTAAACTTTTTTCTTGTATAATTTTATTTTTACTCAAAATATATCTTTAATATATTTTAATAAATTTCAAGTATACTATATGTGTGATAATTTATAATGTAAATACTCCATCAATATGCCATATATATTTTTTATATGTATTTTATTCCACATATATAAATTATATATATACATCATAATACGTGTAAGCAAACAAAATATACCATACATAATCTTTAAAGTTATCTATTTTATACTTATATATATCACTATTATATAATTTATCACATATACCATTGTAATAGAGAATATATAAGAACCACCAGTCGAAGTTATAACATGTTAGAATAATATGTTATTATCCAAATTTAAACTCCAAAGAAGGAAACGAAAAGAAGAATTTTGCATATACAAAAAGAAAATAAGAAGGAAAGGCATTAGAAAAGGGAAGACAAAAAAGAATGTAAGGATTGCATCAGTTATAGAAGATAAAAAATCTGAGCGAAAAAATAGGAACAATTGCTATAGTTTTGCAATGGGGTTGATTCTTGTCCGGCTGAATTTTAGGAACATTTATTTGAAAGATATTATGATATGTTAATATTTAGGTGCCGTAAATGTAATTAACTAATGTTGCTATCGTTTTGCAAATTTTCTTTAAATTCCAAATTCCTTCAAACGGGCCGGATCCAACCCAAACCGTAAAACAGTTGACCCAAATTGGACAATCAGCCCTCAACTTCCCGCCGTTAACTTTGCTCAGTTTCCTTCTCTTTCTGCAGCAAGCTCCTCACTTCCTTTCTCTGTATTATTCACTATCTCACGCTCAAAACCCTTTAAAGGTATAAATTTTAGTATGTGTTTTTACTGTCCATAGGATATTTTCTGCAACAAAAAGTGACCTCAACTGCACTAATTGAGTAATTTTATCTGTTTCTGGTTGGCCGTTGTGTTTATAATTGGATTTTTATTAAATAGATTTAAAAATATTTTGGTGTTCCTTTTTAAAAAAAAATTCAGCTGAAAAAGAAGCTTGATATGGAGGAAGAAAAGGAATTGAAGAAAGAGAAGAAAAACATCCCTGTATTGCCATGGATGAGAAATCCAATTGATATTACTACCTTTGACCAATGCTCTCTCGATTTTGTGCCTTTTCTTGACCCCAGGTACACTTTAATCTTGAGAAACTGCTTATAGGTGCTGTCTTTTTAAATTATAGAATTTGAATTTTTTTAACTAATCATGTTTCACAATCTAGGCATTGTATTTATTTTGGGATTTCTCAAAATGTTTGGTTCCATTTTATTATTTGAAAAAAGGTAAGTATTACTGACGTCAAAAGCTAGCACTAAGAAAAGTGCTGAAGTTACATCCAAAAGAAGCAAAAGTAAAAGTAAACAATGTCAATTTATACCCCTTCCCCGAAAAATTACACAGGTTAGGTATGTCAATTTTATTAATGTATAGTATATACTATGTTTTGGAATCCCCTTAGCTTCTTTGTGTGTATACTTCATTATATTGATACCCCTTGGCTCTGCAACGGGCAGCGAGACAACTGCGGGGGCTGTTTTTCAGCATTTTTTTATAGAGGAAAGCAGAGTGTTTTGATTGAAAGAAGCTCAATTCAGATCCTGAATATAGGTGTTTAGGCGTACTTACAGTTTCATGTAATTTACAGGATATATATATGATGAAATAGGCAATAGGCATGACTGACTTTATTAGCTCACTACAGAAGTGACTTTGTATAGAGGGGCCTATCCTTTTTTGTTTTTGTGCAGGAGGCCTTTCAATTTGTAAAGTTCAGTACTAGCGTAGTACTTGACTATTTTTTGCTACCAATAAAATTTACTCACTGATCAAATAAAAAGTAAATCCTGTCTATCTATGCAAAAGATTCTATGAACGGTAACCGGGTGTCTGCATTTTCAGCTACATTCATGTTACACCAGCTTTTGGTTCCATGTTGTTAGTGCTGTAATTTCTATAGCTTTTACCAGTTCTTTTAAGCAGGTAAATTAGAGGTTAATATTAGTAATGCATCCAGTAGATGCCAAAATTTGAACAGTGAGCAAAAGATTGGTTAGCTCCTTTTCAGTGGATCTCCTATATGCATTCGAAGGAATTAACAGAGTAAAAAAAAAAAAACTCATTGAAACTATTTCCAGAGTGAAGATTAGTAGATTACTCCAAGAAAACAGGTTCAAGACGCATCTATGGTTCGTCTCATGGACCAAAAAAAGCATGCTGGTATCATCTGCCAAAGTTTCGGAATTTATTTATTTACTTTCCACTGTCCCAGGCACCTATATACATCTCTAACACTGTAAACTAGACACCGGGAATGCACAATCAAAACGAATTGCTTAGTTTCCGGTGGATGAAACTGTTTGGTCGCATACCTTAATGTACATCCTATTCAAGTTATAGGACTGGAGTAGATTATAACAAGTTTCAATCTACTGGCATGCATTACTTATTTCTTACAAAGTCGTGGAAAGAAATATTAGGGAATGCTACACAAGCATACATGCAAAGTATTCCTAAAATTTGATTTGACTGACCTGATCAATTTAGGTTACAAAATAGGAGTATACTTCCTCGCAGTCAATTTGATTATCATTTCATGCTTTCGTTGTTGGTGAAAATTGCTAGCTGACCTAAATAACGCTCCCTAATCCCTTCGCAAAAGAAAAAGGTGTTTCATTCCTCCGTGAAAAGGAAATGAGCAGAATGAAAATTATAGTTAACCTTTCATCTCACTTTTGAAGTTAAAATTCATTTTTCATCCCAGATATCGTCAGTTTATTACTTTCAAAGCGTTACTGTCTATAAATTTCTGCAGTTGAAACATAGTTGCAATACCTTTTGCCTTCGTGACACTGCATACTGGAGTTCTTACACTTCCACTTCAACTTGTTCTTACCCCTACATGTTTCTTCACTAGGTTAGTGGTGGCTTTGAAGAATATGAGCATCACTTCACTCTTTCCTGTGCAACTTGCTGTCTGGCAAGAGACAATTGGACCTGGCTCATTTGAACGAGACCTTTGTATAAATTCACCTACTGGGAGCGGAAAAACTCTTGCTTATGCGTTACCAATTGTTCAGATGTTGTCTACACGTGCTGTAAAATGTCTTCGTGCACTAGTGGTCTTGCCTACCAGAGACCTCGCTTTGCAGGTTATTCACCTTGATTTTTTAGTTTTAGTTTTGGAAAATGTGCAGTGCATAATTACTCAGATTCTCAATTACCTGTAAATCTTTGCTCCATTTCTAACTTTGCCTCCAGTTTTGGCTTTCTCTTTTTTGATAGGTACGTCGATGATCCTAGGTTTTCTTTGCCTTAGAACTATAACTTTATGCTACCGATCACCCAAAACCGAAAAACTAAAAGTTTATGCTTTTCCTGAAAGTCCTTTTACTAGCAATCTAATAATTTGTTGGAATTTTTTCTTGGTACCTCAGAGGCTTTAAAAATAGACGTCTACATTTTCACCTGCACATGCGAATATATATATATATATATATATATATATATATATATATATATATATATATACATACATACATATAATGACTCTATATTTGCACTTTAACATGCAAATATAGATAACTAACTTCTCGGAGGAAGGTTATGTTGTTATCATTTGTTGCTGTTTTCAGGTCAAAGAGGTTTTCTCTGCTCTTGCACCTGCAGTAGGTTTGTCCGTCGGCTTGGCAGTTGGTCAGTCATCAATTTCGGATGAAATTTCTGAGCTCATCAAGAAACCTAATGTTGAGTATGGCATATGTTATGATCCTGAAGAATTCTCATACGAGTTACAAAGTGCAGTAGACATATTAGTGGCAACACCTGGAAGACTGATGGACCACATCAGTAACACTGATGGTTTTACCCTTAAGCATCTATGCTATCTTGTAAGCTGCTTATTTAGTTGCTTAGAATTTCTTAGTATGTATATTTACACCAGTCCCCAAGTCTTATCTTTTTCTTGCCATTAATTGAATCCTACCATATTGGTATAAGTATGTCCGTATTATCATATCGTGGCATAAAGCATTTCTGTCTGTGAGTATCTTGCTCATCTTAAGAAGCTAAGTGTCCCAGCTAACTTTTGCTTTACCTTAGGGTCTGGTATCTCATTAGTCTATAAGGCCACTAGCAAAACCAGGCACTGGAAAGTGAGAAGTACCTTTTGATAATTTGGAATGAATTTTGCTAGAAATAGGGTGATGCCAACTTAAGTACAAACAGACCACAAAAGTGCATGCTTTAGCAGCACATGTGCTGGTTATTTGTCTTTACATTAGTAGCTTTCTAATGTCACCATAACCACCTGAACTTGATATTTTTCCACCATCTTCATTTATATCGATAAATTGATCAATCAGTAATAGCTGTACATGAAAGAAATAGGAGAGCTATTGAAGCAAAAGAGCTGGATTTGTACATCTGAGAAATAGTTTCCTGTTTTAATGTCTTTTTGGTGCACCTGTGAGGTGTCTTTTGCAGAGAATCATATCTTTCAGTAAACTCTCTACTTTTTGGTACACCTTTTGTATATGGGAGCTTTCTCATTAACAATTAAGTTATATTTACTCGATTTAAAAAAAAAATCAATGTATTTGTTATCTATTTGCTTCAATGCCTCCTTCCTATTTGAAAAGGAAAACATAGAATGCTAGCAACTCGAACAACTAAGATTTATTTCAACTTAATCATTAAACTTCAAGTGGTAGTAGTAGGTCTTGTGAGTGTGGGGCACACACTTTGATATTGCTCGTTTGTTCTTTTTTATGCTTTGTTGAAACCATTTGACTTACATTTTTTTGAAAAGAAAGTTGAAGAACAAATAAGGAAAAGATCCTAATGGTTGACTTACATGGTATCATGTAGGTTGTTGATGAAACAGATAGGTTATT
Source organism: Nicotiana tomentosiformis (assembly GCF_000390325.3). Lineage (NCBI taxonomy): Eukaryota > Viridiplantae > Streptophyta > Magnoliopsida > Solanales > Solanaceae > Nicotiana > Nicotiana tomentosiformis. The sequence continues at coordinate 7,881,210 of NC_090822.1, forward strand.
AAGGGAAGCTTATCAGTCCTGGCTGCCTACTGTCATTCAGCTGACCAGCTTTTCTATTGATGGGAACTTCCCTTCTGCTGATGATCTTCTTCCTTGCAGTTATGGTTCATTGAAGACAATAAGGAGAGTGTATGTTCTATGCCTATTCTCCCTCTTATGAATTGGTTAAATGTGGAATTCCTCTTAGATGCACATCTTTCCTCAGTCCTGATATGACATTTTTGATTTTTCTAATCATACTAGAAGTAATTATCTGACTATTCAAGTCTGGTTTATTGCTTTATGACAATGCCACTATATCTTTGACTGTCAAACCCTTTCATTGTGGAGCTGCTAGTTCTTGTGATCATGAAAATGTATCCACTGTTTATCTGAAACTAAGGCTACGTAAGTATTTGCGTTAGTGGATGCAAGTTTGCTGGAAGGTTTGGACCTTTGATCAAGACATCAAGTGATGCTGGTTCATTGAGTTTGCTCCTTGGGGTCGAATAGGTTTTAGTGCACATAGGCATCTCACTGTCTTGTTTTCTTTTTGTCCATTTCACGTGTGGGATTATTTTAAGCATAGCTTTAAAACTAATGCAGGGGCACAGAAAGAGGGTTCAAGGGCAAAGCCTATCCAAGGCTTGCAAAGATGGTTTTATCAGCCACACTAACACAAGACCCAAGTAAACTTGCTCAGCTTGATTTACATCATCCTCTTCTTTTGACGACTGGAGAAAGACGTTACCAGCTGCCTGAAGAACTCAAATCATTTAAAGTGGTGGGACTATGCTACTTGAATGAAATAATCTCTATTTTTACATTATCAGCTCTTTCCTGATGTGCCTGAAATGTGTTTACTATTGCATATAATTTATCTTAACGATTATTAGAACTCACTGTTGCCTAACCTATCAAAAGAAAAACAAAAAGTTTGTTGTCTCCTAAGTCATAAGGGATTTACTAATTTAGCTATGTTATTTGGCGAGGAATTTTGTTTTGTGTTCTGAAGGTATGCTCACATAGCAGAAGTTACTGCTTCAGTGTAGTCTTTCTTTAAATCTCTGTTTGCAGCACCTTATTTTCTCTAAAAGCATTGGCTTAAACTGTCTTGAGTATTTACCTCATGGATTGTCTTTAGACACTCATACATGATTGTCTTCCCTACGTCTCCAAACCACTGTTATTAAAAACCATGACTTTGTTGCTTAAAGCGACAGCGTGATACAAAGTGAGAGTTTATCTAAAAGCCATCACTTCGTTGCTTCATGGGACGAAGTAATGCTGAGGGTTTATCTAAAAACATCACTTCATTGCTTAAAGCAACGGAGCAATGCGATGTGAGGGTTATCGCCTTATGAGGAAGCAATGTGCTTCAGAAAGTAATTTATCCAGCGAGAAGCAATTCGACTGACATTGAAAGATGAAAAAGAAAAAAGCCATTCTTTTCATCCTTTTCCCCCCAGTTTAAAAAAAGGGAGGAAAAGAAATAAAGAATAGGGCTTTTTTGCTATTTGAGTGTGAGGACTCCTCTCTAAATTACATTTTAATGATGTTTAATTTGAGCTGTTGGATAAATATTTTCATTGTCGGATACTGGATGCTGAATTTAGCAATTTCAATTGCAATTTAGTGTTACAAGTACTATATTCATGTATATCAGGTATGTGTTCAATTTGAAAAAGTCTGCACCTCACTTCTCACTTTTCGATCCCATTGGAATTGCTGTTATTTTTTCATCCTTTGCTTTTGAAGACACTGTTCTTCTCTAGAAGATGATTGATATTGGTGATTTTACCTTCCTTCCGTGTAGATATGTCAATCGAAGCTTAAGCCACTTTATCTAGTTTCCCTTCTTCAAAGTCTGCAAGGGGAGAAATCAATTGTTTTCACATCATCTGTGGAGTCCACTCATAGATTATGCACCTTGCTTAAGTTTTTCGACAATTTGCAAATTGAGTTCAAGGAGTATTCTCGTCTTCAACGTCAATCTGTAAGAAGGTACTGTAGATACATACCCTTAACAACTTTAATTTAGTTCTGAGCTTTTGCAGTCAGCTGTACTGAAGATGCTTTGCATGAGCACACATGTTACTGAAGCTAACTGAAGGTAGTCATGCAAGGAGCACCTACGTTGCTGGACAATTTTGATTTACTATTGTACTGTTATAAGTTTTATTCTGCTTAATCGGTTTCCAAGGTTCTATATTAGAAGTGTAAAAATCGTAGGTTTTTGTGACAAAAGGGATAGTTTTCCCTGCTCCCAAAATTATTCATCAGAGACAATCTTCATTATCAAAAAATGTATCACGAGACAGTCTTGTGTTACCATATGAGAATGTCTGCATCTCACAAGAAATCCTGTCTACCCTAATCCAAGTGGCTACTAAGAGCTGTTAATCTTTATATGTTTAGAAAAAGGGCATGTTTGGTGTTGTTCTATCTCGGTCACAACCTAAGTTTATTATGGCTTTGAACTCTGGAAATTAGATTAAGTGGAAAACTTTTCTAAAAAGAGAAAAGGAAGTAGAGAATAAAGAAACTATTTTGTCATCATACTTATACCTGTAGAAAGGTGGTGCTATGTTTATTAAGGACACATATTGTCGTGCAAGAATACCTGTGTGAATGTTGTGGTATTTCTTGTTGTTTACTCAAGTGTACTGTATTGCAATTTCATATCGCGAACTTTTTTCGTGCAGCAAGACGTTGAGCGCCTTCAGGGCAGGACAAGTGCAAGTGCTTATTTCCTCTGATGCTATGACTCGTGGAATGGATGTTGAAGGAGTTAGAAATGTCGTTAACTATGACATGCCTGCGTATATAAAAACATTTATTCATCGGGCGGGTCGAACTGCAAGAGCAGGCCAAAGTGGGTGTTGCTTTACTTTATTACGCAAAGACGAGGTATGTTTTTTAGTGATGATGAAGTGAAGGTTTTTAAGGTGATCTATTTTTGTAAAATGAATTTAAGTTCCGTCCCTGAAGGGAGCTGACATTTTGTAAATTACCTGATGTAGTAAATCTAACTTTTGCATGATATTAGGAGAGTTAAGTACCCTTTTTTGGGGGGGGGGGGGGGAGCAACAAATCATCCTGGATTAACTGAGTTATTCTCTAACAGTAGAGTTATGACTACTTGAGCTGGTCCCAACCATCAAATGGTCACAAAATTGAAAAAGAAGTCTGATCTTGAAGCTTATAAGCTACCATAAAAGCCAAGCCGCCGTCCACTGTCAGTTTGCTCCTTCAGTCCTCATATTGTGCTCCTAACTGTCACAGCAATTCAGTGCTCAATTTATTGGGATAATAAGTATGATATATGAACATACTTAAAAAATATGATGTAATCTCTGACTATTAACTACATATACCACCAGGTTTCACAACCATTTCCAAGATAATAACTTTTGGTGAAGGAGTTTGATTTGAGACATCAAATCACTAAACTTTCTTTTGCTTTTTGCAGCAAATGTTCCTATCTTTATTCGTTATTGTTTGAATATGGAATCTCTAATGCTAATTATTTCAGGTTAAGCGGTTCAAGAAGCTGTTACAAAAAGCTGACTGTGACTCTTGCCCCACCTATTCTGTTTCTTCTGAAGTTATAGAGTCATTCAACTCTGTGTATACCTCAGGTATTTTTCTTTTCCCATTTTCAACATATTGGAAGTACTCGGCAAGAGTAGTTGTTTGGTCAATGTGGTTGTAGTTGAGAATTATGAAGAGAACACAACTCGAGATCTCATATTGGCCTTTTTGGTGAAAATAAATATTTGCACAAGTTCTGCAATTACTCTTCCGATATTCTCTGTCTTTTTAATTTAACCTCTTTTTTCCTTATCCTCAAGCTTTGGAGAAACTTAGAGAGAATGTTGAATCGGAAAAGTTTCAGAAGAGCAAGATTAGATTGAAGTCTTCAAATGTCAGAAAGAAGTGAAAAGCTGCCGCGGGGATAACTTCCATTTTCTTAACCGGTGTAGTACTGAATTGCCAACCAAGGTATGATTACACCATAGGTGAGTATCTACATTTCGATGTTATTATGTGATTTTAATTTTTTATGAGATTGTGTTTCTCGATTCTTGCCTATGGATTATCACCACTGCTCTTGGTTCTTTTTTAGTGGATGCCGTGCAAAATGGTTAACAGAAGAAAGTGTTCCGATGTTTCTTTTTGACAGTGGTAATTTGTAAGGGGCTTTGTTGTACTTTTTTTTATCTCTTTTCTAATGCTGTTATCTTCATCCAGACAATGTAAATACATTCAGGCTTAGTGCTATTCTTGTAATTTCTTCCTTTATGTTTAAAAAGTCACACTCTTTTAGTAACAATTGATCAAAATGTGAAGAAAGACAAATAATTCTTGCAAAACTTTTAGTATTGGATAAGCTGAAGGAGAGGAAAATGAAAAATCAAATAATCTTATAGTACCTTTGAGTTCTCTGATTATTTTTAGTTCCATTGACCATAAGCCACCAGTCAACTTGTAGGAGAAGACGAAGTGCATGGAAGTTTGCGCCGCTAGCTCTCATGTGGGTGGATTGGAAGGAACGAAATAAGAGAGTTTTTGAGGGTGTAGAGATGAATTTTGTGCAGTTAAGGAGTAGTATTTTATCCCTTATTTCTTTTTGGTGCACCAATAAGATTCCTTTATGTGTAGAAGAATGGGTGTCGTTCTTGGAAAACCATCTCGTTTTGTAGGTTTTCTTCTTTTTGGTATACTTCTTGTATGTGACCATGTTTTGCTCAAACATTTATAAAATTATTAGTTTATCAAAAAAAAAAAAAAAGGGCCGAAGGAAAGCCTTGTATGAAGAACCTTTTATGATGGTATTTTAATTATATAGTTAAACTCGAGCCTCTCTGCCTTTACTTTGGCCACTTAACGCGTAAGTTGGTAATTTATGAAGCTACCAGATTTCATTAGATCCATGTTGTTTCAATGGAAGAAGAAGCTAAGAATGTCAGTCAATTACATCTGAACTATCCGTTATTTATTTGGAAATGCCGCTAGTATGCAGAACAACGGCTGTGAAGTGGCTGTAAAGATGAGAGGTGACTCCAGCCTGTCGAGAGGATGATACCAAAGGAACAAGGACAAGGGGGTTATGGTGCTGAAACCTCGTGAACCAGACAACAAGGAAAGATGAACCTGGTGGGGGAACTAAAATCAGGGAAAAGGAAGGAGGAGAAGAAGAATGATGAATTCCTGATAGCAAGGAAACAGAGGTGGGAAGAATGAGGGAACTTTTTATGGAAAGGAGAATAAACCACAAAATGGGTAGACTACTGAAGGGCGAGAGAAAAGGAAGCAGGGGAAACTGAAAACTGAAAATGCAAGGGAACTAGACTATCAAAGGAAGTCTAAGGGTAGGGAGAGGGGAGGGAGGAGGGGAGAGGGTCAGAAGATTGAAGTTGGAGGGTAAACTGACTCACACATTAAGAATGATGGTTTCTTGTTGTTTGGGAGCAAATCACTAGTTCAGAACAAAACGCTGGGCAGAAAGACCAGTTAGTATTATATAGCAGGAAAGGGGAGCAGTAGATTCTTTTGATGTAAAGTTACTAATTGATTGTATTAAGCATGGACGTTTCGACATTCTCGTATTCTGACCTAGTTAGGTGCAGCTGAGTTCACTGAGCTATAACTTGTTAATATATGCTTGTTACTCCTTCCTTAGTGCTTGTTTTATGGAATACAATGCTCTGTTTATTTATAAAAGAAACACAGAAAGTACTGTGCAAACAATTTCTTCAGCCGTATAGAAATAACTTTAGGAATATTTAAAGAAGTAGCAATAGAAGTTCACTGCTAGTTAGATGGAGGAATTTTCCTTACTCCCACAGGTTACATACAAACAATATTATCTAGTCTCCTCAAAGCTTGGACTCTATCCAAGCTTTGCAGACTTAGTAACTAAGTAAGAGAAAAAAATTGCAGAAGGAAAACATTTAGAAATCAGTAGACTGGTCCGGAAATTAAAAATTGAAAGAACTCTCAGCAAGTCTAAGTAGATACTTCAGCTGCCAAATACAGAAAAAGATCTCTGAACTTCTTTGAGGAAATATTTAGAATTTTTTGCATTTGAAGATGAAGCAGAATAAGCTGAAGATGCTGAAGGTGAAGGACTCTTCCAAGAAAGTGACTCGCTTGTGCCAACTTCCCTCTCCTCCTCATTGATGGTATCTAGCATCTTCGATGCTCGGTGTCTCATGACATTTACAAACTGTGGTGGTGCTACCTCTGTAACAAACCTAGCAATACGAGCATTTGCCATTTTCTTTAGTAGGTTTTGGGAGAGACTTTCGAGGGAAAGGTGCAAAATACTATGTAGAATTGTAGAAGTTGTGTTTGAGAAGGTGGGTTGTATGACTAAAAAAACACAAAACGGATGAAATTTATAGGGGTGCAGATTAGATTATCCATCTATGGTCTGGCTTAAATTGCCTAAGTCATCTTAATCGAAAGGCTTTTATCATTTTTAGCTGTTAGTGCCGCACTTACTTTTCATATTAATTGCAATATAAAGATGTTTCCCATTGCAGTCATCCTCTTGATGAGATATCCTCATATATGGGACCTCAGAATATAATGTGTCTATGCATGAGTAGAAAAAAACACATAACTTAAATATGCGGCATTTGTTGCCATTGAAAGCTTCCAATTTTGAACTTTTCCTCATCGAGCTGGAACCTGCTGATTGAATGACACATGTCCTTTCTGCATTTAGTGATTCACAGCATATGCACAATTATTGTGATTGATTGTGTGCATGTTAACAAAAGGCATCTCGCTGGAGATGCATTTGTACCTTTCTAGAATTGTAGTAACTTGATTAAGCATCTACTAATACCTCTATGTGGGTTATCTGCTAGAGACTTGTTTATTTCCTGCAGTATATTTATAAAAACTATATTTCATCAGATATTACTGATCAACATTGTAACACAATGTCAACACCCACGCCTTAACTTGTTTGTTTGAATAACCTTTAGTTAATGGCGTGAAGAATGAAGACCTTTAGTTAATGGCTTTTTAACCTTAATTATACAGTTCAACTCGAGCTGCTCTGGCTTTTACTATGGACACTTATAGCCTGTTTGGCCAAGCTGGAGAAATCAGCTTATTTTGAGAAGTGCTTTTGAAAAAAGTACTTTTGAAGAGAAGCAGTTTGTGTTTGGCTAATCACTCTGAAAAGCACTTTTGAGCAATAATTTGTGTTTGGCCAAGCTTTTCATAAAGTGCTTTTAAGTATCAAATTACGAATAAGGACATGAATATATTTACTTAATAGTTAATATTATAAGTAAATAAATAATCTCAAAAATTTGTTATTACAAGCAATAATTAAATCTTTTTATTTTATTTAAGTAAAATATGAAAATAAAATTAAAAAGTACTTAATTCTTTTAATATAAGTTAAATATATTAAAATTCATTCAACAAATATAAAAGCATTCACCCCTAAAGTCACTATATATTAGTTAACGCGTCAGCTGGTAATTTATGAAGCTAGCAGATTCCATTTGATCCATTTTTGTTCAATGGAAAAGGAAGCTAAGAATGTCGATCAATTACAAATGCACAGTCCCTTTTTTATGTGGAAATACCTCTACTGGGCAGAACAGCAGCTATGGAAGTGGCTGTAAAGATGAGAGGGTGACTCCAGTGAGTCAAGAGGATGATACCAGGAGGAGGAACAAGGACAAGGGGGTTATGGTGCTGATATCTCGTGAATCAGATAACGGTACAATGAAAGAGGAATCTGGTGGGGAGAGTTAAAACAGGGGAAAAGGAATGAGGAGCAGAAGGAGGATGAATTCCTGATAGCAAGTAAACAGAGGTTGGAGGAGAGCCTTAAATGTGGTAAGTAAGTAAACAATTTTCTGAGTACTCGCAAAGGAGAACAAGGGGGAGGGAGAAGAAAGGAGTATCTGAAGATTAAATTTGGAGGGCAAACTCACTCACACGTTAAGAATTAAGATTCATTAAACAATGGACGCTTTTCATTCTGTTTTTTTTTCTTCGTATTTTTACTTTTTGTTTTAAAAAAACACAAAGAATCGGATGTGAAAGAATTTTGGGAAGTGTATATTCAATGATGTACTAGTAAGTCTGTGTACAATAGACTCTTGTAGTCCGGCCCTTCCCCGGACCCAGCGCATAGCGGGAGCTTAGTGCGCCAGGCTGCCTTTTTTAGATGTAGAGTGGGTAGCGGGAACCGAACCCGCATCGTTAGCTTGGAAGGCTAGGGGTTATAGTCAACGTCGATTCATTATTTTTAATGTCTCTAATTCAAAACCGAACATGAAACTTTGGTCTTGGGGTTTGGAGGAAAGCACCAGTTTAGAACAAAAGGAAGAAGCGCCGGGCGCAAGATCAGTTAGTATTAAATTGTAGGGAAGGGGAGCAATAGGTTTTTTCGAGGTAAAGTTGCTCAGTTGCTTATAGTAAGTATGAATGTTTTTACATTCTCATATTCTTGTCTAAATAGGTGTAGCTGAGTTCACGGAGAGAGAGCATTTATTGTATGCTTGTTAGCCATTTCCGAGTGCTTGTTTTGTGGAACAAAAATACTTTATAAAAAAAACATACTGTGCATAACAATTTTTTAACTGTACAGAAAGTAACTTTTGGAAAATTAAAAGTAGCAGCAATAGAAATTTACTGATAGTTCGATGGAGGAATTTTCATTTGCTCACACAGATTACTTACAGATACAGTCAATATTTATCTAGTCTCAGCAAAGCTTGGACTCGACCAAGCTTTGTGGACTTTGTAACTAAGGAAGAGAGAAAATTTGCAGAAGGAGAACAGCTAGATATCAATAGACTGGTCAGGAAAACTTGAAAGCACTGTCAGCAAGCTTAAGTTGAGACTTTAGCTGCCAAATACAGAAAGCGACCTCTGAACTTCTTTGAGAAAATATTTAGAAGTTTTTGCATTTGAAGCTGAAGCAGAATAAGCTGAAGGCGATGAACTCTTCAGAGAAAGTGACTCGCTTGTGCCAGCTTCTCTCTCCTCTTCTTTGATGGTATCTAGCATCTTTGAGGCTCTGTGTCTCATGACATTTACAAACTGTGGTGGTGCTACCTCTGTAACAAACCTAGCAATACGAGCATTTGCCATCTTCTTTAGTAGGTTTTGGGAGTGACTACAGTTGAGGGAAAGGTGCAAGATGCTAGGTAGAATTGTAGTAGTGTTTGAGGATAAGATGGATTGTATGCCTTAAAAAACACAAATGGGATGAGATTTATAGGGGTCTTGATTAGATTATCCATCTGTGGTCTGGCTTAAATTGAGTCAGTCGTCTTAATCACAAGGCTTTAATCATTTTTAGCTTTTAGTGCCGCTACTTGCTTTTAGTATTAATTGCATAGATTAAGATGTTCGCTATCGCAGTCATCTTATTGAAACGTTATCCTCTTAAATGGGACTGCAGAATGCAATGTGTTGACGCATGAGTAGAAAAAACAACATAACTTAAATATGCGGTTTTTGTTGCTATCGAAAGCTTCCAATTTTGAACTTTTCTTCATTGAGCTGGAACCTACTGATTGAATGCCACTTGCTCTTTCTGCATTTAGTGTCTAAAAACTGGTTCTTTCATGTAGATCTGGATGTATCGTGCAGTCGGTGGCGGGTCAAGAAGACTAATTTGGGATTGTGAAAGCTGGACTTGTCATGAAGGATCATTCCCAAAATTCGGATATCTTACACTGTACTGTGAGAAAAATTCAAGTGTACAGCACCCAGGGTACGTCGGTGGAGACTTGTTTGATTTGATTGGTAATCGGTATGCATTTTGAGTGGCTGGAACTCTTCGTTGCTGGTGCAAACTGAAGATCCTTAGTTTGAACTATCATTATAATGGCAGCATTCTAAAAATGGAATACACCAGTTTTTGTTCTTCATTGGAGATCTTCATACTCTGACATTTTTCTTCATTTCTGCTGTATATGGGTAGCTGCTTCAGAGATTAATGTTTAGATACTTGTATTTTATCTATTATTATCATATTCTTGGGGTACATTTGAACTTGGTACAGTTTTGCATTGTCTTATAGAGTTTCTTGAGGATGAGATAATTGTGTTGATTTACAAGAAAGAATGTGGAACCTTGTGAAGGTTTGGCCAGTACTCTTATGAAAATTGATAGATATGGGCAGTCCGGTGCACGAAGCATCCCGCATTTATACAGGGTTCGGAAAAGGGTCACACCCCAAGGGTGTGATATAGGCACCCTACGATGATGCACATCGACGGCTGATTCCACGGCTCGAACCCGTGACCGCAGAGGTAACTTTAACCTTGATCTAAGGATCCCTTCAAAATTGATAGATATGATGCCACAGATAAGAGGCTATTGATTTTGGGCTCCACAAATCACGTGCATCACCAATTAAATCACGTGCATTAACATGCATCCAATTGAACGATGTTGACAACTCCCTATCAGAGAGCGTACCCTTCTTTTGTTAGGTCCACTGGATGGACTACTCTTTATAACAAGGTATTATCGCTTTTAGCGCGCGACAGAAATTATTTATATTTGGTAGTCAAAAAAATATATAAAATTTATATAATTTTTGTATATAATATACATATATACATATATATATATATATATCAAAAATATTTTTTTTTTATTAGAGCGATTATATAATGTCATTTTTTGGTTCGTAGGCAAAATTATGTTGGGATTAATAATGTATGAATTGTAATACTGAAATTAATACTTCTTGAATTATTAAGTGCAAGTACCTTTTTGGACGAATTTTGGTTCATTGCATTGAAAATGAAATATACAGTCAAATGAATAGCATTTGTTTAAGTATTCTATCCAAGGATTGCTAATTTCGGTATTAAAATCCTTTTTAAATGTTGTATAAAACAGTACTATAATTGTGGTTATAAGATAATTTCGGTATTGCAAAATAAATATTTAATCAAATGCGAGAAAAAATAATTTTAAATTTTATTTCAAGATATTTTTCTAATTCTTGTAACTAAGCAACCCAGTGCTTTGAAGAATTAAGGTGAGAGGTTAAAAGCATTGAGCTCTTGAGTAGTACTAATTTTTTTCTTTTTTCTTTTTGTGTGGAAATGAAACTGAAAAAAGTAGTAAATCCTGCCTTAAAGCTGAAACACATGATGTTTTTAGTTTTTTCAGGATAATCTTATCAAAAGTTGGATTTACCAAACTATCTTCACAATATGGACAAACCATAATCTCATAATGTTGACAATATATTTATTATCAAAATCTCCTGACCCCCCCCCCCCCCCCCCCCCCCCCCACACACACACACAATCCATCTTGTAATATTTTAAATTTTCATTAAATGAAAATTGAAAACATAATTAAAGTTTCGAATATACTAACAGAGGAAGTTTGTATATCCTGTTGTTATACAAATTCTTAATACACTTTCTTAGCGATGCTCAAAATAAATTATTATGGGTAAAGATTAATTAATTTCATCAAAGTTATAAGTATCAAATGCTATTTTAGAACTAAAAAGAACAGCTCAATTCTCAAGTGTAGTTGACACAAAAAAATATTTTTTTTTATCTTCATTTTACTCATTTCTCGAATATTTATGGAGATTCTTTCCATAAAATTTTTAAACGTTGTAAGAAAGGCCAAAGACATAAGTGACTCTCTAAACTTGTCCGAATTTTTACTTTAAAATTAGAACTTGGATTTGTTCCTATTAAATACTTATACGGTTATACCACTCAAAAATTATACCTATTAGACATTTTTTGGTAACCAGCCAAAAATAATTGTGTGTAGCACATTCGCAAATAACGTGGCTAGGTAGCGATTTAAATGAGGAGATATAGCATTTGGGCCCAAATAATCATTAAAAGATAAATTCTGAGAAAAAAAACTATTTAAAAACTTATTTAGCTAATTTAAAAAAATATTTCAACAAGAAAAAAAACTAGTAATGTTTTAACCCACCTCCCTCGCTTTTCGTTCGAAGTCTTTGTTGGAGATTTATCATTATTCTTTTTCCTGATGTTGTATATCAGTTCTTGGAGGTCTTTGGTTCATTTTTGGGGAAGGGGAGGGGAGGTTGGACTCACAGGTCATCCCTAAGAGAGGAAGTTTTAAATACCGTGATCTATTATTCAGGGGGGTGGGGAGACTGAAGAAGATGCCACACATCATAGTGGGGGTGGGATTGATGAAATAGAGACTCGCTTCCGATGTTTTGTGTGACAAGAAGGTGCCACCGAAACTTAAAGGTAAGTTCTACAGAATGGTGGTCAGGCCAACAATGTTGTATGGGGCTAAGTGTTGGCCAGCCAAGACTCAAGATCGATCATGTCCAGAAGATGAAGATAGCAGAGATGAGGATGTTGAGATGGATGTGCGGGCACACCAGGTTAGATAAAATCAGAAATAAGGCTATTAGCAACAAGGTGGGTGTGGCCCCTATTAAGGATAAGATGTGGAAAGCGCGGCTTAGGTGGTTTGGTCATGTGAGGGGGAGGAGCACAGACGCCCCCGGTGAGTAGGTGTGAGAGGTTGACATTGGAGGGCCTGCGGAGAGATAGAAGTAGGCCAAATAAGAGGTGGGGAGAGGTGATTAGACAAGACATGCCGCAGTTTCAGCTGACCGAGGATATGACACTTGATAGGAATGTATAAAGGTCGAGGATTAGGGTAGTAGAATAGGTAGTCTAGAGTGTTCATAGCGGTAGTATTGGCACGCAGTCTCGCTCATAACAGTAGTATTGGCACTCAGTCTCGCTTTCTGTTGGTAATAGGTTTTTATGACTAATCATTGTTTTCTTTCATTATTGATCACCTTACCATCTTGTTGTTTTTATTATGCTTTTATATGGTTTTTTGGTACTGTCCCTTCTTGTCTATATTTTCATTAATGTGGTGTTTGTACTTTCCTGAGCCGAGGGTCTATTGGAAACAACCTATCTATCCTCACAAGGTAGGGGCAAGGTGTGCGTACACAATATCCTCCTCAAACCCTACAGTATGGGATAATATTGGGTATGTTGTTGTTGTTGTTTGCTATACGAAGGTCCATCCCTCACTTCAATCTCTATTTTAATTATGTTATTTAGGGTATTTATTTAATTGAATTAGCTCTAATTTATTATTGTTCGATTACATTGATATTGTGGCAATATTTTAAAGCCTTTTGGACAAATGTCTTAGCCATTCTAGAAGGCTATGTTAAGTGGCAAAAGAAGTGTAAAAAGTGGCAAATCCTCTGCCACGTTTTTGCATGGCAAAAATAAAGTTCCATGCAATTACAACTATAAATAGCCACCATTGGTTACACAATTCTCAATCATCAGAAACAAAAAGCTCTTTCCACTTACCATTCTTCTCTTTCTCGCCTAGCTTCTCTTATTTCCAATTTTACTTATAAATTTTCTTTGTCCTTATTCTCTTTTCAATCTTGTTGGATTATTGTAATACAAATATTTTGTTGATTCTTGTATCCTTTAAATAAAATAGAGGTAAGCTTGTTTAATTTCGGAGAAATATTTCACACTGCTGAAATAGTTTCTTAGGACAGTACCCAGCACGACTCAAGCTAACTCGTGTATCTGCTCACAAATAATATTATCGAGTATTGTTGTTATTTTTTGGTGTCATTTACCTACAATCTAAGAAACTATGGCAAACAATACTGATGCTGAAAACACTACTGATACAATCAATATTGGCGCTACGTCCGTTGTTCCAGCCCCAGTTGCACTGCCATATGCCAGGCTATTTTCAGATGTGTCAAATATTAAAATTTTCGCCAATAAAAATTTCAAGCATTGGCAAGAACATATTTTCTCACTGCGTGATGTCCATGGTGTTGCACATGCACTATTGCATCCACAACCTAGTGCAGACGCTGATAATAAAATAGTGGAATCATGGCAACATGCCAATAAGGTATGTCGTCAACCATATTGCAAACTATTTCTAATGAACTGTTTGACGTGTATTGCAGTTATAAGGAAGCAAAAGCCATCTAGGAAGCCTTAATTAAAAAATTCACTGTTGAAGATGCTACAAAACAAAAATTTATAGTAGGAAAATTTTATCAGTGGCAGATGAGAGATGATAAAGAGATGAACGTGCAAATTAACGAATATCAAAAATTGCTAGAAGACTTGAAGGCCGAGAGGATGTCATTACCAGAAAAGTTTATTGCTGGAGTACTGATTGAGAAGCAGTCTGAATCATAGAGTGACTACAAAAATAATTTAAAGCACAAACAGAAATATTTTACCATTGAGAAAATTATGACCCACATCCTAATTGAAGATTCCAACAGAAAAGAATCTGCCAAAGGTAGGATGACAGCTCTTAAAGCAAATTTAGTGCAAAGTAGCAACAACAACCGCAAAAGGTACGAGAATAAGTCTCAAGGTTACAAGCCTAAAAATCTTAACCTTATAAGAAAAAAAGGCTCTTGTTTTGTTTGTGAAAAACCAGACCATCATGCCTCACAGTGCAGGTACAGAGCAGAAAATGACAAAGGAAAAACTAATACTCCTAAGGCTAACTTAGTTGAAGGAGGTGATATTATTGCAATTGTCATTTCTCAAGTAAACATTGTAGCACATGCAAAAGAATGGGTGGTAGACTCTGAGGCTACTCGGCACATTTGTGCAAATCGAGAAGTATTTTTCTCTTATACTCCTGTAGAGGATGATAGAGAAGAGGTCTACCTTGGAGACTCAAGTACTACCAAAGTCTTGGGTAAGGGTAAAGTTCTCCTGAAACTCACTTCGGGAAAAACTTTAGCCCTTGTTGATGTACTACATGTTCCTACTATGAGGACAAACTTGATCTCTGTATCTTTGTTGGGAAGAGCCGGAGTGAAAGTGTCATTTGAATATGATAAGATCATAATGACCAAAAATAATGTGTTTGTGGAAAAGGGCTATTGTAACCAAGGACTCTTTGTACTTAATGTTTCTGATGTTATCAATGGAAATGTATATGCTTCTGCTTATACGATTGAGTCTATTTTTTATGGCATGCTAGACTAGGACATATTAATATCACATATATAAGAAAAATACAGTCACTAGGCTTAATATCTGGTTTAGACTCAAATAATATAGACAAGTGTGAAATATATGTTGAAGCTAAAAGTACAAGAAAGACTTATTTTTCTGTAAATAGAGAAACTAAATTATTATCCTTGATTCATACTGATTTAGGAGATTTAAAGCAGACTATGACTAGAGGTGGTAAAAGATATTATGTGACTTTTATTGATTATTTTTCTGGATTTACTAAGTTGTATTTGCTTAGAAATAAAGATGATACCTTTAATGCTTTTATTTCTTATAAAGCTGAGGTTGAAAATCAACTTAGTTGAAGAATCGAGAGAATTAGATATGATAGAGGTGGAGAATATATTTTTTTTAAATATTTTTTGTGAAAAGAATATGATTATTCATGAAGTAACTCCGCCTTATTTACCCGAGTCAAATGGAGTAGCTGAAAGAAAAAATAAAACATTAAAAGAGATGATGAACTATATGCTAGTTAGTTTTAATGCACCTGATAATTTGTGGGGTGAAGTTATATTATCTGCATGTCACTTACAAAATAGAATACCACATAGAATAACTGGCAAAACCCTGTATGGATTGTGGAAGGGTTATAAACTTAACTTGAAATATTTAAAGGTGTGGGGGTGTCTTGCTAAAGTTCTTTTGCCTGAACCTAAAAAGAGAAAAATAGGTTCTAAAACTACTGATTGCATACTTATTGGATATGCTGAACATAGTGTTGCATATAGATTTCTTGTCTTAAAAAGTGATGTGCTTGATTGCAATACTATAATTGAGACAAAGAATATTTAGTTCTTTGAATATATTTATCTATTGTCTGGTAAAATTTCATATACACCTGTTGAAACAAATAATGAAATTACTTCTAATGAGGAACTGAAAAGGAGCAAAAGGCCCAGGAAAGAATATTTTTCTTATGAAAATGATTTTCAAACTTTTCTTGTCGATAATGAACCATCAAATTATTTTGAAGCTATATCTTCTTTCGATGCTAAATATTGAAAAGAGGCAATAAAAGTTGAAATCAATTATATTTTGAAAAATAACACATGGATTTTAACTGATTTACCTCCTAGTGCAAAGCCTATTGGTTGTAAATAGATTTTCAAAAAGAAATTTAATCTTGGTGGATCTTTAGATAAATATAAAGCTCAATTAGTAGCAAAAAGATTTTCTCAAAAATAAAAAATAGATTATTTTGATACATTTGCACCGGTAACTAGAATCTCTTCTATTCGAGTTTTAATTGCCTTAGCTTCAATTCGTAAACTTTTTATCCACCAAATGGATGTCAAAACTGCTTTTCTTAATGGTGATTTAGAAGAAGAATTTTATATAGTTCAACCTGAAGGCCGTGTCATTCCTGGACAAGAAAATAAAGTTTGTAAATTAATTAAATCTCTTTATGGCCTTAAACAAGCTCCTAAGCAGTGGTATGAGAAATATGAACAAGTCTTACTGAGAGACAATTTTTCTTCAGTGAAGGTGGATAAATGTGTTTATACTAAAGTGGTAGACAATGATTATGTGATAATATGTCTATATGTTGATGACATGCTTATATTTGGTACAAATTTAAATATTGTGCAAAGTACTAAATTATTTTTGTCTGCTAATTTTGATATGAAAGATATGGGTGAAGTAAATACAATATTGGGAGCTAAAGTTACAGAGAATGAAGATGGAATAATGACGCCACAAGAACATTATGTTCAGTGACTTCTTAAGAAGTTTGAATATTTTAATATCACATCTACGAGTACTCCTTTTGATGCTAATCCTCAGTTGAAAAAGAATAACGGTGACCCAGTTGCTCAGTCTAAATATGCGCAGATTATTGGGAGTCTGATGCATTTAATGAATTTTACAAGGCATGATATAGCATATGTTGTGTGTGGACTGAGTAGATATACTCATAATCCCAACATGGATCATTGGTCTGCATTAGATAGACTAATGAAATATTTGAGAGGAACCATGAATTATGGTATCCTATTGTCACGCTCCAAACTAAGGGAGGCACGACTGGCACTCGATACTGTATTCGATCGAGTTAGACACTAAACATACTAGCTAACTAGACTAGGGGCCCAACAGATCAGGCAGCACAACATCTGAAATACTAAGCTTGGACCGTAAGGTTATGACATGAATAACAATAAGCCATATAAACATAGGTAAACAAAGCCAAAATAATAAAATATTAGCTGGCCGACGAGGCCGCGACTGAAGACATACATTCCTACACACCTATAAATACATGCCAAGCCTATGGGCTGGAGACTGAAAGCAGCAAAAAAAGAAACCCAGAATATTGTGTCCACAATAGCCTCTAAGAGAGTCATAAGCACTGTCGGGATAAGGCCCCGACTATACCCAAACTGTACAACAAAAGTAACCATCCTATGAAAGCTCCAGGAAGAGGTGGAGCTTACCAACTCACAGCTGAACCTCGAAATCCTAGCGGAGGGGTCGATCAGAGTCCCTACCTGGACTTGCACGCACGAAACAAAAATGCAGTGTCCCCAGGCAACGGGGCATCAGTACGAATAAAAATGTACGGGTATGTAAGGCAGAAAGTAGAATCATACATAGCTGATGTAAAAAGGTAATAAAGATACCACCTGACACTGAAACTCTCATAGCCTCCATGGCCGACATCCGACCTCATAGTAATAAAATATGCATGGTATGCTCGTGTAATCGCATGTCGTGAGTACATATATATATATATATATATATATATATATATATATATATATATATATATATATATATATATATATATATATATATATATATATATATATATATATATAAATGCATGACATACCCAACCAAATGCTAGCAATGGCGGTCTCTCCCGGTAGCTAACCGGTATCATATTGCCAACCTGTGGCCATCTGTACAATATATATAGTCTTTCGGGCAAATAGGCCCCTTACCTCCGATTATAGCTCGAAGTCCATGCATAATATGTCATGTATGATATGAACTTTGAATGCACATAATAGGCCATAACAAGAACTTAGCCAACCTTGGCTCATTGGTACTCTTATTCTCATAATCTCATAATCACCTTCGTATCGCATACAAATGTCTCGTGGAACCTCATATCTTTTTTAATAAGTTTGAAAACTTAACTCGACTTTTAGAAAGATAACTTAACTCTGAATATGTTCATAAAAAGCTTAAGGTGCTTCACTTAGTCCTTATACCTGATTTCTTGATAATTAGTAAAAGAAAGTATTTAAAAAAAAAAATCAAATATTTTAGTAGTTTAAACATAAAAATTATATTTGAAAATTTTGAAATCGACGTGTCACTTTAGAGATTTTAAAATACTCTTTAACAAGGAAGAAGGACTGATCGCAAATACTAAATGCCTTTATTTTTAAGTCACACAACCCAAAGACGAATAAGAATTCATATATATGAACATATATTTAAGAAAGCCGACAAAATGACATATATAGATGTCGAATATCCTTTTTAACCGAACGAGTGGAATATCAACCTAATAGCATCATGAAAATACTTCAGCTACGATATCAATGCCTTTCACAGAAGGTCTTTCTAGCAACAGAATAGTAAAATATCACATTTGGCGTCTTAGGAATTTCCCAAAATTCGTGCTAAAAGGAAGGACAAAGCTTAGCCTTAACATACCTCTCCAACGAACGTCTGAATGCCTGTAGTTCCTTCACGAAAGTTGTTCCTTACATCCTAAGCTTCGAAACCACTATATATGTGCAGCTTATACGCACTTATAAATAGTTCATAAATGAGTTTAAATTGGCAGATTTGCCATATGACCCTAACTTGACGAAACGCCCGTAGAACTTTGTAAAAACGATCATAAAAGAGTCCCAAGATAATTACCTTGGCAAACCAATTATAAATCCTGAAAAATCAGCAAGAACAACAATTTCCTATCTTCCAAAAATAGGTCCAAACACAGCTAATAGAAGGGAAAAACGATTGCAAAGCGTAGAGATTGCGCTTCTAGGCACGGAGGCAAACTTTAACGATAGAAATCGTTAAAAACGCACCTTAATCACTCAAGAACACCATGAAACCCTCTCTTAAGCTTTCTCACTGTTTTGGGATGAAGATGAAATATTTTGGGGTCTTAAAAATCGGATTTTCCGACTTATACCACTTGTTTGACCCGACCCGGTTCGCGACCCGATTTCAGCCCGGACAGTCCGCGATAAAACAGTCATAACTTTTTACTTCAATGTCAGTTTGATGTGAGATTTCTTTGGTTGCAAACTAGACTCAGAGACCTTCGATTTGGTAGGTTGTGGGTCCCATAACTCTTTATATATTGGGAGAAATGATCTGATACATTTGACCCAAAGTTTAAAAAATTTATTAGAGAAGTTTACGATAACTTTTGCCGACCTTTATTTCGCAACTTGCTTGACTCCAAAACTTAACACGTGACCAGTCTGATATTATAATACCTCATAACACATTATTCTTAGCATATTATACACTCTTAGTCTTATCCCACAGGTGCAAGTTAACTTAAATCTTCCGAACGCGCGAGGTGCTACCCGAGCCATTTCTTTAACCATGAACCTTTGTTTAAGGGATTCCTTTGAATTAAAACTTTAGTTTAGTTCCTTGATATTACCACACATTTTCAGTCTTATTCTCCCAATGTGCTATACCCAATCATATATACCTAATATAACCACGTCACGTTACGTATATTATGTAAGAGAAGAGAGAAACACTTGGGGTCTCACAGTCTCCCCTCCTTAAGAACATTCGTCCGCGAATGGGTCAAGTCAATTCCTTGGTTTTATTTCTTGTCCGCTAATACATTGTTTGCGAGGCTATATTTGTTACATTTGCAAAGCATAAATCAAATTCTGAAGATTCCAACTACTAGGCTTCGTATAGCTATCTCGCAATAAAAAAAAATTAAAATTGCACTTTCAAGTCATTTAAAATCCAATTAAGTTGCTGTAAAGAAATAATTGGCAATTATTTAAATGCGACTCACCTTAAGTCGTAAATAGTTGGGGGTACTTCTTCCTCATTTCCTCCTCAGCTTCCCAGGTCATTTTCTCGATGTTGTTATTTCGCCATAACACTTTCACGGAAGCCACTTCTTTAGTTCGAAGCTTCCTTACCTGCCGATCTAAAATAACTACTGGTACCTCTGCTAAGATAAGTCTTCAACAATGTGAATATCCTCAATAAGCGTAATACGTGAAGGATCTCCAATGCACTTCTGCAATATAGATACATGAAACACAGGATGGACTGCTTCCAATTCTAAAGGCAAATCAAGCTCGTACGCCACCCTACCAATCCTCCGAATAATATTATACGGTCCAACGTACCTGGGGCTGAGCTTCCCCTTCTTTCCAAATCGCATGACACCCTTCATAGGTGATACTTTCAGGAAAACCCAATCTTCTACATCAAACTCTAAGTCTCGTCGTCAAACATCTGCATAAGACTTTTGTCGACTTTATGTTGTACGCAGCCGGTCTCTAATAAGTTTTACCTTTTCCATTGCTTGCTGGACTAAGTTAGGACCTAGAAACTCTGCTTCCCCGACCTCGAACCAACCGATCGGCGACCTACACTTCCGCCCGTATAGTGCTTCGTAAGGAGCCATCTGAATACTAGCTTGGAAGCTGTTATTATAAGCGAACTCAATAAGAGGTAGATGATCATCCCAACTTCCTTTAAAATCTAGCACGCATGCACGTAATATATCCTCAACTGTCTGAATAGTACGCTCTGACTGTCCATCAGTTTGTGGATGAAAAGCGGTGCTAAGATTTACCTGCGTGCCTAGACCCTTCTGAAAAGATTTCCAAAAATATGTTGTAAATTGAGCCCCTCGATCAGAGATAATAGATAATGGCACTCCGTGAAGGCGAACAATCTCTCGAATGTAAAGTTTGGCATAATCCTCGACTGAATATGTCGTCCTGACTGGCAGGAACTGAGCAGATTTTGTAAGCTTATCAATAATTACCCAAATAGAATCATACCTCCGTGGAGTGCGAGGCAAATCAGTGATGAGTCCATATTTATCATGTCCCATTTCCATAATGGAAGCTCAATACACTGAGTTAGGCCTCTGATGTTCGGCTTTAACCAGGGGCGGCTCAACGAAGTTGGTGGCCTAAAGCCAAATTGTATTAAGAGGCCTATTTTACAAAATTCATGTAACAGTTAGACACAAAAGAGCTTCTGTTCTAATTAATGAGTCAATTAAATATGAGAAAGTAGCTAAATCAAAGAAACAGAGTTTGAAATTGGAAAGAGAAATCTCAAAGTCATGTAAAAGAAAGGAGGAAAAATTAGAACGAAAGAGGAAAATAAGTATGCTACTAATAAGACGGATATTTATCGCTCTTTACTCACTCATTTTTACATTCTTAACCAAATAAACAAATATTAAAATTTGGTCTCTTAAGAGTAATCGCATAAGATATATAATACATAATAATATAGTATAATATTTTTGGGGCCCTCTAGAATTTGGGGCCCAATGCAATGGCTTAAGCAGCCTTACCCTCCAACCCGGCCCTGGCTTTAACTTGCTGGCAGTTGGGACATTGGGCTACCATCTCCGCGATATCTTTTTTCATTCCATTCCACCAATAGATCTGTCGAAGGTCCCGATACATCTTTGTCGCTCCGGGATGAACTGCATATCTAGAATAATGGGCCTCCGAAAGAATCTTGGCACGGAGCTCTCCTACTGACGGTACACATAAGCGGCCCTGGTATCTAAGGACTCCATCTCCAGTTAGCTCAAATAAAGGTTGTCGCTGCTGTGGAATACTTTCCCTCAGTTTTATAAGCTCAGGATCCTCGTGTTGTCGCTCTTTCACTTCAGTAACAAAAGAAGATTTTGCCGTATTCTGAACGAGAATGCGTCCACCCTCTGCATCTACCAAACACACCCACAAACTAGCTAGTTGGCATAGGTATTTGGTCATCTTGACCTTATCAGCTTCAACATGGCTTAGACTCCCCATGGACTTCCGGCTAAGGGCATCAACAACAATATTAGCTTTGCCGGGATGATATAAAATATCAATATCATAGTCCTTTAGTAATTCTAGCCATCTTCTTTGTCGTAGATTCAGCTCCCTCTGTTTAAATAAATACTGAAGGCTCTGGTGGTCGGTGAAAACATCAATATGAACCCCATATAGATAATGCCGCCAAATCTTTAGGGCAAATACAACTGCAGCTAACTCAAGATCGTGCGTAGGATAGTTCTGTTCATGTTTTCGCAACTGTCTGGAGGCGTACGCGATAACCTTACCATGCTGCATAAGAACACAACCTAGGCCAATTCTCGAGGCATCATAATATACAACATAACCCTCGGTGCCATCCGTAAGAGTCAAGACAGGTGTCGTAGTAAGCCTTTTCTTTAGTTCCTAAAAACTTTGTTCACATGCCTCAGTCCACTGAAACTTAGCTCCCTTATGTGTCAGTTTCGTCAATGGTGCAGAGATAGAGGAAAATCCCTCCACAAACCTTCGGCAATACCCTGCCAAGCCTAAAAAGCTACGAACCTCTGTCGGATTCAAGGGCCTCGGCCAAGTCATCACAGCTTCAATCTTTTGGCCATCAACCTTGATACCATCGTCGGTAATAACATGACCAAGAAAAGCTACATAAGTTAGCCAAAATTTACATTTAGAGAATTTAGCATATAACCTGTAGTCCTGGAGAGTATGCAATATAGCTCGCAAGTGGTCCGCATGCTCAGCTTCCGATCGCGAATATATCAGGATGTCGTCAATAAACACAATCACAAATTCATCCAAGAATGGTTTGAATACCCGGTTCATAAGATCCATAAAGGCTGCTGGGGCATTTGTAAGCCCGAAAGACATGACAAGGAATTCAAAATGGCCATACCTCGTCCTAAATGCTGTTTTTGGGATATCAATATCCCTGACTCGTAGCTGATGATAACCGGATCGCAAGTTGATCTTCGAAAAGCATTTGGCACCTTGTAACTGGTCGAACAAGTCATCAATCCGTGGAAGAGGATACTTATCCTTGATAGTGACTTTATTTAGTTGCTTGTAGTCAATGCACATCCGCAAGGACCCAACTTTCTTTCGAACAAAGAGCACCGGAGCACCCCATGGGGATGTACTTGGCCTAATCAAGCCTTTATCGAGCAAGTCCTTCAGTTGTTCCTTCAATTCCCTTAGCTCTACAGGAGCCATTCTGTAGGGAGGAATGGATATAGGCTGCGCATCAGGAAGCAAATCTATAGCGAAATCGATTTCCCTTTCGGGGGAATTCCTGGAAGCTCGTCAGGGAATACCGTCGGGAATTCATTCACAATAGGAACCGACTGAAGGGTCGCTGGCTCCTTATCTATATCCCTAACATGAACTAGATGGTATATACAACCTTTAACAATAAACTTCCGAGCCCTAAGGTATGAAATAAACTTACCATTGGGCGTGGTTGCATTACCTTTCCATTCAAGGACAGGCTCACCAGGAAAATGAAATCGGACCAACTTTGCACGACAATCAATATTAGCATAACAAGCTGTCAACTAATCCATACCCATAATGACATCGAAGTCTAGCATAACCAATTCAACTAAATCAACAGAGGTTGGACGGTCATTAATTAACACTGTACAATCTCGATAGACATGATTAGCTACAATAGAGTCGCCAACTGGCGTAGACACCTCAACTGGCTGTGGCAACAACTCAGATCTCATGTCAAGCTTACCAGCAATAAATGGAGTAATATATGAAAATGTAGAGCCGGGATCCATCAATGCATAAATGGCATGAGAATGTATTGTCAATATACCTGTGACAACATCTGGGGATGCCTCTGAATCTTGTCGGCCTGTGAGTGCATAAAAGCGGTTCTGGCCATTACTAGAACCTGAGGTGTCTCCTCCACCTCTCCCCCTACCACGGCCCAAAGTAGACTGTGGACCTGGTCGGGGAGCACGGACTGAGGGCGAAAAGGCTACTGTGAATCCTGAAGGCTGAGCTGGTGTACCTCTGCCTAACCCCGGGCACCGACTAATATAATGTCTTGTCTGCCCACAATGAAAACATGCACTCGAACCCTGTCTACATTGCCCGGTGTGCAGCTTACCGCACTGAGTACATGGAGGAGTAAGCTGTCTCATTTGTGCAGAACGCTCCTGTCGACGGCCCTCAGGCTGGCCTGAGCTCTGCCCCGGTCCTGACTGAATATAACGATCAAACCGCTGGCCCTACATCTGTGGTGGGAAACTACCTGCTGACCGAGGTGGATATCGATGGAGTGTGGGCCTAAAATCAACTCGTGGCTCCCTATAAGACCCCATAGTACGAGCTCTCTTATTCTGCTCCCTATCCCTACGAGTATCACGAATCCGACGGGAAAAGTCCTCTGTAGTCTGAGCGAAAGCCTGTATGCGGGAAATATCTACATCATCCGATAGGGATGCAACCCTACAGTCTCTAATCAGATGATCCCATAAACCATCCACATAATGATGAACTCTAGCCCTCATGGTACGTACTATATCTGGTGCATACCTTGCAAAAGAATTAAACTTATGGCTATAATCCCTCACACTCATATCCCCCTGCTTTAAGCTAAGAAACTGGTCAAGACGGGCCTCCCGAACCTCCCGTGGCAAATAATGGGATAAAAAAGCCTCAGAGAAGTCCTCCCACTCTGCTGGCGGAGCATCAGGTCCTCTAGATCTTTTCCATGCCTCATACCATAGGACGGCTACATCACGTAGTCGAAAAGAAGCCAACTCCACAGCCTCGGTGATGGAGGCATGCATCACCCTCAATACTCTATACATATGGTCTATAAAGTCCTGGGGATCCTCAGTGGAACTGGATCCTGTAAATAATGGAGGGGCCAAGTGAAGAAACTCTCGTACCGTCGAGCTTCCTATCCGATCTCTCCGGGCATCTACTCCTGACTCTTGCTGTCGCTCATGAATAGTAACCATCCTAGTCAGCAACTGAACAGCCTCCCTCATCCCCTGCTCCCCAGTCTCTAATGGGGGAGCAATAGGTGCTGGAGGTCCTGTGTCTCTAGCTGCCTCATGTACCAATGGAACTGGTGAGGCTGGGGGTACTGCATCTCCCTGGGCTCCAACAAGTGCTGGGGAAGCTGAAACTAGGGGTACTAGAGACTCACTGTGAGCCTCTAAGGGAAATCTATCCCTCTGACCCGGTGGGGAACGACTGGTACCTTCTCCCGGATCCATACCTATCTCTCGCTGTGCCATCTCCTGAGCGTAGGTAGCCTGTTAGATAGGAAACACAAAGCATGATTTAGATTTCATATGTTCTTATAACTTCGCTCTATAGCACGATCTATTAATTGAAAGAAATATAACCATTCCTAAATGCCTCATAGCCTCCTGATTATAAGTGTGGTGCACAACACACCCATAAGCAAGACTCTACTAGACACGGCTTGTGGACTCCCTGGGATACGACCTACTCTGATACCAAGTTTGTCACGCCCCAAACTAGGGGAGGCACGACTGGCACTCGATATTGTATTCAATCGAGTTAGCCACTAAACATACTAGCTAACTAGAGTGGGGGCCCAACAGATCAGGCAGCACAACATCTGAAGTACTAAGCCTGGACCGTAAGGTTATGACATGAATAACAATAAGCCATATAAACATAGGTAGACAAAGCCAAAATAATAAAATACTAGCTGGCCGACGAGGCCGCGACTGAAGACATACATTCCTACACACCTATAAATACATACCAAGCCTATGGGCTGGAGACTGAAAGCAGCAAAAAAAGAAACCCAGAATATTGTGTCCACAATAGCCTCTAAGAGTGTCATAAGCACTGTCGGGATAAGGCCCCGACTATACCCAAACTGTACAACAAAAGTAACCATCCTATGAAAGCTCCAAGAAGAGGTGGAGCTTACCAACTCACAGCTGAACCCCGAAATCCTAGCGGAAGGGTCGATCAGAGTCCCTACCTGGACTTGCACGCATGAAACAAAAATGCAGTGTCCCCAGGCAACGGGACATCAGTAGGAATAAAAATGTACTGGTATGTAAGGCAGAAAGTAGAATCATACATAGCTGATGTAAAAAGGTAATAAAGATACCACCTGACACTGAAACTCTCATAGCCTCCATGGCCGACATCCGACCTCATAGTAATAAAATATGCATGGTATGCTCGTGTAATCGTATGTCGTGAGTACATATATATATATATATATATATATGTCGTGAATACATATATATATATTGATGTAAATGCATGACATACCCAACCAAATGCTAGCAATGGCGGTCTCTCCCGGTACCTAACCGGTATCATATTGCCAACCTGTGGCCATCTGTACAATATATATAGTCTTTCGGGAAAATAGGCCCCTTACCTCTGATTATAGCTCGAAGTCCATGCATAATATGTCATGTATGATATGAACTTTGAATGCACATAATAGGCCATAACAAGAACTTAGCCAACCTTGGCTCATTGGTACTCTTATTCTCATAATCTCATAATCACCTTCGTATCGCATACAAATGTCTCGTGGAACCTCATATCTTTTTTAATAAGTTTGAAAACTTAACTCGACTTTTAAAAAAATAACTTAACTCTGAATATGTTCATAAAAAGCTTAAGGTGCTTCACTTAGTCCTTATACCTGATTTCTTGATAATTAGTAAAAGAAAGTATTTAAAAAAAATCAAATATTTTAGTAGTTTAAACATAAAAATTATATTTGAAAATTTTGAAATCGACGTGTCACTTTAGAGATTTTAAAATACACTTTAAGAAGGAAGAAGGACTGATCGCAAATACTAAATGCCTTTATTTTTAAGTCACATAACCCAAAGACGAATAAGAATTCATATATATGAACATATATTTAAGAAAGCCGACAAAATGACATATATAGATATCGAACACCCTTTTTAACCGAACGAGTGGAATATCAACCTAATAGCATCATGAAAATACTTCAGCTACGATACCAATGCCTTTCACAGAAGGTCTTTCCAGCAACAGAATAGTAAAATATCACATTTGGCGTCTTAGGAATTTTCCAAAATTCGTGCTAAAAGGAAGGACGAAGCTTAGCCTTAACATACCTCTCCAACGAACGTCTGAATGCCTGTAGTTCCTTCACGAAAGTTGTTCCTTACGTCCTAAGCTTCGAAACCACTATATATATGCAGCTTATACGCACCTATAAATAGTTCATAAATGAGTTTAAATTGGCAGATTTGCCATATGACCCTAACTTGACGAAACGCCCGTAGAACTTTGTAAAAACGATCATAAAAGAGTCCCAAGATGATTACCTTGGCAAACCAAGTATAAATCCTGAAGAACCAGCAAGAATAATAATTTCCTATCTTTAAAAAATAGGTCCAAACACATCTAATAGAAGGGAAAAACGATTGCAAAGCGTAGAGATTGCGCTTCTAGGCACGGGGGCAAACTTTAACGATAGAAATCGTTAAAAACGCACCTTAATCACTCAAGAATACCATGAAACCCTCTCTTAAGCTTTTTCACTGTTTTGGGACGAAGATGAAATATTTTGGGGTCTTAAAAGTCGGATTTTCCGACTTATACCACTTGTTTGACCCGACCCGGTTCGCGACCCGATTTCAGCCCGGACAGTCCGCGGTAAAACAGTCATAACATTTTATTTCAATATCGGTTTGATGTGAGATTTCTTTGGTTGCAAACTAGACTCGGAGACCTTCGATTTGGTAGGTTGTGGGTCCCATAACTCTTTATATATTGGGAGAAATGATCTGATACATTTGACCCAAAGTTTAGAAAATTTATTAGAGAAGTTTACGATAACTTTTGCCGACCTTTATTTCGCAACTTGCTTGACTCCAAAACTTAACACGTGACCAGTCTCATATTATAATACCTCATAACACATTATTCTTAGCATATTATACACTCTTAGTCTTATCCCACAGGTGCAAGTTAACTTAAACCTTTCGAATGCGCGGGGTGCTACCCGAGCCATTTCTTTAACCATGAACCTTTGTTTAAGGGATTCCTTTGACTTAAAGCTTTAGTTTAGTTCCTTGATATTACCACACATTTTCAGTCTTATTCTCCCAATGTGCTATACCCAATCATATATACCTAATATAATCACGCCACGTTACGTATATTACGTAAGAGAAGAGAGAAACACCTGGGGTCTCACACCTATATAGTGGATTTCCTTCTACCTTAGAAGGGTACAGTGATGCAAATTGGATCTCTGATTCAGATGAAACAAAATCTACTAGTGGTTATGCATTCACCCTTGGTGGTGGTGCAATATCGTGGAAATCAGCTAAACAGGCGATCATTGCTAGATCGACTATGGAATTAGAGTTTGTAGCTCTGGAGTTAGCTGGTTCTGAGGCTGAGTGGCTAAGAAACTTCTTAGCTAATATCCCTTTGATAAAGGACATATTGCCTCTTGTGTCTATACACTGTGATTGCCAAGCGGCAATAGCTATAGCAAAGAATAAACCTTATAATTGTAAAAGTAGACATATGAAATTGAGACATGATGTCATAAAACAACTGTTGAGTGATAGAATAATTTTCATTGACTTTGTGAAGTCAAAGATAAATTTGGCCGATCCTCTGACTAAACTTGTGGGAAGAAAATTAATTCTTCAAACCTCAAAAGAAATGGGGTTAAGACTAACATGTTGTCAATAGAGATGGTAACCCAACCTATGTGATTGGAGATTCCATAAAGTAGGTTCATGTGGGTAATAACAAGTTGATACTGACATTGAAGCACTAAAAGAGAGTGTTTGACTGCTACTAATTGAGAGTTTGAGTTATAACTCTTAAATGAATTCATATTCCTTATGGATGGTGTATTTAAAAGCAATATACACTTGATGAATTCACCTATATGAGAGTGGAGTGAGGCCGCTCCTATGAGATTTTGGCCCAGTCTGTAGAGCTCTCATGAATAACCATACACGCGCATGGCCTAGTGGCGCAAAACCGCGTTGAACAGCAAAATCGTGACAGTCGAAATGTGATTGATAAAATCTCTGACTTACAATATGAATTATTGGTTCATAAAAATATTATGTTTCACCAGTAATTCTGTGAGTTAAATTTTATCTGTCTAAGTTTGGTTCATAGTCCAAAAGACACCAAACCTATCGCATTTGGACCATACAAATTCAACAAGTTTATTTTTAAAAGTCTTTAAAATAGCGGGGGATTGTAGCAATATTTTAAAGCCTTTTGGACAAATATCTTAGCCATTCTAGAAGGTTATGTTAAGTGGCAAAAGAAGTGTAAAAAGTGGCAAATCCTCTGCCACGTTTTTGCCATGCAAAAATAAAGTTCCATGCAATTAAACTATAAATAACCACCATTGGTTACACAATTCTCAATCATCAGAAACAAAAAGCTCTTTCTACTTAGCTTTCTTCTCTTTCTTGCCTAGCTTCTCTTATTTCCAATTTTATTTATAAATTTTCTTTGTCCTTATTCTCTTTTCAATCTTGTTGGATTATTGTAATACAAATATTTTGTTGATTCTTGTATCCCCTAAATAAAATAAAGTTAAGTTTGTTTAATCATGGAGAAATATTTTACATCGTTAAAATAGTTTTTAGGACAGTACCCAACACGACTCAAGCTAATTCGTGTATTTGCTCACAAATAATATTATCGCAGTATTGTTGTTATTATTCAGTGTCATTTACCTACAGATATAAGTATATGTTGAAATTTCTCATGTTTTTTCATTGTTGAACTTCACCAACATAACCTTATGGAAAAAATAGAATTTTGCCAGAAAAAAAATCGGTCGAGTTAAAAATGTAATTGGTGTCTTTTGCAGTGGATGGGTTTAAGGAGAAAGAATGAAGAAGAAAAGAAAGGATTTCTTTTATATTAAAAAAATTATTCGCTTTGAAGTGTATTAAATAAGTATAACTTTTGAGTAGTGTAAGTGTTCAATAGGGACAAATCCAAACTCTAGTGTCGAAATAAAAAAATGGACAAATTTAGAGGATGCTTTAACTTTAGCCTAAGGTAAATAAATGATCTTTTAATTTGAGGGTGGAATTGCTCACCTAAATATGGATTAGGTCCATTTTGAATTAATCCATTTAATATCCAATCACTAGTGATAACATTTTATACCTAAATAATTAGTGATATGTCACTGTTTAAATTTTCCCATCTTGTTTAACTAGCAATAAACCAAATAAAGTGAAAGCATGTGAATAAGATTGAAATCGGGGGTTTTAAAATTTTAAACAAAACTTTAGGGGATAAAAAGAAAATTTGTCCTTCTTTCTTTCTTTACTTTCAATTGAGCGAAAAAATAAAATATAGCATGGTTTATAACTGCTAATTGAAAAATAGCTATAGTTTCAAAACTAATCGAAATTTAATAAATATTTTTTGCAAAAATAAAATCTGAACAAAAATACCCTTAAAAATCAGAAAATTCCAGCATAATATGCTGGAGTTCAATTTTTTTTTACATATGAGATTCCATCATAATATATTGGAGTTCCAACATAATATGTAGGAAGTTTATATGCAAGAGCTCCATAATCCAACATATTATGCTGGAACTTTTTGTGTTTTAGCTAAGGTATTTTTGTCTAGATTTTATCTCCGCATGAGATAGTGACTATTTTTCATTGACTTTGCAAATTCTGGCTATTTTTCAATTAGCAGTTTGAAAACTTGCTAGCCCATTCTATTTTCTATCCAAAGGCCCGGGCCATACAGCCCAATCCAATACCAATTTGTCTTTATTGGGCTTGGACCTTTGCACTGATCTAAGCCCAATTACTTCTATTTTGGCAGAAACTCTAAAACTTTCATTACTAGCCTGACTATTAGAAATATAATACAAAAGAATAGCATCGGTTAATGATTAACAAGTATGGCAGTAAAATATTTTTATATATAGCAGATTCCAATAAATTATGATATGATAATAATAAATTTCAAGCGACAATTAAGCTACTACTAAATATACTCCTAATACTTTCTAATATCTTTTCATATATCTTCTCTTGAAACCAATCCATTCCCTTAACACATTTAAATGGTTAGAAACTATTTCATTCCATAACGTAATATATTTTTCTATTTTTATGTTGAAAACTTTCCATAACAAATTTTCTACTTTCCATACATTGGAATGTTTACCAGTAAAAAAAAAAAATACATGGGCTATATATATAACATAACTCTAATGAAATTATATATCGTAGATTCTGAAAGAAATAAAATATATATATTATGTGAAAAATATAATGTATATTTGAGATATATGTACATTATAAATCATGTATTTTTTAAGGAAAATCATGTATATGTACATATGTTGCTTATACTCTTATTTATATTTAAATATATATCATCAATATTCATTTATATTTTTCACTAATATAACATATATATTTGTATACATTATGTTGTTGTAATAATTTCTATACACATATTTATGGCATATTAAAATTTTAGATTTTTTTTTGGTAAGGTATTTGCTAGTAATATACTTTGAATAATACAAGTTGTGTGAGAGAGAAAGAAATAAATGTCAAGATGAGAAAATAATTGAAAAGAAAAACTCAGTTGAAAAGATTTGGGAAAAGATTTATTGTAGATTCAATTATAATATTGAAGGCTCCACATGAGAGAAATTAGCTACTACTTAATTGTGATTTTTGAAAAAATCGAAAAGTCAAAGCCGTTACTCATCAATCATCAATCAATGCTAGATTAGAAGCACGAATGCCCTTAACGAAATGTCGTTCGCCTTTTTTACCCATTAAAAATAGAGCTCACATTGAATAAAATAGTTATTTTATTAATTTTCTAATATTTAGAATTTTGAAATCAACTAAAACTTTATTTATCATAGTAGAAAATCTCAATATTTAGGACATTTAAATAAACTAGAATTTTTTTTTATAATTCAAAATCCTAATATTTAGGAATCAAATCTAAGAACTATTTTTTTTTACGTTAAAATACATTTTAGGAATTCAAATTTCAAAGTTTAAATATGTCACCACTAAGCGTTAGATTTGGGTTCAAGACATACTACTTTTTAATTTAAAGTATTGATTCGTCCATTTTTTTTTTGTCCAGTACTATTAATTATCCTAAAAGTAAAGCTAGATGAGGAATTAGAGTTAAAAAAAGCCAATATACGACTAATATAAGGGAATTAATTTTTGCTTCCTCCGTCTCAAATTATTTATCGTAATTTCTAAAAATAGATAATTTAAATTATTTGTCATTTTAGAAGTTCAAGACAAAATTAATTAATTTTTTCCACTTTATCCTTAGTAGTAATTGTTCTTGAAGATGGAGATGGCACATAAATAAAGTAAATGTTCAATGAAGATAGATTATATTAAAGATATAAATAAGGGTAAAATAATTAAATTCCTTCTAACTAATTTTTTTAAGGGCATATCAAATAGAAATACGACAAATAATTTGAGATGGATGAGATATTTATTAGTAATCAAGAACCTTTAAATAGGTAGAAAGATGGTGAGTTTGTTAATGTTATGAAAGATTCATTTTAATAATAAGAACGTAACTCCAACCAAACAAATAATTGGTCAATGGCAGAAATTTCATCAATTGATAAATGATGATGAACGATTACAATTACATATTTATTAGTACAGAAGTTGCACTCATCTACAATGTCATTCGTCTTTTTTACCCTTTAAAAATAAATTTCGCATTGGACAAATATGTAATTTAAGTTACTTTTCCAATATTTAGGACTATAAAATCAAGTATTTTTTATTATTATTGCCTAATATTTAGGAGTTCGAGATCAACTAAATAAGAATAAAATACATTAAGAAAAAATAAGAGAATATAAAAAGTAAAAAGTAAGTTTCATTTCAACGAAAGACAAAAAATATTATATATTCGTGTAATTTTTTGTGCCTATATCGTACAAGGAAAATTTTATCGTGCAAGATTAATTTTGATCCTTTATTTTTATTTCCATACAAAAATATTTTCTTGATTGTTTAAATTATATTTTATTAAATTATTTCACACCTATAATTATTTCATGTGTTAATTTTCCTAATATTTACCTATTTATGATTTTCAAATCAGTTTTATTTATCGAATATGTATTGTTTGAACCATGTCAGAAGTCTTAATATGTAAAATTTAAAATCAATTAAAATTTTAATCATCTTTTACAAATTATTTCCTTAAGCAAATATTTAATTTATTTTGATATAAATTTCTATTTTTTTAATAATTTGTTCTTCTTACATATAAATATATTTATTAATTGACGCGACACACACATGTAACACACATACATTAAAACTAGTAAGGTTAAAAGTAGATCCCATAATTTATGTCTTCCGTTCACTCATTAATGCTGTGCATAAATTTTACAATATGCTAGTATTGGAAAAACAATTACTATTATTTATGGAATAAACTAAAATTAATGTTAGGCGTGTAAAAATCTCATCTCCGAGTAACCCCAGCCGAGTAGCTGCCAAAAAAAAAAAACAAAAAACTCTCTCAAAATAACCAGTAAAACCCCTGTCGAAAATCAAAGTCTCAAATTCTCAAAACCCTACACCGGGGCTACGTTGACGGGAATGGTCGGTTACTCCCCGCCGGCGAATTCATAGCTTGGTAATATGCTCTTGCTTTTCCCTTTTCGCAGCATTGAATAATGTTCGTGTCATTTTTTTAAATCTTCTTCATGCAGTTATGTCGTTTTTGAGGTTTGTATAACGAAATTGCTCATACATTTGTTCAATTTTTCTTTTAGGTGGAATTTTGAAATAAATCGAAAATTGAAGAAGGCATTGCCTATTGAAGATTGTGGGTGTTGTTACAAGTCACAAAAATGGTACTTACTACTCATGTTTCAGTTTATTGATACTTTTTTGTTTCAATTGACAATATTGTTTTGCATAATTTTAGTGGGTAAGATTTTACTATATGGAATTCTGTCCATTTCTTGATTATGTGCATGTCCATGTTAATCTTCTCTGTATTTTACCAATTTTAACTTTTCCCACATTTTAAAATACTCCCTTTGTTTCAATTTATATGACGGAGTTTGACTTGGTACCGAGTTTAAGAAGGAAAAAAAAGACTTTTGAAATTTGTGTGTCCTACAAGCTTAAAGAGTAAAAGCTTTGTGAGTTCATAACATTTGTTAGCTATAAAAGCTTCTCATTAAGGGTAAAATGGAAAGTGTAAAGTTAAATTATTTTCAAATATAGAAAAGTGTCATTTGATTTGAAGTGTGTTATATAAATTGAAGTGGAGGGAATATAAACAATTACTCCTCAGTCCCAAACAAGTTGAGGTTTGCTATATGAATACTCACTGTACATGTTCCATTGTATTATGAGGATTCATTGTGATTTGGCCAGTTTTATGCTGGCCGGTAGACCTACCATAACCCTCCTCCTTTATCCGGAATTGGGACCGCCGATAGAGTTTAAAATGCTTAAATAAATCAAAGTCAAAAAATTTCTCCACCAAAAATCTTCCCTTTATTATGAAGATTAATCATGATTTGGCTAGTTTTGTGCTGGCTGCTAGACTGCCGCAACCTTCTTCCTTTATCTGGGCTTGGGACCGGCAACAATGTGAGCAAGCTCACACTGGCAGAGTTTAAAATCCTTAATTAAATCAAATTAATTCTCCACCTAACTAACTATCGAAGTACTATTCAGCATTTTCATCCACTACTTATATAATAAATACTAGTATCTTAAACTCCATACACAATTATATTTTTGTACTTTGAGACAATTCAACTTGTCCTCAATACCAAGCACGTACTGTTGACACATACACAGTAGTAAAAGAACACACACTTAGCATATGGCAAGTGTTAAGTTGTAGTTTCTGGGATTTCCAGATTGAAGTATGTGATGAATTTTGTGCCTGTCAAATATTTGGAATTTGAGATGCATGGTTTTAAGGGTTTGATAGTATAGTTCTGTGTAATACAGTCAGATATCAGAAAATGGTTCATGAAGCAGCATGACAAAGGTACGGGTAATGGGAGCATGTCCAAGAATGCTCCAGAAAAGCCTTCAGCAGAAAAGCCTTCTCCAGAAAACCTGGTAAGTATTTTGTATCTAGATCATTCTTCCGATTTCACTTACTTTCTCGTTGCACTCTCGTATGGTTTAAGTGTTTGATAATGTTGTTACCTATTTCTTGTTTCTTGGAACCTGTTCCGATTGCCTGGAATGGTGGGGCTGGCTTGTTGCTTCTTTTTGAGATTTCCTGAGACTAATTTCTTTTCTATCGATTTCCTTGACCATGGCCTTCTACTTCAATTATTTAACGAGCAACCGAAAGAAAGAAATGGAATGGCGTCATTTGAGGGAGAAACAAATTACTAGTTAGAGTGGCTTTTTTGAAACATGAAAGCAACAAATCTATGAATCTAACAGATGAGTCAGAATAGATTTACTTTCCCCCTTACTTGGTATGTTTTTTTTTCTTCTTGTGGATTGGGTGCAAATAGCTAAACACGTTTAAAAGGGAAGAAAAAGGTGTAAAGCTTGGAAAAGACGGAAAGTGAAATATGATATCAAGTCTAGGTGTAATTTTTCATTTTAGCTGCCGCTCTTAACTTTGTTAAAACTTGAATAAGTTCATGTAATTTACCATCCTAGTGTCAGGAAAGGTCTGAAGCACTTTAAGACAAACATGAGCTATAAAGAAAGAGAATGAATGGTAACAATCCCTGTGGGGTTTGTCAAAATTTCAGGGGCAGTTAGTCACCAGAACTGAGACTGACACCAATTCGGGGTTTGGGACACCGCTAGTAGTTCCAGAAAATCATTGAAAGCTGACATTTTTTTACCTTTATAGCTTTTAACTCTACCCATCCATAACCAATATACATATCGAATAAAGAAATATACTTGATAAGGGGAAATAGTGGAAAGGAATCTACTCTAGAGAGTTTCTGTCTTTCTCTCTTATACTTGGGGCCTTTCTTATTAACTGCAATTCTGCTCCTTATGTATTTCTTCACGTTGTTGAATGATGGCTCCAACTATTTTGAGTTATGACTATAAAATCTGCAAATAATTTGCATATATGGCTGTATCTGCTGGCTTCAGCTCTTGAGCTCTTCCTTTTGTATGCACGTGATTTAGTTCATCGCTTACCTAACCATTTAAGATAGAGAAGGATATCTTGATTACTTATTTCTGGGAAAATCTTACATGTCAAGTGCTTGATAAAAACTTCAGCATCAAGACTCTTGGCAAATCTCGCCTTCTAGGTAGTGGCTCTTTCAGCTGCTCCTAGAACCATTAGGGTTATACAAAGTATGATAGAAAATTAGGGGGAGATGAACTAATCTGAAGATCATTCGGAACTACCATGAAAACTTAGTGTTTTCACCTATATTAAGAATTCTAAACTTCTGAACTTTAACTCCTTGTTTCTATCTTATGCAGTAAAATAAAAGTTGGTCACCATCAATAAGTCCTGTAGAATATTGTTGATCTTTAGCTTTTTATTGTTATTTTCTCATTGTTGGGGTTTTTAGCTAGTAGGTAGAGTTTTTGAGATGGTGGAATGTTTCTACTGGATTATCAAATGCAATTTCTGAACTTTGAGAACCTACGGACGACAACCTCTTTTGTTTTGTTAATCTTATTTATTGCATCTAATGGACACTAGGTACAAGAGGGACAAGAGACTGCCGGCAGAAGGAAAACTAGTAAATATTTTGCTACAGACAAGGTGAAGGCAAAAGAAGAAAAAGTAGAGGCAGTATCAGCAAAAAGAAAAGCTCAAAATGCTGGTGGAAGTTCATCAGTTAATGAGAAGCCACCAGCTGCGAAAAGAATTCACAAAGCTGAGGATGACGATGACTTTGTACTGCCTGCATCTGCAATGGGATCCAGAGGTGCCACTCCCACCAAAAAGTCGGCAAGTGGCTCTGGAAGGGGACCTGCACGGAAGTCTGTGATCAGTGATGAAAGTGACGATGATCTTAAGGATACAAAATCTGATCTCAAACCTACTGGAAGAGGGCGTGGTGGACGAGCAGCTCAGACTGGTGGAAAAGGCATCCCTCTTGATGAAAGTGATGATGATGCCTCAGCTGATAAGGACACCAAATCTGGTGGACGAGGCCGTGGTGGTAAAGGACCATCTGCAGCACCAAGTGGTGGACGAGGCAGAGGCGGTGGAGGACGGGGCGGTTTCATGAATTTTGGTGAAAGAAAAGACCCTCCTCACAAGGGGGAAAAGGTAGAAGCGTTGCTGAAGTTAATTTCTTTTACAAGAAGTTGTCTGAGTTAATAAAATTGTGGTCTTTCCACTTTGCAGGAAGTTCCTGAAGGTGCCTCAAACTGTTTAGCTGGTTTGACTTTTGTAATTAGTGGAACTCTGGACAGGTACCTCATTGAGTCTGTTTGTAAATTTTTGAAGAGATATTATGGGGATAAACCCAGGGATGTATTTGCATAAATATCTTTATTGCTTATAAGCATGTAAGACTCACTGCAACTGATGCACTATGTAGAAGGCCAAGTCTTTTCGTCTATATGTTACCTTTTTTAACTTCTCTCAGTATTGGATCTGTAAATATAAAGCTAGACATTCATTTGGTTCTCATGCTTTCAGTTTAGAAAGAGAAGAAGCTGAGGATTTGATTAAACGCCATGGTGGTCGTGTCACAGGATCTGTTAGCAAGAAAACGGTATTGTCCGTGCTTATAAATTTTTGCTAAACTTAATTGTTTTACGGTGTTTTTCACGCTGTTCTGTTGCAGAATTATCTTTTATGCGATGAAGACATCGAGGGACGGAAATCCTCTAAAGCCAAGGAACTCGGGTTTGTTTCCAATGTCAATGCATTTTCTCATTTTCCTTTTTCATTTGGTTCCTGAACTAATATTGGTATCCTATACTTTTGCAACTAGAACTGCATTTCTCACTGAGGATGGTTTGTTCAATATGATCCGGTCATCAAAGAAATCAAAACCAGCTACACAACCCGAGTCAAAGAAATCGGTGGACACTGTTGTTTCTCCTGCAAAGAGAAATTCACAAAATACAAGTAATTCTAAGACTCATTTGCTTTCCCTTTTCATTTTCAATGACTTGTTTATTTCTGGTGATGTACTCATTCTTAAATGAAAGATGAATGGGTTTATGCTATTTTTGAACAGTGCCTCTAAAGTTCTGTATGCACTTCAAAAAGAAGAGAAGTAGGAGAATGTTGGGTATATTGTGCCTATATATTGTGGACGGAACTCTTGAAAACAAGAATTACTTGGGAATGCCAAACAGTCTGAATGGCTTACAGAAAGAAATAATAGCATAATATTTTTCTTGATCCAAAAAAAATGAAAACAGTATCAGCAATTTCCATTGCCATATAAATGACTGGGACCATAAAAACCATCATTTACATTCTAATTAGGACTGTGCAAGTTAAGACTCTTAGAATTGATTCAATAAGAAAAGACAATGCTAGAAGCTTTTAGATGGCAATTTTTTTTTATTGATAAGTCAAGGCTTGCAAGGAAAAGGTGAAAGCTTGTTTTAAGTATTAATCCTTCAAAAGTGGCACGGAGATGTGCTGTCAGTTGTACTAAGGTACAAAAAGTATAATGTCACTAACTGATTTAAAAAAAAAGGTATAATGTTCCTACGACTACCAATCTTTTTTTGGGGTTGATCAATAGGTATATGTTATTAACAAAACCCCAGGGGTGCAAGGTTACGATGTTAGAAGAACGCTGGACTAACTCCATTTGGAAATCCACCTTTGCGTCCTAATGATTCAGTTTTCTATTTGGTCAGTAAGTTGGCAAGGTTAATTAATGATAATAGCCTGCCAGCACTAATATGGTGCCTGGTGTATACAAAAGTAGACTCTCCCTTTTACAAAAGAACAAAAGAAAGGACCTCCTCTATAAAGTTACTCCTTAATGAGCTAATGAAATCTATCATTTTATGCACATCATATACATCCTGTGGCCTACACCATAAAGCCAGTAAACACAAACATCTGTCCTTAAAATTGTATATTGAACTTGCTTTGCACACAAAGCACCTAGCATTCCTTTCATTGCCTTCCCAACGTGATAGCAAGTCTTTCAGTCTTTGGCATCACCCATTTAAGCCCAAAATAGCCCCAGAAGCAGATCCCAAAGTTGTTTAGCCATCATAAAAATGGATGAAAATATGATTTCATGTTTCTTCCTCTCTATTGCACAAAAAAGCCATCGCTTTGTCGCTTATACCGAAGAAGTGATGGCGGAGCGGGGGTTATCGTTTTCTGGATGAAGCCATGCGCTTTGGAAAAGTGTGGCTTTAAACTTGACACACTAAATGACCCAAATGAGAAGCGGTTGATTCTTTGAATCACAACTTTGAGTAGTTGGATTAATATCAACTTTATTGTATAGTGGATACTTGAAATTAGTTATTCTCATTGCAATTTGATTATTATAATACTAAATTCGTATATGTTTGGTATTGTTTCATCTTTAGTAAATTGTGCTCTTCTCTTCAAAGAAGCTTGCGCTTCACTTCTCGCTTTTCGCTTCAAGCTCGTGGACCTTGTCGCTTTTTTGCGCTTTTTGCTTTTAAAAACTCTGGATTTCTGCCACAAAATTTGTTTGTTACAAAGCACCAGAACTAAAAGTATTTCCTTCTAAAAAAAGTATATACATCAATTTAGGCTCCTGTATTGAAGGTAATAGGGATATAAGTGCTGAAAGTTAATATATAATCCCTCCATCTTATTTTGTGGGGGGCTGTTTGACCGAGCACAAAGTTTATGAAACAAAGGAAGATTGTTGAGACGTAAGCTGAAAGTACCTAAATTACCCGACTATCAAATAATTAAGTGAGGTGGTGAGAGATCCATTTGTCTTTTCATATTCCTCTCATAAATATTTGAACTTTATATCAACTGGGTCCCAACAAGTCATGCTATTAAGGGTAAAATGGTGATGATAAGATTTATGAGTTTCCAAATACAGAGATGTGATTTTTCAAGATAAATTAACATGGAAAGTGTGCCACACAAAATCGGATAGAAGAAACACTAAATAGCTGAGTGGTGTATGTAGAAACGGAAACGTGGTTGGCATCCTGGACGGGGAAGGGAGCAGCCTGTACATAGACTAGACATCTGAGTGATGTTAGCTTACTTCCATGTACAGTAGGAGAAAATGCATCTGATCTCTTTTTTTAGATTGGTGAAACCGTGAAAAATGGGGAATGTCAAGTCCGTTAGACAATTGAGCATTGTGTTTCTGGTGCCTCTTATACTGAAGTGATACTTTCACATTCTTGACTTTGAGCCTTCATGGCCTAAAATGTGGCAATGTCATTTTTTAGGTGATGGAACTGGAAGCACTGCCACAAAGATTTTAGCTGCCAAAGAATTGACACCTAGTGCATCTCCTGCCAAGAGGAAAGGCCAAGCTAAAGAGTCTTCACTACCATGGACAGAAAAATACAGGCCCAAAGCTATTGTAGACATAATAGGGAATAAGTCACTGGTATTCTTCTATGTTGCTTTCTTCTTTAATGGCTACACTTCTGAATTAAAAGATATCACCTGGAGTAACTTTACTTTCTATATGGTGCACGATCAGGTAGAACAGATTCAGCGTTGGCTGGAGAGCTGGGATGAGCATTTTCTAAATGCAGCTAGTAAGGGGAAGGGGAAAAAACAGAATGACTCTGGTGCTAAAAAGGCAGTTCTGTTGAGTGGTATGCCGGGTATAGGGAAGACTACATCAGCAAAGGTGGTTAGTCAGCTACTGGGTTTCCAAACTATCGAGGTATTTTCCTTTTAAATGGTGAAAATTCTCGAACTGTCATCTAATCATTTTTCACTTACTCTTTCTTTCCTGTTGGATGTTGGATTAATATAACAGTACCTTTATTTGTTTAGGTAAATGCTAGTGATAGTCGTGGAAAGGCTGATTCAAAAATTGAGAAAGGAATTGGTGGTAGTACTGCTAATTCCATAAAAGAACTAGTTAGCAATGAATCACTAGGTGCTAATATTGGCAGGTAAACCTCTACTCTCTTGAATGTTTGTATCAGAAGTATGATATGCCATAATCCATGTTGATGATTGCAGATCGCACCATCAGAAGACTGTTCTGATTATGGATGAGGTTGATGGCATGTCTGCTGGAGATAGAGGTGGTGTTGCCGATCTTATTGCTAGCATCAAGTTATCCAAAATTCCTATTATCTGCATTTGTAATGATCGCTACAGTCAGAAATTGAAGAGCCTTGTCAATTATTGCTTACCAATTGTCTTCCGAAAACCGACTAAACAGCAGGTCATTTCCACAGTTATTCTTGTCATCTAACAATTCCTTCTTTGGGTAAGAGCAATAATAGGATGGTATAAGTAAAGAAGGAATTGTTAGATGGCATATTCTTCTTGCACTTAGTTATCTTTACTTGATTTATATTTTAGTGCTGAATTTCTCCAAATTATGCAGTACACTAATGAATATATGCAATATACTTATGCTAGTCAGTGTACCTTCCACAGTGTCCTGTTATGGACAAGATCCAAGCTACCCTTAGCTCCAGTAATGTTTCTGGTGTTCCTTGCTGGATCTTTTATAGTAGATATAAGAGGTGAAATTTTTTGTTGAAATTATTACAGCTAATAGTGAGAGTATGTTTTGACAGATGGCAAAGAGGTTAAAGCAAGTGGCAAATGCTGAAGGCCTTCAAGTCAATGAGGTTTTATTCTCTTTCAACAACTTGCATAAGTTCTTCTTACATGTTGAAGAAAATGTATTTAGTAATATTTGGAACTATCCTATCGCATTCAAAAGCCATCATCCCCGATAAAATGTGAAAATTGGTTTCACTTGTCAACATTTGTGGACTGTTGTACTTAGTTTGATATGGCTGGTTTCTTGAAGTGCATGTAGTAAAGTAATCCAGATCTGAAACACCAAGATGAAGACCTATGAATTTTGTTGTGGAGAAAGTAAGAGTTCATTTTTTTCTGATCAAGTAAGGAATGTCCAAAAATATGAGTTGTTTTATGCAAGTAAATCCCTAGTTGTTCAATTAAAACATCTCAATTTCTATTTCTTGTGGAAATAGTGACGTGTATTTGTGTCAATATATATTTGTTTGAGTACTTTCCTGCTTAAATTTGTCGGTAGCATGTATAATTTGGTGGTGCACCTACAAAACATTCGGAAAACATGTCCTTTGTTGTTGTCAGTGTTTTGGATAGCGTGTGGCGACAAATAGCGACAAATAGCGACGAGGGCCCGCTTCACTGAGGCGATAGGCGCGCAGCGAAGCGCTCGCCTTTTTTATGTGAAGCGACAATTTATACAAAAAACTAAAATATTATATATATAACTAAAAACTCAATAACAATAATAGATTAATAAATATATCAATTCACAATATGCAATTAATTCTACTCTATAACTGAAAAAGGAGGAAATTTCAGGTTTGAAGTTAGAAGTTCTCTGCCTTTGCCTCTGCAAAAACAGGGTGCAGTACTGCTGCTCAATCAAAAACAGAGCCAAAAAAAATAAAGAGAAGATCAGAAGAAGAAGAAAGACGAAAAAATAAAACAGAGCATAAACATACTCTCTGTTTTGTTTTTTGCTACACTGTTGCTTGACAAAAAACAGAGCAAAAAAAATAGAAAGAAGAAGAGAAGGTCAGAAGAAGAAGAAAAACTAAAAAAAACAGAGCAACAGACTCTCTGCTCTGCACTGTTGCTCGACAAAAAACAGAGCAAAAAAAATAGTTAGAAGAAGAGAAGAAGAAGGAAAAGGAAGAAAGAAAGAAAGAAAGGAGAAAGAAGAAAGAAGAAAGAAGAAGAAGAAGAAGAAGAAGAAGAAGAAGAAGAAGAAGAAAGGAAGTCGAAGAAGAAGAGAAGCTTACCTGGGCTGGGTGGTCTTGGCTGCTCTGTTGTTAGAAGGTTGAAGAAGAAAGAAACATGAAATCGCTGCAAGCCCTAA
Organism: Nicotiana tomentosiformis; assembly: GCF_000390325.3. Taxonomy (NCBI): domain Eukaryota; kingdom Viridiplantae; phylum Streptophyta; class Magnoliopsida; order Solanales; family Solanaceae; genus Nicotiana; species Nicotiana tomentosiformis. The sequence continues at coordinate 7,924,319 of NC_090822.1, forward strand.
TGTTTTAAGTCGTTGGTCTTTTTTTTAAATATCTAAGCCTTTTTCTTTCTTTATTTTCAAAAAGCAACGCCAGCGCCTCTCGCTACGCAGGCAAAGGCGCTCGCCTTTTACAATCGCAACGCAACAGAACCAAAATAGCGCAGGCTGCTCGCCTCGCCTCGCCTCGCCTCACGCTATTAGTGCTGAGGCGAGCGCTATTTATAACACTGGTTGTTGTCTGGGCATCCATCTGCAAACTTTCTGAGATTCATGATTGATTTTCTTCTTCTATTTCTTTTTATAGATTGCTCTTGAGGAATTGGCAGAACGTGTTGGTGGCGATATGCGTATGGCTCTAAATCAATTGCAATACATGAGTCTCTCCAAGTCTGTGATCCAATACGATGATATAAGACAGCGCCTTCTAAGCAGTTCAAAGGATGAAGACATCTCACCCTTCAAAGCTGTCGAACTGTATGCATGTCTTCGATTCAACCTCTCTTTTAGCATTTTACCAAATTGATGTCTAATTTTTCCCCACATATGGATTGAACTACGTTGGATTTTGTAGTTGCTTTGTGTCCAAATATGTGGTAGTGACTATTCCACTACCTTATATGCTGTTGAGCAGCTTAATCAAAAATTAGTAATATTTGGAATAAAAGCACCTAAAACTAATCCGCAATATCATTTAATTAGCCACCTTCCTACTTGTTGTCCATAATTCATTACGGGATCCATATTTATATATCACCATAAGCCATAGCAGTGTAAATATTTGGTTATTGTTCTCTTTTTTCCCTTTTCACCTTTGATCTATGAATTTCTTTTACAACGTCAATGTATAACTCTGTCTCATGGGAAATAAGTTGAAAGAGGTGGATGTCAATTTTCCTTACTCAGCTTTATATGCGAATCTTCATTTTGACAGAGTGGGTGAGAATGGATTATGGGAAATAAGGAGTGAGGTTTAACAAAGAAGAAAGCAGAAGCATTTTCTTTTGCTTGCTTTCGAGGGTGGGAATGCGGAGGGCATTTAAGAAGATTCAGCATACCAGTATGCTTGAAACTAAGCAGTGATCCCCTATAACTTATCCTATGGGAGTATAGAGTTGAGTAGTCAGCTTCTTTGAACACTGTTCTCTGATAGAATTTGTATATTTGTCACTTGCTTTGGATATTGCAGTTTGTTACAAATTACACATTCTTGAGATATGGACTCCTCTTTTTTTTTATTGCTTTTACTTCAAATTCTGCCATAAAATAGCTTGCATTGCCTAGTGAATGATCTCACTAAAAAAAGAAAGGATCTCACTTTAGTACTTTCATCTGACTACAGCATTCACTGCTATCACATTGGATAATTACTTTCACGCTCAGGCCTCGACATAAATATGATTTTTTTACTGACCAGTTATGTTTGTTCCTGTGTTTATAGGCTGTTTGATTTTAATGCCAAGAACTTGAAAATAGATCGAAGAATTGATCTAAGTATGAGTGACCTAGATCTTGTCCCGCTTCTTATACAGGTACTCTAGATCCATAAGGTTACTATTTGTGCTTGAGATTTACTCTCGTCTGAGTTAATTTTCCTTTTATATGTCCCTGTCTATTTTTCTCTATATCACTTTGAGACCTTGCAGAATGGAGTGTATTCATTCAAGTAGAATAATATCAATTGGAACTGATCGCTTTGCTGTTTTCTTTTTTTCTTTTCAGTTTTCACACTCCATGTTTTATTTCCTAATTAATTTCTCTTTTGGATTAATTTTCCAAGTTTGGTACCTGATGATCTAACTTATAATGACATGCCCCGAAAAAACCATTATGCAGTAATCTTGTATCTTATTTTAAGCTAGTATATTTAAGCTCTCTTGGTTAGTTGTTCTTATCCTCTAGAAATTCTGCTTTATATGGTAGCTTTGGGATATGTGTTTACTTTAATGGTCTTGCTTCCATCCATAATTTATGTCTTACATGCTCATTTGTGTTCTTTAGATTGCTATATTTCCACATGTTGAGAACTTCATTGTGTTCGAGAGAAGACAGTTGCTTGAGAAGTGCTGAAGGGCTTTGTTTCTGTGTGATGTTTGGGTAGTGTTGCATTAGGATCTATGCTAAAAAGCTGACTGTATGCTTCAGATGGTTTACTTTATTTCTTTTCCTTTTTCCTTTTTTTTTTTGGGGCATGATCATGCTTGTCAGCAGTCTGTGTACCTCCTCTTTCTGTTACTTGATATTGTTCTTGGTTGTCGTTTATACCGTCTATGCCATATCAATTGCCTCATTAAACGAGTCATACACAACATAAGGCTAAAAATTGACTTTGTATCGATTTCACATTGGTATAGTAGGATTGAAAAGCTTCTGAGAAAGTATCAGTATGGTTTAAAATATTTTATGAGTAGGCCTCCATATTATTTGGTAAAATGATTTCCCCATGTGATGGCAGGAGAACTATCTCAATTACAAGCCAAGTTCTCTTGGCAAAGATGATGATGGTTTAAAGCGGATGAGCCTAATCGCGCGTGCTGCTGACTCTATTGCAAATGGTGATTTAATAAATGTACAGATTCGTAGATACCAGCAGTGGCAACTATCTCCAGCTGGTTGCCTTTCGTCTTGCATAATTCCGTAAGACAATTTCTAAGCTTCTCAAGTTCAGTTGCATTTAAGTTAAACTTTTTTCTTATAATGCTGGCTACTTATATAATTTCTTGTTTTTTTTCCTACCTCATTGTAGTGCTTCGTTGTTGCATGGACAGAGGCAGACTCTTGAGCAGGTGACTGGTGCTTCTTATTCTCCATCTCTAAGATCTGATGGCTGAGCAATGCATAGCTTTGCTTTCATTTTAAGCACAATATGTTGTGCCTTTCTCTCAAATCTGATGGCTGGATCTAAGTTTGTCTAGAGATCATCATGTTATACTAGTAGTTTTCTACATTAGATAATTACAGGTGGTTCAGTATTGGTATTAGATGTCGAAAAGTTGTGAGCTGTTTCCAGAGATGTGGTCTCAGTATATTTTACATCTTATGGTTTCTAATTCTTTGCCTGTCATTTATTAGCTTTCCAGGAGTTTTCACTTGAATATATTTTAATTTTCATCCAATCAGGACTTATTTGAGACGACTGAAATTAAAGTGAGGGTTAAATTTTGCAGGGAGAACGCAACTTTAATAGGTTTGGTGGCTGGCTAGGAAAGAACTCTACAATGGGAAAGAATTACCGAATTTTGGAGGACTTGCATGTTCACCTACTCGCTTCTCGTGAATCATATTTGGGAAGGTACTTTCCTTTCGTGTTCAGTTTGACATATTAGTTTTCTTCTCATTTTTCATCTAACCTGATACATGTTCATTTCATCGATCTGTATCTTGTAATCTTACATTAATTTTCAAAGACTGAGTGTCTTCAGTTATCCACTCAATTAGGGCATGTGTTTCTTTTATTGTTATGTATTCAGTATTTTCTTATTTTCTCCAGCTTATGATTCGTTTCTAATTCTTTGTTATTTCTCAGAATACAAATAATAAGATCTGGTATACAGCGCATGTCCTGATTTCAGACGATTGTTCTAGATTCAGAACTTGTGAAAATTCTTTTTCAATACCTGCATAAGTATAGATGAAGTCAACTGTGTACATAATCTTCTAAAGCGACTGGTGTTTCCACGATGCAATGTCTTGTCCTATTCCCCCTTTTCTGCCTGTGCCCCCTTCCGTGGTTAGTGTTAATCAATTGTTTAAGAATTAATAGTTGACAAAAAAACTATTGAAGTGTTACTATAGCAGGGTTCTCCTGTTTTGTGTACACTTTTTCTTCCAAAATTTGGAACTCAGTCAAAGTTTCAACCACTTCTTCCTGCACATTGCCTGTAAACAGTCTTTATGCATTCGTGGTAGCTGTGTAATATATCTTCTCATACATTTCAGGGCAAACCTGAGACTTGACTACTTTACTCTTCTTACAAAGAAGTTGACAGATCCATTAAAACTGCTACCTAAGGTGATTATTCATCCTTAACCCGAATTTCGTTGTGTATATCTGTTTGCATGGTTAACTATGAATGTTATTGCCAGGATGAAGCTGTCGAGAACGTTGTGGATTTCATGGATTCATACTCTATAAGCCAGGATGACTTCGATAATATTGTGGAGATATCAAAATTCAAGGTATACCATTGTTTTAATCTCTTCTCCTAATTCCTCTGATGCACTTTTAAAATCTGTTCATGTGTTGACTTGACTGCATTTGCACCAGGGACATCCAAATCCACTGGATGGTGTTCAGCCTGTTGTGAAAGCTGCACTGACAAGGGCATACAACAAAGGAAGCAAATCACGTGTTATTCGCACAGCAGATTTAATATCCCTTCCTGGAATTAAAAAAGCTCCCAAGAAGCGGGTTGCAGCGATGCTGGAGCCACTAGATGAAGGCTTAGCTGAAGAAAATGGTGAAGCAATTGCTGAAGATGAAGAGAACTCATCAGAGACAGAGGATATAGGTACACCCCTTCTCAAATTACCCCATTAAAAGGGAGGATGATAATGTGCCATTCAATAATTTTACCAGAGCAGTTGACTGGAAAATCTTAAAGATAGATAATTCCATCGATATGAGCTCCATAGTTAAGAAATGTTGTTCTACATTTGGTAGCAATAGCGGTTGCGAAGAAATCATGCACATTATAGTTTGTGTTTCCTATGTGCCTCTGCAGTAAACATTTTCTATTTGCTCTTATTTCAATGTTAGTACTTCTCATTAGGGAAAAGTGATGACATTTCTCTAATATAGAACGGTGTAATTCTTTTAGAATAATTTGGAGCAGTATTTGATGATGTTATTGCTTGTTTCGGTCAACTCTGCAGATGTTGAGAAAAAGTTGGAGTCAGATCTTCAGAGTCTCAATTTGAAGGGTTAGTGACGCTCAAGAACAATTGCGTTGCATGTATTTACCGTCTGACCGTCTTCTACCTACCTGTTAACACTCTTTCCCGTCTTTCCTTTTATCTGCTTTTGCTTTACAACAGGAATCCAAGTAAATGTAGATCTGAAGGGTGCTGGTGGAAAGAAGCCGTCTGCTGGAAGAGGAAGAGGAAGTTCTAGTAGCAGCAGGGAGAAAGGAGGCGCTGAATCCTCGGGCAAGAGAGGTGGCCGGGGTTCTGGAGCTACCAAGAGAAAGAGGTGAAACCCGAAAACATCTTCCTGACCTGACCTGACTTAATGTTGTCTGTTACAACCATCAGAAACTTTGTTTAGCTATTTGTGTAAAGAAAAGGGGGTCTTAAGTTGATCGGTGTACATTCAACCTACTTGAAACTAACGAGTAACTATTTTCTGTCTTTATTTTTGTTTTGTATTCAAATTTTGGCATCTCGTGTCAGTGTCGCGTTAATTCTGTTCCACTATCCTATGACACTTCGTTTACTGCTAAGTTACAACTTAGTAATTCTGCTGGGAATGCCAACTTCAAATCCCCGTATTGTTTTGGCAGCTGACTGCATGTTTTAATTCTTAACCCTGAATCAAAGGGGCCTGAAACGTCACTTGAAAAAGAGCAGCTCGGTACACTAAGCTCCCGGTATGCGCGGGGTCCGGGGAAGGGCCGGACTATAAGGGTACGTACAATCTTGCAAGATGCCGTTCTCACGGCTTGAACCATTGACCTCCTGGTCACATTGGCAAAATCGTCACTTGAAAGGCTTGATTAAATAGGTGCTGATATACATGTGAAAACAGCTAATATGGGGTTTGGATTTATTAAAAAACTAGAAAGCAGTTAGTTTTTACTTTACGATGATTCAAAATTAAATTTCGACGAATATTCTTAATACCTGAAGTTGTTAAGCTCTCGATAGCTAGTTTGCTTGGTTCTGGTATTTAGTAGGCCATATTCAAATGATAAAAATTTACACTTGGTATTTACATCAACCTAAGCGGTTACAGAGTCAGAATTTAAACAACAGGATTTAAAAGAATAAAAAAATGTCACATATGATATTTGATCTTGTGATCTAAAGCAGTACATGAATTCATTTGCCACTTTGCTAGACTTTTCCCTTGTATCAAAGGAATTCCACAACTTACATATAATAAATGAATCGTTGTGCTATTTGTACAATATAAATTTTCGATGAAGGAGATTGAATTGGATGCCCTTCCCTCCACTTAGCTCCGCCATTGAACCAAAGTAATATATGACACATATCTGCACGTACGCTTACAACTAACCATAGAAATTAATACACATTTCACCTTAGTTTTAACTAAATTATGATAGATTAGAATGATTTAGAGTAAACACCGAGTGCGGATATGCAAACTTTAGACTTGAGAGGGTCTTTGGGCGATCCAATGACCATTTCTATATTAGGCTAACTCACACAAGTCTATCAAGAGAAGATGAGAATATTCAAAACTAGAGAAAAACTGTAATAAGAAAAAAATGGTTACCCCTCATGAGAAATTCATTAAGTCCATTTTAATTAGATGTGCTTTTTTGGATGAAAAACTAGTTGAAGATACTATGGAGAGACAACAGATAAAATATTTTATAATATTGTAAAGAATATGGTTAAAATAATTTTAAAAATGTATATACGTTAGGGGGCAAATAAGTAATCATAGGACAAAGTGCATCTCAAAAAATGATGCAGATAGTAGTAAGTAATCATAAAAGCATAGTGTGTGAATCAGAAAATGATACACCCAAGAGTATAATGTGATGAGCTCAAAAGTGAAAGATAAACAAGTGATTTCTTCCATTTTGTAAACTTGATTTGCCCCTATGTTTTTTTTTTTTTTTTCTCTCCAAATTTTTGTAAGTTTAACTTCAACAGGATTATGTTCGAGATGTCAATTTGAAATCTCGATGAATCGAGGAGAAAAGCATCTACCCTTTCGAAAAAGGATGGAATGGCGACCTGTGGTAAGAGAGCCTTTAGCACAAGAGCTTTTTATGTGACACTACTATGGTGAAGAGTGAACCGAGACGACTAGAAGGGAAAGGCGAAGGTACAAAAGAGGTGTTTTGAGTGTGGGAGGAGGGCAAGGACTTCCTCTTCCGGGCCCTTCAAACTCCTCATCGGAAGATTTATTCGGGCTCCAGGTCCTGTCGGAGCGTCCGTCTGTTGATGGCTAGCTCGTACACGTAAATATTGGACCTAGGTTTGTTGATGGATCTGGTCTTGTCGAACAGGTCCGGATTCGAGGTTCGAACACAAAAGCCCACTGGCCGAGCCTTTGCTCCTCTGGGCGCTAGGCGCTCCCGTGGTTCGCGTCATCGATGGAAATCCGATAAACTTTTCTTTTTGCTCCTCGAGCAAGGAGCGAGCTAAGTAAATCTTTTATGAGGGTAGGGAGTTTGGGTTGGTGTTCAGTGTACCGCACTTTCGGCTTTTCTTCGGGAAATCGAGTTCGCTAGGCTGGTTCCTTGTCCCCGAATTCTCTTCCCACGTAGCGCTAAGAAGCAAGTTCCGACAGCCTATGATGAAATAGCACAAAAAAAAAGTGCAGGATAACCCCAAGGGGTTGTGGGCTTTTTTCTACCAATTAGGGCTCTCCCTTCACCACCCCCATGGGGATCAGTACCACGTCCAGGATCTTAGGAAAGGGAAAAATATTCTCATCACTGAGGCCATACAAATTGAACATTCCAGAAGCTTCTAGAGACCGGCGCCTGGGCTTACGCGGTGATAACAAAATGGTGACCATGTCTAGAAGGGCTTTTCCCTCCATGAGATCACCCCAATGCATATGAGATTGATGCTTCGAATGCCCAGTTTTCAGGGGTTATGATAGAAGGAGCTGTGGCACTTTCGGAAGGGGGAATCAGCCCTTAGTTTTTAAATTACCAGAATCTCACTGATAATTTGACTCATTCAAGACAGTGGATTCTTGTTCAAAAGAAAAAAAGACGTGGGTGGCATTATGACTGCCTGTATGAAAAAACAAACTTTGCAAAACCCTTTCACCGAATCGATCGTGGTGAAGTCAGCAATGGATTCGGCGGATCGGGAGGGAGGTGCGGCGGGGGAAGAAAAACGCTTTCGGAGATCGATATTTTTTTTTCATCGAAAACGAAGAAGGAAATCTACCAAAGCTAGGCAGATAGATAGACTCCGTCTCCTTGTCCTGGAGGCTCTCCGGCCGAGGAGACCTTCTTACCATTTAGCTATTTTTCCCATCGAGAAAGAGATCGAGGATAGGTCGGAAGCTTCTCTTTCATTACTTCATTCTTTCCATATCCCTCTCCTTTGCCACTCCGAAGTTTAGGATTTAGTTTCGAACCGCACTGCGAGGTGGGTAGTTTATCTGGGGCGGATACCTCCTAAGCGGGGAAACATCCTTTTTCTGTCTTCTCTCCACAGAGGAAGGAAAACACCTATTTATGTTTTCTTCTAGGTCGGCTGACCCTGGTCTTCTTTGAGTTTATGATATTCCCCACTCGTCCGAGTTATGTCCTTGATTTGAAGAAAACAGGGAACCTGTCACGAACTGGTTCAAAAAAGGACCTCGAACTACATGAAGTCTGATGCCCATTGTTCTGTTCCCGCCACGAGAAAGACGCACAGAAGAGGTATTCCCAGGGGGTGGAGGTCCCGTGGTTTGGTAGAATAGACACTTCCAAGGATAGTCTACACACACCCCCAATCTTCACTTTACGCCACGCCGACTCCCCTTTCGTCATAAGGCGTGGAATTAGACCAAGGTGGGAACCTCAAAGTGGCTCCCTTACATCCCTCATTTCAGAGGGAACCTCAAAGTGGCTCCACCTTGCGTCCCAACCTTCTCGACTTTCTTTGGTGCCAAAGACCTTCCCGAATAAATTCCTTTCTCTTCCCCGGACACCGAACAAAGGGAACCCTGGCTTCACTTATCGTAGTAAGACCACCCCTCTATAAGCTTTGTCGTACTTAGAAAAGGATGGTTCTAAAGTAGGTGTCAAGCTGAGAAGACGAGAAAATGAAAAGTGATCCTTCCGTGTGGAAGGGAAGGAAGAAAGAAGGCGAACCCAGTTCCTTCGGAATCGGTAGTCAATCCTATTTCCGATAGTTCGTGGATTATTGAATGAATCTGGGAATGTGTTAGAATTAAGAAATTCTATGGCTCGGATCTTTAGTTTGGTTGCACTTGGGCTTAAAAGTGACTTTCCAATCTTAAGGCTATTGGTATTGCTTCAACCCACTTGGTGAAGTAGTCTTACGTGGTGATAACAAAATGGTGACCACGACTAGAAGGGAAAGGCGGAGGTACGAAAGGCTTCCAGAGCTTATTCTTTATCAACTACAAATAGTACAAAGGAAAAGAAAAGGCTGCTCCCAGATCGACATGTCGGAGCCTTGGCCCCCGACTCACAATATAGCAAGTACGAAAGCCAGGATCTTTCAGAAAACGGATTCCTATTCCCATATGGAGTTCGGAACCCAAAGGCAATCGTTGAGTGAACTGTATCTTTTTTGTATAGAATTAGGTTATTTAAACAATTATAACTAATTTCACGGGTTCGAGTCGTAAAAATAGTCATTTATACTTGGTAAACTGTCTATATCATATCTCTTGGATACGGGACTTCTCTCGACCCTGCTTGGACGGGGCTGCCTTTTTTAAAAAAAAAATATTAATTGATAATTTTAAATAAATAATAAATAAGCTATTAAATTATAGTGGTATAAAAAATTTATTACAATACAATGAATTTATATTCCCTATCTATAATTCTCCCACTTTTGGGAAAATTTCTTCTACATAATCCGTATATAGTAAAACCAAAACCCCTTCTAAAACCCCCTCTCCCCACACAACCAACTCATCTTATCTCCTCCAACTCTTCAACCATGTACATGGCTTCTTTCAAAATCTCACTCCCTTCTAATTTTTCATTCTTGAACTCAAACCCCAAATTCACATTCCCAAAAATTAAATCTTTTCCACTTTTGTCAACCCCTTTTTGCATTAAATGTTCAAAGAGGGTAAAAAGAAGGGGAAAATTAAGGTACCCATCAGAGAAAAAGAAGCTGAAACAGCAACAAGAAGAAGCTCAAGTTGATGTTAAAAACAAATTTGAAGGGATTTGGAGGCTATCTAAGCTCAATGTTTCAGTTCATAAAGACCCTGGCAAAGATTTCTTGGGTCTTTCTGATGCTTTGCTACAAGAAATTGCTAAAGTTCTTGAATTTCCGGTAAAAAAAAAAAAAGTTAACTTTATAGTTATATTTTTGAGTGTTGTGTTAAGGGAAAGTAGTAGAAATTGCAAAATGAAAATTGGGTTTTTAATTTGTGTTCAATTAGTTTCACCGTAAATATAGCTTAATTTGATTTTGGTTGTCCATTTGACCAATCTGTTTAGTATGATTTTTTTTAGTGTTGTGGTAAGGGAAAGTAGTAAAATTGCAGAGCAAGAATTGGTTTTTGAGCTTGTGTTCAATTAGTCTCAACTTAAATAGTACTCCCTATGTTCCAATTTATGTAACATTCTTTCATTTTTAGTCGGTCCTAAAAATAATGACACTTTCTATATTTAGTAGTAATTTAACTTTAAAATGTCGATATTATAGCCACACAAATATTTATAGCTTATTTTTAGACCACAAGTTTCAAAATTATTCATTTCTTTCTTAAACTTCGTGTCTATTCAAATACCATCACATAAATTGGGATGGCGGGAGTACCAATCTGTTTAGTTAAATAGGATACATATAGGATCAATTATTTTTGCTTGAAAAAGTGGGACCATAAGTGAAAATAATGTTTGCTTTATGAAGAATGTGGACTTTTCCAGAGTAAAATATTAGTATTACAATTTTATTGGAAGTGTAAATAATAGGCTACCTTATAGAAAGCGAACAATGTAAGAGATTTTAAATTCAAAGGCAGAGTTAGGATTTTAAGTTTGTGGATTCTTGATTATAGAAAAGGCGGCATACTGGGTTCTGTGATAAATTATTTATACATATTAAGTGGATTTTTTTAACGAAATATAGGATTTGAGCCAAAGCTACTGGGTTATGTCGAACCCGTACGCAGTACACTAGCTCCGCCCCTGACTTTAATGTTCATAGACTGTAAACATTCACCAATCTGATACAAAACTCTGTTATATGAGTTTAGGATCATTTAGCATCACGATGTTGACAATATGCATAATATGAATCAGTTATTTAGAAGAGCATACTTGATCCATGATGATTCTTGAGTCGACATTCAATAACATCGCCTTTTTACTTGCAAATCTGTGTAATTTTGACCAATCAATATATAATTAGACCAATTAAAAAATGAGCCAAAAATAGAGATAAGTCTAGTTCAAAAGCTCTAAACATGGGGCACAACTACAAATATGATGTTGCACAATTCAAAAAGAGAAGGAACACTATTAATTTTAGCTAGACGGAGTAATCTGCATTTATTATATTCAAGCTTAGAAATTTTCGGAGTATGTTCTCTGCATTTATGTTAAAATGTGCTCTTCTTTTCTATTTTGTAGGTTGCTTCAATGTTGCCACAAGAAGCATTTAAAGTTGTTAGAAAATCTTTTGATGCTCGGAAGGTTTGTTTCCCTAGCAATTCTTTTGAAACATTCCCTCTGTGTCAGGGTTGGGTAGCTTGGGTTGTGTTGTTTGCTTCTGTATCAAATAATCTGCATGTCAATTTTGTAATATTAGATGTTCAACCATCTTAAGTTCCAATATAACCACCATTTGGTGCTCTAGATAACTTATTAGCTTTACAATTTGTTCTAAAGTTTAAGACGAAGACCATACTTAAGCGACATATCTGGATTATGAATATGTAAGAGCCAAAAGTATTAGGGTCACTCTGTTCATTGTAAAAATGTTCATAATCAGGAATGTGATTTGGTACGGATTTTCAATCCGAAGAAGTCATGATCACATTGACAATTGGAGCACCAAAACTGTCAATGCATCCTATGGAGTAGGGCCCTGGAAGTATATTAGCAAACTGGGGAATGGATTTTTTCAGAATATTCATTTCAAGCCAGGCAGTGGAAGTCACATTAAGTTTTGGAAGGATAAATGGCTAAGCAACACTGCTCTCATGAAGGACTATCCTAGCTTATTCAACATTGCCTTGGACAAGAATTCTTCAATTGCTCATAACAGGGCAAATAATAATTGGGATGTGCATCTCAGGAGATCTGTTCAAGACTGGGAGATGGAAGACTTGATGGAAGTGCTAGCAAGATTAGAGTCCTACAACATTGATGAGAATGTCCCAGACAGCATGAGATGGGGTTGTAAAGGTCTTTATACTGTTAAAGATTGCTACAAGCAATTTAACAATCAGAACCAGGTATTGCATTCATGGCCTTGGAAACTGATATGGAGGACAAAATTACGTGTGAAGGTGACATGCTTCAATTGGATTGCCCTTCATGAAGCCTGCTTAACACAAGATAACCTACGCAGAAGGGGATTTCAGCTGGTCAACAGGGAGACACCAGGAAACAGTTAATCACCTACTTCTACAATGCCCATACCTATGGAACATGTTCTTTTGTATTTTTGGCCTAAGCTGGGTCATGCCACAGAGCCTGAGAGAGGCACATATGAGCTGGAGTTTTTGGGAGGTTGATAAGGCCATCAAGAAGATCTGGCTTATGATCCCTGCAACTATTTTTTGGTGTTTATGGAACGAGAGGAATAGAAGATGCTTTGATGATACCTCAAACCCAAACCACTTGCTCAAATCTAAATGCCTGCTCAATATTTTTTGTTGGACAAAGTTGTCCCCCGCAAATAGTACAGGACACCTGTTGGACTTTATTAGCTTTCTTGTCCTAGATTGAGACTTCGTTTTGGGGCAAACATTGTTCTCCTGTATTTTTTTGTTTATTTAGCAAATATGCCTCTTGTAACTTTGCATCTTCTTGATGCCTTCTTAATGAAACATATACTTCATCATAAAAAAAAAGTCATGATCACATTGGAAAAAAAGTTATCCAAATGTCCAACCATCTATCCGTTCATTTATTTATAGCAGTTCAAGCTTGTGATTGGGAAAAGAGAACATATCCAAATCTAAAGCTACTTGTACTGAGAAACATGCATGTATCTACTTTAATTTCCGAATACATTATGCTACCTGTTTAATACTCAATATGCAATTGAGCTTACTATGGTATGTGTTCTTGAAGATAGTGTTGGGTCTACTTGGTAACTTGGTAGCACTGGCATTCAAATAAAACTTGTAATAGCTACAGTTGAACACCATGGGTGTATCATGTATGTATTTAACTGCTTCGTTAACCTTATTGCAGTTGCAAAAGGAACCGAAGTTTGTGTATTCAGTGGATATGGATGTCCAAAAACTAATAAATTTAGAGCCTCGTACTTGGGAATTCATCTCTGAATTGGAACCCAAGGTTGGCCTAATTGAACATTTGCCTCATGACAGAACTTCTGGTGATATAATGAGCATAGTACACGATTGCCGAAAGTTGGGTGAGAATGCAACTACTTCAGAAAGGGGAGATACGAATCTCTGCAACGGATCACATATGTATCCAAATTATAGAAAACCAAAAGTTGCAGTTGTTGGTAGTGGGCCTGCGGGGTTGTTTGCTTCACTTGTGCTTGCTGAATTTGGAGCAGATGTTACACTGATGGAAAGGGGACAAGCCGTTGAGAAAAGGGGCCGTGATATTGGTGCGCTAGTTGTTCGACGGATATTGCAAGAGGAGAGCAACTTTTGCTTTGGGGAGGTTATATCCCGATTCACTTATTTCCTTCAAAGGTTTTTCCAGCTTCTTGAGATCAATTTCTGCAATCTGCCTCTGTTTGTTTTGTGCATCTATCTGTCTGAAGCAATTCTTGACTTATATTGTTTGCGGCGCATGGAAGTATCTATGACATTAGAAATGTATAATGGGCAAATATTTTTGGGCAAGAATACCAAATAAAGTTGATAACTGATTTTGATCTTACTGATTTGAAAATACTATTCCAGAACTAATTTTCATCGTTGGAATGGCAGTATTCAGATATGCAATTTGAAAGCTGACTCTCACTTAATGATTTGGAAAGAGATGTTTTAGTGCTAGAATTAAGTAACTTCTTTCATTGATTTAGATTTGTATGCAGGTTTCAGCATCTTACTGGTTCTTTGTTTCTGGTTTATGAGGTCAAATAGATTGTAGATGTTACAGCCATTGGGTTTCCTTAGCTACTTATTTACAAAGGACTTATGTGTGACAGGGTGGTGCAGGTACTTGGAGCGATGGGAAGCTAGTTACTAGAATTGGAAGAAACAGCGGTAGTGTTTTAGCAGTAAGTTGCTTAATCCTGGAAGATTATACTCTGATTTCTTACCTATGCATTCTATAGTTCTCTATGTGTTCATTAATATGTGTTCCTTCATACGCGTTAGTTGTGTCAGTTATCCTTGTCATTTCACCCTTCATCTTGAATTCCAGGTTTTGGAAACACTGGTCCATTTTGGAGCTCCACAGAAAATTTTGGTTGATGGAAAACCTCATCTAGGAACTGATAAATTGGTTCCACTTCTTCAGAACTTCCGGCGTTACCTGGAAGAGTTGGGTGTAAGTTATTTGCAACTTATGCCTCTAAGAAAAGAAATGTGAGAGTTTTAGGGTTGTGAGAAATTCTGTTTTCTTATTGGTATGGTCAGGTCAATATCATGTTTGGAACAAGGGTAGATGATTTACTTGTCAAAGATGAACATGTGGTGGGAGTCAAGGTTTCTGACTCAAGCAATAACAGCTCACACTTCACGAGCCAGAAGTTGGGGTATGATGCAGTGGTTCTCGCAGTTGGGCATTCTGCACGTGATACATATCAGATGCTTCTTTCTCATGGTGTCAACCTGGTTGAGAAAGATTTTGCTGTGAGCTCCAGTCCGCATGAATTATTTACTAGTTTATATCTTCCTTCTCCTTCCTTTAATAAGAATATTTGTATCTCTGTATACATATGCATAATGCTATATGGCTTGGCTTGCTGCTTTATATTTTCAATTACAAGGCATTAGACCTCTTCTCTGGGCTGAGACAGGAATTTGGAAGGGAGAGGGTTTACTAACTGGTGCTCTAGTGGTCTTACTAATGGCAGAAAATTAATTTGCTACATTTGTGATAACACCAATTTTGTTTTTCAAAAAAAGAAAATTGTGGTGAGAAGTGGCGATATTATCCAGATGTGGGTATTAAGTATTATTCCTAAGTCCTAACTGTTAACTTTATTGAAAAGCATCAACGTAGTCGAATTTGATTGTATAAATTTAGTTTTCAGATATTGAATAAATTGATACCATTTTATATGGATATCTGATCATTCTACAACGTCCTACATAAAGATTTGGATATGCTTATAAAATGGAACTCCCATACAAGAAGTAGAATTTTACGATCGATGTTTGTTGGTCAGTCCAAATGGATTCACTAATGGAGTTAATTCCACAATGCAGAGTATTCATCTTATCCTATTATCCTAAAGACCTAAACCCTCACTTTGATCAACAATTTTTTCTTTTTTCCTTTCTTTTTGAGTCTTACGATAGGTGCAAAATCCACCATGAAATCAAAATTTCACGGACTGCTTTATTGTCTTGTAAATAGTAGAGTACCGCATGTTGCGGATGTCATCCCGTCTCTGTGTTGTGTATGAGCTTGTCTGTTCTTTTCTCTCCTTGATGTCTTTCGCTTTTTTTTGGTTCATTAGTATTGACTCTCGTGGTATTGATTTTTGCTATAACCTTGTTGGTATCTCATCATTGGCAAAGATACTTACGTTCTTCTAATAACTTGTATTAACTACAGGTTGGCCTGCGGGTTGAGCATCCTCAAGAATTAATCAACAGCATACAGGTTATTCACTACATACAATTCAATCGTTAATCTACTAGTGATAAAGTGTATTTGTTTTTCCTGTTGTATCATGATGACGAGATGTTTGGTTGATTATATTTTCCTATAACAACATTAGAAACGCTCGGTGTTGCCAGTCCCTTGTATTAATGTCGAGTAAAGAAACCCTTGTTTCTTAAATGATGCAACAGTAGTGATTCAGCGGGCAATAGCTTATTTTGTATTATAGTGTTTACAAACTAAGGGTAATTCAAGAGTTTGCCGTGGTGTACTTGCGACCTTAAAGTTCCTCTTTTAGATGAAGTCAACATAACAAAATATGATGCTTTGTTCTTCAATTTCCTATGCTTATTCATTGTCTATGAGCAAGTACATGAGTTACATTTTCCCCTCTTAGATGAAGTATATTTTCGCAATTTATCATGAAATTAATTTGTTTTTGGTCCAAATATTTTCAGTATTCTGGATTAGCCAATGAAGTTCTAAGTGGACGTGGAAAAGTGCCTGTCGCTGATTACAAGGTCGTTGAATATGTGAATGCTGAAGATACTGCTTTGACTTCAAATTCTGGACCAATAAATCGCAGTTGTTACTCCTTTTGTATGTGTCCTGGTGGACAGGTACAACAATTGCTCTTGTTCATAATTACTGAATGAAATATTATAGTTGCTTTTCCAACTTTCTAATTAGTAATTACATTGAATTTTCGTTTCTTGCACCACAAATCCATTTTTCAATTGACTTCAATGTACATTTCGATATAATTTACTGGACAAGATTTTGGCAGGTTGTTCTAACTAGTACAGATCCATCAGAGCTCTGTATAAATGGCATGTCCTTTTCTCGACGGTCATCTAAATGGGCAAATGCTGCACTTGTTGTTACTGTCTCGTCAAAGGATTTTGGTGCTTTGGACTTGCACGGACCTCTCGCTGGTGTTGAATTTCAGGTACTTCTTAAGTGTCCATACTAGTCGTTTAGACATAAAAATGTTATGCAGGAACTATTTTGGATTCCCGGATGGTCACATTAAATTTGTGAGAATTAACGAAGCAAATAATTACTAACATTTTGGGAACAACAATCAACCTAAAAATCATTTGTCTCAAAGGAGAAGCTATTGAGCTGATTGCATAATTACTTCGTGTACTTTGATTTGTTTGGCATGCACTAGTTAGGATGAGAATGGAAGGTTTTTGTATTGCATGTGAAAGTGAGTTCGAAAGCAGGTTCCACTTATCCGTTACGTTGAGAAAGAAATGAAATCAACTTTTTTGTGTGTGGAATAATAGGCATTATCTTGATATGTGAGAAAATAGAAACCATAACATTATTTGAAAAAGAAAGTATATAAACTACAGTTTTCGTCTTTGAGAACTTAGTTCAATCGGTGGATTGTCACCTTTGGTTGGACATTGGTTTTCTATATTCTTTCCTTGCAAAGTAACTGTTTTATTACCCCTAAGCCACTAGTCTAATGTAACCTTTTCCTTTTGCCATTTAAAATGCTACTCATGTATTTTGATTTCGGTTGTATAATTGCAGAGAATGTTTGAACGCAAAGCGGCTGCAATGGGCGGGGGCAATTTCGTGCTACCTGTTCAAACGGTGACTGATTTTCTTGACAACAAATTATCAGGTAGACCTCTTTGTTGGTGGTGAGAGGATTGGTGGGGTAGATATTTCGTATAAAATACTTATGTGGCTTAAAATTTGTTTTACAGTGACATCATTGCCGGCTTCCAGTTATAGATTAGGAGTAAGAGCAGCGAATCTCCACGAATTATTCCCTACTCACATAACCAGCTCTCTGCAACAATCACTTTTAAAGTTTGACAAAGAGGTATTTTCCTGTCTTGAGCATATGATGTCTCGTATATATAATGTCCGTCTCTGAAAATTAACGCCATATCTGTTGATCTTGGAACTACAGTTACCGGGATTTATTTCCAGTAGTGCTCTTCTTCATGGAGTAGAGGTAATGCACGCCTTTCTTCGTAAAATCATTAAGCATCAAATCCAATCTTACATCCCGATGTTTGGACTAAGCATTCGAGTTAATAACTTGCACATTTTCTTGATTCTGGAACCAAAGTTGTAATTTTGTTTCCTCCTCATTGCAGACAAGAACTAGTTCACCTGTCCAGATTTCTCGAAGCGCTGATACTTACGAGTGCACATCACTAAAAGGACTTTACCCTATCGGAGAAGGAGCGGGTTATGCTGGTGGGATAGTAAGTGCAGCAGTTGATGGCATGTACAGTGGATTTGCATTAGCGAAAAGTTTAGGTCTTTTTCATGGCAGCATCGAGTCGGTTTTAGGGAAGGCTCAGAGTGCTGGAGTTGCAAAGTACTAACAAGTGACACCATTATTTTGTTTTCACACTCACATTGTTTAAATCACAGGGCGCTTACCGCGATCTTGCAAGTTGCGGTGCTTCATTTTTAGTCGATATGTAAAAGGGCAGCTCGGTGTATTAAGCTCTCGCTAAAGTTCCTTTTCTCCTTGGGCATTTGTTCTAAATTGATAATTGCTAGGAGCAACATAGACAGTAGACAGTAGACAGGTGATAGTTTTAGCGGGCATTTGGACATAAGAATTGTGAAATTCCGAAAAAAGCCAAAACAAATTTAAAGTGTATTTGAAAATTAGAGTTGTGCTTGGACATGAATACAATTTGAAGCTATTTTTGAATCTTTGTGGGTGAGTTGAAAAGAAAATTTTTTAAAAATAGTTTTTTGGAGTTTTTCAAATTTTCGAAAAAATTTGAAATTCAACTTAAGTGAAATTTAAAATTTTCATGGCTTAACATTGATTACGAAAAAAGTGAAACTTTTTCCCAAAAAAAAGTAAATTTTTTCTTATGGTCAAATGGGCCCTTAGATGATTCTGCTCTAATGGAGATAAAAAGTGAAATAAATGTATGCTCTCTTTTGAAATGTATCGAATATTGTTGTTCGTTTGTGCAATTAATGAACATCTGTACTGTTACATGAAATAAAAGCACACCACAATATTCTGAATAGAACCAACCAATTTACAACCTCTGTTCAGCAATAATTCTACCTTTCGTTGATTCATTTCAAAATTTGTGTTAGTTTTACTTGATATTTAATTTTATAAGTATAATCATTACTCTACATCCCTAGGCATTTAAAAAAAAAATGTAAAATATACATGACAGCAGGAATTGCGATGTTTCTTAGTGCTCATTAATACGAGAGATAATGAATAATTAATTTCGGGAGTAAATTTGAGATGAGTTTATCCCACGTTCGGTTGAGATAAAATTGCGGTATAACTAATTTCGGAATTAATTATTCCGAAATTATAGTATTATTTTTATCCTTATATGAGGATGTGATAACAATTTAGGGATAATTTATCTTGGATAACTTGTTTCCCAACTAAACGACACGGTAGGAATCAAACAAAGTTCATCAATTAGAATCTAGTAATATCATCTCTAATAGACAAATATAAACATGATAAGGAAGCCACATGCATAAAACATCAAATATATATTGTGGGTTGGAATTTTCTTGAACATAATGACATAATAAAACAATATAAACAACAAAATAAAAAGAAGATTTAAAAATAAGCAAAGTCGGTCAAAGTGGTAAAGTACTAAAACCGAAAAGGCAACCGCTAAAACAAAGTTGGCACATGAATGCCAATTATTTGGGCTCATATTTTAGTCTAAGAACGACTAACATTTGGCTAAGTACAAAATCTTTAATATTAGTATCGTTCCATTTTTATCGGACAGCTGATCTCAAGATTATTTGAACAAAATTCTGGATATTATTCTAAACTTTTTCTTTTTTTTCTGAAAAGTTGTGTCCACACTTTCGTTTATGCATAGTGCGAAAATGCAAAGTACATTCATTATGTCTAGTAAATTTCCACCATATCTCTAAACTTATAAGTTTGATTCTACGTATCCCGGGACGGGCGAAGCTAGGTGGGCGAAACGGGGTTCCTACGTGTCTCGGGGCAAAGTTAGGTGGGCGGAAGGGGGTTCGTACGTGTCCCCGAGCAAAGTTATGTGGCGAAAGGAGGTTCAGTCGAACTTCCTTCGCCCCAAAATTATATTGCTTATATAAGGTTAAATTTTTTTCATATACATATATTAGATGTTGTCTCCTTAACTTTTTTGCGTATTTATATTTTTAATTTTTTAAATTTCCTTGGTAAAAATCCTCCTTCCGCCACTACGTGTCCGTTGTACATTTTTTGAAGTAACAAGACTGGTGATTGAAAATGCTACAAGCGAAAATGAATACTTTATTCATGGAAACAAATTCCTCCCATGAAAACGTTAAACTTATAAATTGTCCGAACAATTCACTACAAAATATTAGAACAATCTCAAGGTTGACACAACCGAATTGATTGAGAAAAAGGAAACTCCAGCGAACAAAAAAGAAAAGGGGAAAATTTACTACTTTGTGAGTGATGACAGATACGATCCGTTGTGAATTTATACATCCATCATTTTATAATTTATATAGGAATGAATTGGTTCTATTTCATTGCTCTTTGACCATAAAGTAAAACCATCTTTTTCTTCTTTCTTTTTGCACAAATTTGGGAAAAGTACAATTAATTATACTTTGCAAGTTGTATGCAATCATTAAAATAGGTATAAAATGTAAGTTGTTAGCCATGGACGATCATCATGGTTTTGGACCAATTACTTTTCGAAGTGTCTTTTAACCTAAAGTTTTCATACTTTTTTTATTTATTTATCCATATAGGATTCGAAAGTTGTTGGTCGGATTAATTAAGATTGGCGTCTCAAAAGACATATTTAAGGGGGAAAATATGCTCCTATAATAAATTTTTCATTTGCAAAATTCGAACCTTAGACCTCCGGTCAAGAGTGGAGTATTACCACCAATTGCAGATCCACCTTATGCTAAGGGAAAAATTATTTATATTCCTGGTTGATACATTATATATTGACTTTTCTTATTTTTTTTGTGCGTTACTTTTTTATATTTTAACATATTTTAATAAAATTCCCGATTCCGCCACTAATTACTACTCATATCACCATATCTCCTGATGATAAAGTTTTCATACCCAGAGAACAGCTGAAAAAGATTATTTTCATTGGAGAAAGTATTTTCTGCAATATGGTACTAAATGGGTATTAGTGCATATATATATATATATATATATATCATTGATCGTACCATGGGGGTGGGTGAATAAATTGATAGATTGTACTTTATCAGCTGAAAGTTACATTACTTATGATATGTCTTGGTCATATATAACAAATTGTGGACATCAAGCCAATTCTTTTTGACAAAAGAACAAATAAATTGGCAATTATTAAGGTCAATAGGCAAATGGTTCAAATGTATATATATGTTGTTCTTTTGCTATATGTTCGTTGTACATTAATAACATCAAGAACGGGCCTTCTGATACTACTAGAAATTCGGTCAAAACCGACCGATTTCGATCGGTATTTTAAAATATTTTATTTTTTAATTTTTTTTTACAAAATCGATCAACTTCGATCGTTTTTTTTTTTTGGCGCAAAAATGCGGGAAACTATTTTGGCGTCCCACGAAATTTATTTTTTAAGAAACCGATCAACTTCGATCGGTTTTTCATATAAAATAAATTTAAAATGAATATTCAAAAACCGACCAAAATAGGTTGGTTTTCGTGCGAAAATGCAATTAAAGAATACAAATAAAATAAAAGATAGTCTTAAACTAAAATATACCAATAGTCTAGTGGTAGAATATTATCTTGCCATGGTACATACCCTGGTTCGATTCACAAACGGTGCATTTTTTAATTGTATAATTAAAATACCGACCGACCGACTTCAATTGATTTTTTCGGCAAATTTTTTCTTTTTTGTTCGCTTGTGAAATTTTATTGACCGACCGAAATCGGTCAAAAACTGCGACCGACTTCGATCGCTATTTATTACCGATCAACCTAATTTCGACGAATTAAAGTCGGTCGAAAATCAGTCGGTTTTTTCAGTTTTCCGACCAATTTCGGTCGGTATTTATGAACAGTTTTAGACAGTTTTCTAGTAGTGTGAATGTCTTTGGCACTACTAGAAAATCCCACTTGGATGGGATAATAAACATGATAATTATAGAAAATTAATGCAAAAATTGTGGTTGAACTTTATTTTTGATTTGATAAGAGGGTGTGGAGGTCAAGAATTAAGGTAGAAGGTGAGTAGGTAGTCGAGGTTTTCTCGTTTACTTTCCATTAGTATTAGTACTATTCTTGTATTTTCCTATTTCTAGATCTCTATTACTATCTCTTGTTTCGTTCATTTCAGTATCGTATTATTCTGTTGTTGTTACCGCTTCTTCTTTTTTTTCCTTTTTTGAGCCGAGGATCTAGTGGAAACAAGATCTCTATCTTCACCAGTTAGGGGTAAGGTCTGCATACACACTACCCTTTTCAGATTCCATATGTGATTATACTGATATTTGTTTTGGGTTAAGTAGGGGACTATATTATAAAAATAACATGAGACTAGGAAATATATTGCAAAGTACTGTCTAAATTGGGGTACTGCAGTTCTCCTAAGATGACCATATTTTGTTCAATTGTATCAATATTACATGCTCAAAAATTCCTTACTTCAGTTCCTATGATGTCTGCCCAAAATACATCATTTGCAAACATCAGAGAAATTTCTAGTATGGTAGTTCTACCAAAAAAACTTGAATTTGCTACCTCCTTTGCTAGTACATCGGCCACCCTATTCTGCTCTCTGTAGCTGTGCCTCACCATCATTTTATCTATCCTTTGCATTAATAACCCGCATTCACAAATCATAGGATCGTTAGTTGTGTTTCCTGTGAGTAGCATTTTTATTACTTCAGTCGAAGATGTATTTATTTCTAGTGGAATCCAGCCTTTTTGTTGTGCTAGTTGGAGTCCCTTTAGCAGTGGTTTTAGTTCTGCCATGGTGTTGGTGGTATGTGATAAATTTTCCATGTACCACATAATCCTATCCCCACTATGATTCCTAAATACACCACTAATTAACCCAATGCCTGGGTTGCCCTTGGCAGCCCCATCCATATTTAGTTTATAGTAACCCCTCCACGGGGGGTTCCCATTTAACTATGGTATGGAATGGCCTCCTGATAGCACCATTTTGTACTAATATGTAGTACTCTGTTGCTTTGGAGATGATGTGGTTAGCACTGATATTATCTCTTTTATTATTGAATAGGTTAGGGTTTCTTGCTAGCTAGATGTTCCAAAAAACAAAAAGGGATGATGTTCTCCCAAGGAATGATGTTGTTGAAGGAGAGCTTCTTCACCTTATTCCATGTTAATAGTCATAGTTGAGCTGAGAATATGGGATTAAACTGCTGGCTTTCAATGGATCCCTTGGATAGAATTTCGTGCCAGAAGTGAGTTGTATTGGGGCATTCAAAGAAGATGTGGCCACTGGTTTCAAGACTAGCTGAGCAAAAACAACATTGAGGGTTACAATTATCCCCAATTTTGTGCAGGAAAGCTCTAGTCGACAAACCTATCCTGTGCGAAGAGCAAGGTAAGGTTTTTTTATTTTGTTAGGGACTTTTAACTTTTATATCCAAGTGAAGTTGCCTTTCTCTTCTTTCTACGAACTTCTAAGAAGGGTATAGGCTGATTTGGTGGTGAAAGACCCACTTGGGGTCAACTCCCATATTAACATGTCTTCCTTGACAGAGTTGGTAGGTATGAAAGTTGATTTGAGATGTTCTCAGGAATGTCTATAGAGATGAAAGAGAAATCCCAATTCCCAGAATTGTAGACAGAGTCCACTTTGGCAGCTATGTCATTAGTGGTTAGAGGGCCCTCAACCATGTCCCTAATTGCTGGCTGATTTGGGATCCATGCATCATTCATGAAGCTCACCCTATTATCTTTGTGGACAACCTATCTACTGGCCTTATTACATGTATCCCAGCCCTTGAGAATACATTGTCAGATTGAAGATTTTGGCTTCTTGGGGGTATGGTTCCAATTACAGTGCTTAGAGATCAGGACTCTAGCCCATAACCTGGAGGTGTTATGGTAGATCCTCAAAGCCAGCCCAACATGTGAAGCTTTATTTTTTTGCTCAGCTTTTTGCAAACCCAGCCCTCCATAGGACTTCTGCCTAGTGACTTTGTCCCAACTAACCAGGTGCAACTTTTTCCTGTTTGGAGTTGTACACCAGATAAAATTCCTCTGAATGCTATCAATTTGCTTGGTAGTCTTGGTAGGCAATTTGATGTATTGCATGATGTGGCTTGGGATACTACTGAGTGAGGCCTTGGAAAGGATTATTTTTCCAGTAATATTTAGACAATTTATTTTCCAGCCAGCCAGCTTGGATTGCATATTATCTATTATGAACTGGAAGTCAGTACTAGCTAGTATCTTATGGAACATAGGGAATCCTAGGTATTTTCCAAAAGATATTGTAGCTTGGATGGACATAGCAATTGTATAGCATTCCATAGTGTCCTTCTTTGTGTTAGATCAGAAAAGAACCCTGGACTTTGTGAGATTGATATTTTGGCCAAAATCCTCATTGAATACCTGCGGGATAGAGTAGATTGTGGTGCAGTTCCTAATATTTTTTGTTTGCAAAGAGAGTAAGGTCATCTGCAAAGAAGAGGTGAAAATATTTTGGGCCAGACCTACTGATACTGATAGGGAGCCATTATTTGTCCTAAAGAGCCTCTACATACACATAATGAACAGGTAAGGAGAGATTGGGTTCCCTTGTCTGATGCCCCTAGAGGGCTTGAAGGTATCTGTTTTTTCCCCATTCACTAGGATGGAAATGTTAGATGAGCTAATGTAGGACATGATTAACTTAGTTAGCTTAGGAGGGAAGTTGAAGGCATGCAAGTGTGTCCCTAATGAAGGACCACTCCAGCCTGTCAAAAGCCTTTTCTAAGTCAATTTTGAGCATCATATGAGCCTGGCTCCCTTTTATTTTTCCAAAATGAGTAATATATTCTTGAACAATGATTGCATTATCAGATTCTCTTATATTTGATAGGAAACTAGCATGGCTAGGGCTAATTATAGCAGATAAAAGGAGATTGATCCTATTGACAATGATCTTAGTGATAGTCTTGTAGATGGTGTTACAAAACCTTATTGGTCTGAAATTTTTGAGCATGGTGGCTTGGGGACACTTGGGAATGAGACATATGAGAGTTTGATTCATGGTCTCATCCATGGAGTGAGTGTTGAAGCATTATTTGCATAAATCAATTACTGAGTTTCCCACAATGCTCCAACACCTTTGGTAAAAGAAAGGGTGGAGCCCATCCGGGCCTAGTGCCTTGAAAGGCTTAAGGGATAAGATGGCCATTTTGATTTCACTAACCTCAAGGGACCTATCCAAGCTGTCTCTTTGACAATATGATAGGATACGGGTCATGTCCAGATGATTAGTAGTGGAAATGAGAGCTTGAGTGTGTGGGGAAGTGAATAGGCTCTTAAAGAAGTGCATTATAGAGGCCTTAATGCCCGCTTGGTCATAGAGCCAATTTCCACTTTCTTCTTTGAGGGACATGATCATGTTTATTCTTCTCCTATTAAGAGTGGAGGTGTGGAAGAATCTAGTGTTGCCATCATCTTAGGTTAGCCAATTAACCCTTGACCTGGGTTTCCAGAAGTCTTCCTCATTCTTGAGGATGGAGTCAAGATCTATGGTCAGGTTACTTTCTAAGTTTAGAAGGTAATTGCTGAACTGGTAATTTGATGATTTTTGGATCCCAGCAATTCTGGCTAAGATCCTTCTCTTTTTGTGAAAGATGTTGCCAAATGTGTGCATGTTCCACTAGGTCACAATGCTTTTGAATGTTTTATCGATTGGATTAGGGGTGAGTTATTAGTGAAGGTCTCATTGATGATACTATGGAAGGAGGGGTGGCTAGTCCACATTGATTCAAACCTCAAAGGTCTGTTTGAATTATTGAAGGAGTCCCCCTTCAACATTATTTGACCAGGACAGTGATCTGAGTGGGTCTTAGGGAGGTGATTAACAATAGCCTTGGGGTACTGGAAAATTCAGCAGTCATTGGCAAAGCACCTATCTATCTTTTCCAAAATCACACTACTCATATTCTTGTATCTTTTGTTAGTCCAGGTAAATTTACTGCCTTTGTAACCTAAGCCAACTAGTTTACATTCATTAAGGCAGTTCCAAAATAGATTACTACGACTTAAGTTAATGGGGTTACCCCCAAATTTTTCCCTAGCTTTTAAGACTTCATTGAAGTTTTCACCTACAAACCAGTTCTCAGTATTGCTTTTAGATATAGTAACTAGACTTTCCCATTACAATTTCCTATCAACTAAAATGTTGCTAGCATAAATAGTTGAAAATAACCAAGGGGTATGGGAAGGGAGTACCTTAACCATGGCATGGATGCCCTGAGGGTTAGTGTATACATCATCGAAAGTGACACAATCTTCTTTCCATATCATAACAATCCCACCAGACAAGCCAACTGTCGGAGACTGGATAAGCATATCATAATGTAGCTCCTCCGCTAGTTATTTATGATCAACCATCTTCGTTTCTAACAAAACCAACAGAGCTGGCTTGTGAAGACGAACCATGTCGCTACAGTGTCTCCTAAAATCCACACTATTTTCACCCCTAACATTCCATATGATGTAGTTCATCAGGGGTGGTTGGCGGTTGAAGGACTGGTTTCTGTGAGGCTTCTCCATTCCCTGAGGAGACCTTGTTGGTTTCTTTGGGTTCTTTTTATTCATGCTTAAAACTAGGGTCAAATTGAGGAGTGGTTTAGTCACACCCTGGGTGTGGTGAGAGACTAGGCTCAGACCACACTTGGCCATGGCTCTGGGATATATAAGCACAAGCACTTCACTACTCTCCACACTGAACTTGATTGCTCTAACTAAGTCCAGTTGGAGAGAGTCTGTGCATATGGGGCCGTAAGTTGTTCCTTCTATTTTAGGAGGGCTTTTCCTTTTCATAAGGTCTTGTTGATTTCCCTTGTGATGTTTCCCAATATTGATGACTGGTTCTTCTCTATTGGAGCAGAAGTTGATAGAGTTTGATGGGTTTGGGGATCGATAGTCATAAATACTGGAGACGTTGTTGGGCCCTCCATTCCTGGGTCTAAGAAGAAGGTGATTGACTGGAATGCTTGGGAGATTAGGGTGTTGTGCATTGGTGGGTCCAGATTAGGTTGCATGTTACCATTGTTTGTCATCGCCTGCCACAAGCATGGTCCAAAGGCTGCCAAGACCCTGTTGAGGGCTTCCACCGTTACCCTCACCAGATGCGCAGGATTTTGCACAATTAGGTTACTGGTTGATTTTCCAGGGTGAAATTGTAGGCTAGTCCTTGTCCTTGAAGCGCAACTTCCATCCATGATGCCGGTGAGTGGTCCGGTGGCAGTGGAAGCGATGTCACGATGGTGTGTGGAGGCTGTGTTTTTTCCATTTTTATGTTTTTTGTTCTTCTTGTTTGGGTAATGGTGGGGTTATGTTAACGAGCCTGCTCATAATAGTGTTTGGTGTCAAATCTAGGTCTGTGGAAAGGTCATCCGTTAATGCATCTGGAGAAAATGATTCGGAATTAATGTGGTATCTGTTTGAGTGGACGGAATGTGTCATATCACATAAGATTGGGTGGGTTCTCAGGTGAGGTACTTGAGTATTTAATGAGTGTGGTGAGTTTTCTCCATTAGAGTACTCCGCTGGGAGAGGAGTAAGGGACGTGTAGGTATTTGGGTTGGATAGTTCTAATTGGGTATGGACCCTAGTTGTTGAAATGGTATTGGCTTGGTTGCCCAATGCCACAGTTTTAGTAGTGTATGCATATGAGGTTGGGCTATTGGTGGGGGTCTCCTTGTAGGCATCATTAACGAGCCCAGTTTGATTTGTGGTGTCAGCTCCATCAGGCCCCATTCCCGCCTTGCGTTTGGCACTGTGTTGGGGCTGGGGCTAGGGTCGGGGCCTCGTGTGTTGGGCTACTGGGGAGTGAGGGATGGGATTTTGTTTATTCACAGGGCCGCTGGGCCTATTGTAATTATTGGATAGCATATTATTGGACTTAGAATTATATTGAAAGGTTTTGGTTTCGAGAAACTTACCAGAGTTTGCATCAAACATTTTTACCTGGATCTTTTTTGATTTTAATGCATGAGACTGATTGTTTTCGTTTCCGTTGTTACTCCCCTTCATCGTTTGTTGACTTATTTTCTTTCGTCTAGGAAAGGTGACTGTCTTCCATCCATCGTCCTCCCCTTCCTGGTGTTTATCCCTGTATTTTCAGGGGCATCTTGTGATAGCGGTGGTTGGAAGTTTTAAAATTGTAACTTTTTGTTGTGCGACCAATTCTTCCACATGATGTACATAACGTACCTTCACCTTCATAAATCACTGCTTGCTTATGGTCACCAATGATTATTGATGTTTCCACTGGGGTTTCCAGGTGTACTTGGATACAGATGCGTGCATGGCTTCCTCTCAACGTGGAAGAGGTGCACGAATCAATTTTGAGTAATTTGCCTAGTTTCCTACCAACCTTTTTCAATATTTATTTGTCATAAAATTCTATTGGTAGTTGGGGTAGGCGAATCCATATGGCTGTAAAAGAGAGGATAGCTTCTTGTGGGACGAATTTTGGTTCCCATTTACGTACTGATAGGAAATTTCCAGAGACGAACCATGACCCTAGGTGTAGTGCCTTAGCCATATTTTCCTCTAGACCTAATTTGACAATGAAGAAGTCTCATCCTAGGTCAATCAAGATTAACTATTCGGATGATTTCCATAGGTCAATTAGTTTAGATCGAAATTCGAAGGTAATGGTGAGGCATTCTACGACCAAAAATCTTTATGATAACTGAGAAGCGCCATGGATGATATAGGCGGTTCTTGTCGTCTTGTGAGAGGGCGATTGAGCCTTCAATATTTTTTCTTTTATCATCTTTGATGACTGGGGGGGGGGTCCTCATCGTAGTACTCCGTTTGGTTTATTTCCTGCTTGTCGAGTAGCATTTCCTTATAGGAGTGTGGTGTTGTTTCTTCCATATCAATTTGGTTGTTCTTGTCCGGTGGTATAATTGGTGGTGTAGTGGTTGTATCCATGTAGGTATTTTTAGAGAGAGGTGAGAGAAGCTTTTAGCTTTTTCGAGCAGTACTTGGGTGGGTTTGTTGTTGTTGTTGTTATTGTTGTTCATGGAGTATTCGAAACTCACTTACCTATTAATTCAAATTCGCATAGGATAGGCTTATCCTAAGGGTAAGACGTTTTTAATCAAGAATTTTTTCGTTCTCAGAGCTTGAACCCGAAATCTTTAATTATCAATAGAGGATTTTCAACTTATCTCACCACATTCTTGGTGATTATTGTAGTTAAACATTAGATTATTACGATTATAAACCTTAAACTACATTTAATTACTTGTAGTTTCCTTGAATATAGGACTATATATTTTTTATTAAAAAATCTGTAATCTTGGAAGTTTCACGGGACACAACTGAATCCAACAACATAGAACTGTACAGTGATTCATTTTCAATAAGTTACTATTTTGGGAAAATTCACGAGTGTGACGACTAAAAGGGAACACAGCAGTGATAAGTGTAACCTTAAAACTAGACAAAGCTGTAACTCTTAACTCCACCTCTTTCTCTTCTTTCCCTGTGCAGTCAACAAAGCAAAAAAACTTGTTTTGAAGTTAAATTACACATTATTATTATTTTAAATATTTTAAGAACCTTAAAAATATCCTAAGGTTGCTCTTCCTTTTCTATGTCAAATTAATGTAAATGATATGTTGATGTTCTTTTAGCCAAATGTTTCTTTTGCAAGATAATAATGGTATACTCTTTATAATATCAGTTTAAAATCAAGTGCATAGCAAGTTGTTATGCATAATTTTTATATATTTGGCCAGCGGAATGTAATTATTTTTGGCTGACGGGCTAAATATATAACTTATCCAAAAGAAATCGGTAGAAGATAAAATCAGTTTCAAAAGTACTTAAAATTTAGCTACTTTTTCATGTACAGATAAAATCAGAACAAAAACATCCTTAAAAATCCAAAAATATTCCGGCATAATATGCTGGAGTTCGAATTTTTTACATATGAGCTTCCAGTATAATGTGCTGGAGTTCCAACATAATATGCAGGAGCTCCATAATCCCGCATATTATGCTGGAACTTTCCGTGCGTTGGAGTTCCAACATAATATGCTGGAAATTTATACGCAGGAGCTCCATAAACCCGCATATTATGCTGGAACTTTTCGTGTTTCAGCAAAACAATGACTATTTTTTAATGACTTTGCAAACACTAGCTATTTTTTGATTATCAATCCAAAAACTGGCTAGCTCGTACTATTTTTACGAGAAAATCTGCTGGCCGGCCCAGATTAACAAAGCCCAATGGAATCGACTTATTTTTTTCTCTTTCTTCTTTTTGGGGGTTTATTTTTCATTCACAAGTCAATTTTTATATACGCTACTAACTCTTTGTCTGGTCCTATTTTTAATATATTGACTACTAAAAAGGAAGGAGAAAACTCATAGCCAATACATATATATATAGAAACTATAATTGAAGAGTATCGTATTAACGTGGATATAATGATTATATATTTGACTGTACGGAAACACTTTTTATGCCATGAACTCTCATCCTCACTTGTACCGAAATATCGTTGTATCAATAATAATAACGTAAAGAAGTACGAAAAGTGTCATAAACTTTCATCCTCGCTTGCACCGTAATATTTTTCGTGCCAATATGGTGCAAAAAAAAAGAGCATAACGCTATGTAGTTTCCTCACAACTTAAGCATATGGACCAAGGCATATAAAATGGACAACAATAATCTTCAAAGAACCAAAATAAAATTAGTAGAACGGCGGGAATCAATAATTAACAATTACTTATAAGACAACAAGACAAGCATTTTCTTTAATTTTTCCTTTAAAGAAACAAACTCCACATGATAATTCTCATATGAAACCATTCTAATTTTATATATTACAAATTCATTCATTATTTATTGTCTTCCTCATACCAGACGAGTATTACTGGTGGGGTCTGAGAAGGGTAGTTTGTACGCAAAACTTACCTCTACCCTGGGGTAGAGAGGCTGTTTCCGATAGACCCTCGACTCCCTCCCTCCAAGAACTCCCCACCTTGCTCTTGGGGTGACTCGAACTCACAACCTCTTGGTTGGAAGTGGAGGGTGCTCACCACTAGAGCAATCACTCTTGTCTACGAGCTCTATCTAATAAAAAAATAAAATTCAATGAGGATTTGGTTCATCCGACACATTTACGTCATGGACATCCTGCCTTTCTACGTCCACTTCCAAGAATCCTTCCGTTCTCGAGTCCTGAAAAGATACCAATCATAGACGAAAATAACACTGGAGTTCAGGCTTTTTTAAGAAGCTCACAAACAATAGACTAAAAGACGGAACATATAAAAGAGAATTCATTATGTAGATATTTTTATTTATCTATAATTGTCATTACATCCATCTAGCCTTCAAATGATGTGAAGTAGGACAAAGTAGAAGCTTTTTTTATTTTAAATAAGTTATAATTTTAAAGAAGCCATTGAACATGTTTGAGGCAGTAAAGAGACATGCAAAAGCATTGGAAAAATATAAGTTAAATTGATTTGGTCATTCATAATTGAGTTGAAATCATCAAAGCACATGACTGCCCATCATTTTGTCTATTTGGATCATTTTACTACTCTTTTATATATTTGAAAAGTTGATTATTTATGATTTTCTCATAATATACAGTGTACATTACTTGTATCTTTATCCATTGCTTTATCCACTTTCAAGTATTGTTAGTTTAAATAGTTTTTTAGCTAGTAAAAGTGAAGTGGTAGGTGTTGGAGTAGTTGTCAAAATTCCCTTTGAAGAACTTCCTTTGGATCTTTCCTCAACTGCCAGAGGACTAATTTTAATTTATTAACTTTTAATTTCCTTTTTGCGTGGAAGTTGCATCTTTTAATCGCTTTGATTAAAAACGCAAATTAAAGAGCACTTTAGAAAAAAGGGTTTTAGCACGTTATTTAAAGTATACATATAAAGAGTTTAGTTTTTTAGTCATGCATGTATATAATGGTGGCAAAATGGATAAAAACATATAGTTATTCATTCATATTATTCATTAAAAAATGGGTTGGATAATAATTTTTTTGAAAATGGGTCAAATATGAATAAAATTCATATTATCCACTTAAAAATGAATGACTAATGAGTTTAACTTTTACATTTGTATCAAGGGTTCCTCATAATAAGTGATCTTTTAATCTTTTTATTTTGATTCAAAATAAGTGTCCTTTTTACATAAACAAGAATGAATTAACTTTAGTTTTTCAAATTTGCTCTTATTTACATATCCTAGTATGTCTAGTTAACAATATGCTAATTTTAATTAGGGATAATTTAATCAAAATACTTTTTTTAGGAGTTATGTGATGACCCAAAATGTCATCTTTAAATTTAATAAGTAATTCTGTGTTCTAAGACCTCGAAAAGCACTATTTATCATTCCTCGACTTACATGCGCAGTCTGTACAATTTTTCAAAAAGTTTTTATGAGAAAAATGGATTAAAATGTGAAATAGAGCTTTAAAACTCAACCGAGTTGACTTTGGTCAACATTTTGAGCAAACGGACTCGGATCAGTATTTTGACAATTACGGTAGGTCCGTATCGTTATTTGGGATTTGGACGTATACCCGAAATCGAATTCTGAGGTCCCTAGATCGAGATATAGAATTTTTATGAAAAATTAAAAGCTTGAAAGCTTAATAATTTTTAAGAAATTACTGATGTTGGATTTATTGATATCAGGTCCGTATTTTAATTTCGGAGCCCGGTATAGGTCCACTATAATATTTATGACTTGTCTGCCAAATTTGGTGAGAATGGGAGTTGATTTGACGTGATTCAGACGTCTGGTTGTAAAAATATAAGTTTTAAAGTTTTGTTGAAAATTTACTTTAATTTGGTGTCCGATTCGTAGTTCTTGGTGTAATTTTGGTGATTTTATCGCGCGGGCAAGTTCGTATGATGTTTTACGACTTGGGTGCATGTTTGTTTTGGAGCCCCGAGGGATCGATTTGGTTTCAGGTGATTAACGGATCATTTTTGGACTTGGGAAAAACTGCAGAAATCTGCTTCTGGTATCCTTCTTCGCGTTCGCGAGATGAGGGCTCGCATTCGCGAAGAAGAAACTGGAGGCAGATGAAAATTACTCTTCGCGTTCGCGAAGGGAAGAGGGCAGTGTTCATCGCGAACGCATGGAAGTGTTCGCGTTTGTCACGATCCAATTTTACCTATTGGTCGTGATGGCGCCCAACACTACAGCTAGGCAAGCCAACTTAATAAATTAAGCATATATTGACAAAATTTAAAACCAAAAAAATAATAAAACACCAAATTCTACCAATGTGTGTGCCAAGACCTGGTGCCACAAGTGTATGAGCATCTAGTAGATTATACAAAACCTCAAAAACTGTCTGAAATAAAAATAGACAGAATGAAAAAATACAAGGAGAGACACTACTAGCTGCAGAACGGCTTAGAAAGTGCAGCTCACCACTATACTCCTGGATAACGTGGGTGTAAGACGATAGGTCCCTCACTAGTACTTGCCTAAGGTCCTGCACAAAAAGTGCAGCAAGTGTAGTATGAGTACGTAAACAACGTGTACCAAGTAAGTATCAAGCCTAATCTCAAAGTGGTAGAGACGAGATGACCGACTTTGACACTCACTATGTGTCAATAATAATAATTGAAATACAACTAGGATATATAAATTAGCATGATTTATAAAATTTACAATAATTTATTTAAGCAGCGGAAATAATCAAATTCCTTCAAATGCAAAAATTTTTAATATATTAATTAAATTCCTTAAATTCAAATAATTTCTAATTTATCAATTAATTTCATTTACAGGAATAACAATTAACTCCTTAACAAGCATGAATAATAATTCATTAAATTTCAAGGATTCTCCAATTTATCAATTAACTTCGCAAGCTGAAATAACTATTAAAGTATCGTGTAATTATTATTATTAAGCACGATTTCTGCCGAGGACGTACAACCCGATCCAGAGTGTCGTGTACACTGCCGAGGGACGTGCGACACGATCCTTAGATGCATCTATCCTGCCGAGGCGTTCGGCCCGCTCCACAAGAAAAGTAGACATTTTCTTATGTACCTCCAGAAGGAGAGTATATTTATTATAGATAAATTCGGGAGGAAGGACTATTTCTTTTAATAATTAATTAATTTAAATAGAAAATCAATCATATGAGATTTTCATCCTTTAATATCTTTATCTAACAATTCACAATATATTCATATATATCAATTAATATTAATTAAACAAAGAATACAATTTACACAAGTAATTCATGCTTTGAGTCCTATACTACCCGAACTTTAGCATTAATAGTAGCTACGCATGGACTCTCGTCACCTCGTGCGTACGTAGCCCCCGCAATTAGCAACAATAATTCAATTTAATTCCTATGGGATAATTTTCCCCTCACAAGATTAGACAAGAGACTTACCTCGTCTCAAAGTCCACTTTCTGATTATCGCGTCGCGTAAAATTCTCGATTCGATACGAAAAATCCGAAACTATCCAAAAGTTGTATAAAATAATTAAAATATGTTCAATAATTCGAAATTCATCTATTAAATAAATTACCCTATCCAAAATGGTAAAATTTCTAAAATTTACCCCGGGCCCACGTGCCCGGATTCCAAAAATTTTCGGATGAAAACATTGCCCATAATCTCAAGAACTCAAATATAAAATTTCTATCCAATTTCATAACTATTTTTGTGGTTAAAATCCCATTTTTATAAAAATCTAAGTTTTTTTATCTAAACCCTTGATTTCTAAGATTTACTAGTTATGATCTACCCATAATCTATGTATTTAACTCAAAGGGTGTAGAATTAACTTACCTCCAAGTTGTTAGTTGAAAACTCCTATCAAAAAGCTTCAAAATCGCCCAAGAAATGAAGAAAATGGGCTCAAAATAACTGATCCTCGATTTTAACACATTCTGTCGAATAATCATTTTCGCACCCACGGAAGGTGTACCGCATCTGCGGAAAAACCTCGCAGGTGCGAGTCTCACTAGCCTTGGCCAAACTCGCATCTGCGCACACTTCTTCGCACATGCGCGATCGCAGGTGCGCCAAAATTCCGCATCTTCGGCGATGCCCCCCCCTCGCTTTTCGCTTCTGCGAAGAAATCTCGTATCTGCGAGAGCCGCGCCTGCGAGCTTTTGTTGCATCTGCGAATGTCACACCTGCGACTGGCCAAGCGCATGTGCGATTCTGACAGTTGCTGGGAGCTTCAGTTTTGGCTCCCAACTTCCAACTTGGTCCGAGCCTCGTCCGATTGACACTCGGGACCCCCGGGACCCCGCCCGAACATACCAATAGGTTTGAAATCATAAAACGGACTCGCTCGAACTCTTGGAATACGTAAAACAACATCAAATCTAAGAATCATATCTTAAACCAAATTATTCAAACTTACGAATTTCAAGTTCTTCAATTTACTTCCAATGCGCCGAAATATACTTAAACTACTCGGAATGACACGAAATTTTGCATGCAAGTCTTAAATAACTATACGGAACTATTCCCAAACTCTGAATTCCAAACGGACTTCAATTATCAAAAACCTACCCCAAACCAAATTTAAAGAATTTTAAACCTTAAAATAGTTGATTTTTACTATTAAGCGTCAAAATGCTCCCGGGTTATCCAAAACCCGATTCAGACATATGCCCAAGTCCAAAATCATCATGCGAACCTATTGGAACCGTCAAATCCCAATTCCGGGGTCGTTTTCTCAAAATGTTGACCGAAGTCAAACTTGTCCATTTAAAGCTAACTTAAGGAACCAAGTGTTCCGATTTCAACTCACACACTTCCAAATTCCGAACCAACCATCTCCACAAGTCATAAATTAATAAAAGCATGTTTGGGGAGTTTTATTTTAGGGAACGGGTTTCTAATAGTTAAAATGACCGGTTGGGTCATTACATTCTCCACCTCTTAAACAAACGTTCGTCCTTGTGATGACCTAAAAAGTCATCTTATGTTTTAGAATTCGAATATGTGCTCTTAAGACTTAAAAATCTCATTTTTACCCTCCTCAATTTGCGTGCACAGTACGGGAATGTTTTCGAAAAGCTTTTATGTTGAAAATTGATAAAAATAAGAATTTATGCCTTAAAAATTAATTTTAGTTGACTGCGGTCAACATTTTTGGTAAATGGGACCGGATCCTTATTTTGGCAGTCCCGGTGAGTCCGTATCGAATTATGGGACCTGGGCGTATGCCCGAAATTGAATTCGGAGGTCCCTAGCTTGAGTTATGAATTTTTGATGAAAATTAAAAGTTTGAAAATTAATTATTTTTAAGAATTGATTGATATTTGGCATTGTTAGTATCGGGTACGTATTTTGATTCCGGGGCCCGGTACAAGTTCATTATGATATTTAAGACTTGTTGGTGAAATTTGGTGAGAAACGGAGTTGATTTGACGTGATTCGGACGTCCAGTTGAGAAAATAGAAATTTTAAAGTGTTCTTGAGATTTTTATTTGATTTGGTACTAAATTTGTAGTTCTAGGTACTATTTTGGTCATTTGATCACGCGAGCAAGTTCGTATGATGTTTTTAGACTTGCGTACATGTTTGGTTTGGAGCCCTGAGGGCTCGGGTGAGTTTCGGATAGGCCAAAGGATGTTTTGAACTTAGAAACGTTTGCTGGTATAACTGAACCTGTTGGAGGCCTTTGATCTCGCAATTGCGAGATCAGGCATCGCAAATGCGAACCAAGCAGGTATGGCAATTGCGAGGTTTTTATCGTAATTGCGAAGAAAAGCCTAGGCCAGCGGTTCTCGCAATTGTGAGTTTTCTTTCGCATTTGCGAAGGGAGTCGGGGAAGGGCAGTGATCGCAAATGTGATCATTTAGTCGCATTTGCGAAGAATCAGTGGTCGCAAATGCGACACTTTCCTCGCATTTGCGAAGGCAGCGGGACTGTGAAGGGATTCACAATTGTGAGTGTTCCTTCGCATTTGCGAAGCTCAGGTCGCAATTGCGACACCTGCAGCTGAGTAAAAGGGTATTAGACAGGATTTTTCATCCATTTTTCATATTTTCAAAACCCTAAACCGTAAGAGGCGATTTTCCAAAGTACAAATCTCCCCCAAATCATAGGTAAGTGATTCCTAACTCTTTTCTTTCAATCTTTTACATCTTATAACAAGATTTCAACCTAGAATCTAGAAATTTTATGGTGAAATTAGGATTTTGGGTTAGAGCTTAGCAATTTCGAAATTTGAGGATTTAGACCTCAATTTGAGGCCGGATTCCAAAACTAATTACATATTCGGGCTCGGGGGTGAATGGGTAAAAGGATTTTGGTCCGAACCTCGAGTTTTGACTAAGTGGGCTCACGGTCGATTTTTCAACTTCTTGGAGGAAAATTTGGGAAAATGTAATTTATGTAATATAATTGATTTCTTAAGCAATATTTGATATTATTGAGTCATTTTTGAATAGATAAGAGTGGTTTGGAGGTGAATTTCAAAGAAAAAACTATGATTGAGAATTAAGTGGCCTTCAAAGCAAGGTAAGTGTTGTGTCTAACCCTGACTTGAGGGAATAAGGAACCTTAGATTACTTGCTAAGTAAAATTCATGTGAGCGGTGTATATGTGAGGTGTCGAGTACTTATGCGCCGCCAATTTACCTGTTTTTTCATGTTTCTTAGTTTTTCTTATATTGTCTCATTCCTATGTCTAATTGCTATGTGTTATACTAGTGTTGTTCAATTTATCGTTCTTATCATGTTTACGAATTTTCTGGTGATAATTGAGTTTTTGTTTCAAAGTTGAGATTGAGGTTATGGAACCAAATGTTGAAGTAAGGTTTGTACTTGTTATTCTATCTCTCTTTTGTTATTTATGCATTGTATTATGGTAAGGGAGAGTGTTAATGCACGAAAGGTGATGTCGTGCCATATTGTGAGTGTTAATGTACGAAGGGTAATGCCATTCCATATCATGAGTGTTAATGCACGAAGGGTGATGCCGTGCCATATTGTGAGTGTTAATACATGAAGGATGATGTCGTGCCATGTTGTGAGTATTAATGCACGAAGGGTGATGTCATGCCATATTGTGAGTGTTAATGCACGAAGGGTGATGTCGTGCCATGGTATGAGAGTTAATGCACGAAGGGTGATGCCATGCCGTTACTATTAATTTTATGGTGAGATTGAGAGTAAAAGCACGAAGGGTGATGCCGTGCATTTTTCTTTACTGTATTCACTATTCCTGTTGATTCATGGTATATTGACTGCTCCGGTAATCATTCTATTGTAGTTCTTCATCTCTTATTCCACTCAGTATGTTCCCCTCCCGACATTTCCTGTTTAGTTCTTCATTTATGTTATTTGTATATACACTTAAATTGTACAAGTTGATTTGTAGGTGCCTTACCTTATCCTCGTCACTACTTCGTCGAGGTTAGGCTCTACACTTACTAGTACATGGGGTCGGTTGTACTGATACTGCACTTTGCACTTTCTGTGCAAATTTTGATACCGGCTCGGGTTGACCGAGATTTTACTATTGGTCCGATGTACGGAGACTAAAGGTAGATCTGTCGGCATTCACAGACCTTGAAGTCCCCGACTATCTTTTATGTTCTACTGTTTCTTTCATTTAGACAGTTGTATTTATTTCAGACTATTACTTGTAGTAAATTCTAGAATGCTCGTGAATTGTGACTCCAGATCCGGGTGGTAGTAATTGATACAGTTTTATGATATTTCGCACTTAATATATATCATCTTAGTTAATTATTATTAATTACTGAATGGAAATAAGGAATAGGTTAATGATTCTCTAACATTGGCTTACTTAGCAAGTGAAATGTTAGGCGCTATTACGGTCCCGTCAGTGGGAAATTTCGGGGCGTGACAGTTGCTATCAGAGCACTAGGTTGCCTAGGTCTCACGATTCACGAACAAGCTTAGTAGAGTCTGGAGGATCGGTACAGAGACGTCTGTGCTTATCTTCCATAGGCTATGAAGTTTAGGAACAAGTTTCACTTCTATTCTTCTCTGTCATGTGAATTTACTTTCTCAATAATAATTGAACTCTTATACTCTTATTCTCTCGCAGATGGCGAGAACACGTATCGCTTCCTCAGCTGAGCAGCAGCTAGAGCCTCCAGTGGCAGCTCCTACGCGGGGTAGAGGTCGAGGCTGAGGCCGAGGCAGGGGCAGGGCTCAGTCTTAGGACCGAGAAGCAGCCCCAGCAGTGGAGCCTCAGATAGAGCTTGACAAGGAGGTTCCAGCCCAGACTGTTACTGCCAGACCAGCTCAGGTTCGGGAGGGGTTCATTGCTACACCAGTACTTCAGGACGCTTTGGTCCGTTTGGTGGGCCTTATGGAGAGTGTGGCCCAGACTGGCATATTTCCCATGGCACCAACAGTCTCTCAGGCTGGAGGAGGAGCCCAGACTCCTACCACTCCCGCTCCGGAGTAGATAGCTCCCCAGTATCAGGCTCAAGCAGCTCAACCAGTCGGATTAGTTCAGCTGGTTATTGCGGCAGAGGTAGGAGATGGGCTAGCTATATCTTCTGAGGCTTTATGGAGATTAGACAGGTTTACCAAGCTCTTTCATGTTCACTTCAGTGATGCTCCTTCAGAGGACCCCCAGGAATATCTTGACAGCTGTCATGAGGTTCTACGAAACATGGGTATAGTGGAGACCAATGGGGTCGATTTTGTTGCATTTTAGATGACTGGTTCCGCCAAGAAATGGTGGAGAGATTACTTGTTGACCAGACCAGCTGGGTCGCCTGCTCTTACTTGGGA
Source organism: Nicotiana tomentosiformis (assembly GCF_000390325.3). NCBI lineage: Eukaryota > Viridiplantae > Streptophyta > Magnoliopsida > Solanales > Solanaceae > Nicotiana > Nicotiana tomentosiformis. The sequence continues at coordinate 7,964,114 of NC_090822.1, forward strand.
CCAGTTCTCTCAACTCTTCATAGAGAAGTTTCTGCCTATCACATTTTGCCGTCAGTTTGAGCGTCTCCAGCAGGGCAGTATGACTGTTACTCAGTATGAGACCCGTTTTATGGATTTGGCCCGTCATGCCATTCTTCTGCTTCCCACCAAGAGAGAGAGGGGGTGAGGAGGTTTATTGATGGACGTGCTCGGCCTATCAGATTGCAGATGGCTAAGGAAACTGGGAGTGAGATTTCTTTTTAGGCGGCTGCTAATGTCGCTAGACGAGTCGAAATGATTCTTACTTAGGGAGGTCAGGGGTCTGACAAGAGACCTCGTCATTCCGGTGAGTTCAGCAGTGCCTCATCTAGAGGCAGGAGTAATTTTAGTAGAGGCCATCCTCCCAGGCCGTTTCATTCAGCACTTCGGGCATCCCACAGTGCCTCAGGTGGTTGTGGCCCTCAAATGAATTATTCCGACCAGCTAGCCTACAGTGCACCACCAGCTCCTATTAGTGCACCTCGACTCCAGAGTTATCAAGGTGGTTATTCGGGTCGACATGGTTAGTTTTAGGGTCGGCAAACACATCAGCCAAGGTTATGTTATACTTGTGGTGATCCGAGGCACATTGCTAGATTTTGCCCTCGAAAAACGGGCAACTGACAGCCTGAGAGTTCTCGTGCCATGGTTCCGGCACCAGTTGCTGCACCACCTACTCAGTCAGCCAGAGGCAGGGGTCAGGCAGCCAAAGGTAGAGGCCATACAATTAGAGGTGGAGGTCAGGCCGTCCCAGGGACGTAGTTCAGGGTGGTGGGGCCTAGCCCCAGTGTTATGCTTTCCCAGTAAGGCCTGAGGCTGAGTCATCTGACGTTGTTATCACATGTACTGTTTCAGTTTGCAGTAGAGATGCTTCAGTTCTATTTGATCCGGGATCTACTTACTCTTATGTCTCATCCTATTTTGCTTCCTATTTGGTTGTGCCTCGTGATTGTTTGAGTGTTCCTGTGTATGTGTCTACACCAGTGGGAGATGCTATTGTTGTAGATCGTGTTTATCGTTCGTGTGTGGTCACCATTTGGAGTCTTGAGACTCATGTAGATCTTCTACTTCTTGACATGGTTGATTTTGATGTCATACTAGGTATGGATTGGCTATCACCTTATCATGCTATATTAGATTATTACGCCAAGATGGTGACCTTAGCCTTGCAGGGGTTGCATCGATTAGAGTGGAGAGGGAATCTTGGCCATTCTACCAGCAGGGTTATCTCTTATGTGAAGGCTCGACATATGGTCGAGAAGGGGTGTCTAGCTTATTTGGCTTATGTCCTTGATTCTAGTGCGGAGGTTCCTTCCATAGATTCGGTGCCGGTTGTTCATGAGTTTCCAGAGGTGTTTCCTGCAGACCTGCCGTGAATGTCACCCGGTAGGGATATTGATTTCTGCATTGATTTGGCTCCGGGCACTCAACCTATTTCCATTCCGCCATATCGCATGGCCCCGCCAGAGTTGAAAGAATTGAAGAAGAAGTTGCAAGATTTGCTTGATAAGGGCTTCATTAGACCTAGTGTCTCGCCCTAGGGTGCACCTGTGTTGTTGTGAAGAAGAAAGATGGATCGATGAGGATGTGTATAGATTATCGGCAGTTGAACAAGTATTCATTGCCGAGGATTGATGATTTATTTGATCAGCTTCAGGGTGCCAAGGTGTTTTCAAAGATTGATTTGAGATCTGTCTACCATTAGTTGAGGATTAGGGCATCCGATGTTCCTAAGACAACTTTTCGGACTCGGTATGGGCATTATGAATTTCTAGTGATGTCATTTGGGCTGACAAATGCCCCAGTAGCATTCATGGATTTGATGAACCGGGTGTTCGAACCCTACTTGGATTCCTTTATGGTTGTGTTTATTGATGATATCTTGATCTACTCCCACAGTCGAGAGTAGCATGATCAGCACCTTTGGATCGTTCTTCAGACTCTGAAAGACGACCAGTTATATGTTAAGTTCTCAAAATACGAGTTTTGGTTGAGTTTAGTTGCTTTCTTGGGTCACGTTATATCAGCAGAGGGTATTCAGGTGGATCCTAAGAAGATTGAGGCAGTTCAGAACTGGCCTAGACTCACATCAGTTACAGAGATACATAGTTTCCTGGGTTTGGCGGGCTATTACCGTCAATTTGTAGAGGGTTTTTCATCCATAGCAGCCCCGTTAACCAGATTGACCCATAAGGGTGCCCCATTCAGGTGGTCAGATGAGTGTGAAGCAAGCTTTCAAAAGCTCAAGACTGCCTTGACCATAGCACCGGTATTGGTATTACCCACAGGTTCAAGATCTTATACCGTATATTATGACGCTTCTTGTGTTGGTTTGGGTGCGGTATTGATATAGGGTGGCAAGGTTATTGCATATGCTTCGCGGCAGCTGAAGGTTCACGAGAAGAATTATCCTGTTCATGATCTAGAACTGGCAGCCATTGTTCCAGCGCTGAAGATTTGGAGGCACTATCTTTACGGCGTACCATGTGAGGTATTCACTGATCATCGGAGCTTGCAGTATTTGTTCAAGCAGAAGGAACTCAATTTGAGGCAGCGGAGATGGCTGGAGCTATTGAAAGACTATGATATCACCATATTGTATCATTCCGGGAAGGCTAATGTGGTGGCTGATGCTTTGAGTAGAAAGTCAGTCAGTATGGGTAGCCTTGCAAATATTCCAGTTAGTGAGAGACCGCTTGCATTGGATGTTCAGGCCTAAGCCAACCAGTTCGTGTAGGTTGGATATTTCTGAGCCCAACCGCATTCTAGCAGGTACTGTTGCTCGGTCTTCTTTGTTTGAGCGCATCAGAGATCAACAAGATGACGATTCTCATTTACTTATCCTTAGAGACACAGTGCGACACGGTGGTGCCAAGCAGGTTACTGTTGGAGATGACGGAGTTTTGAGGATGCAGGGTCGTATTTGTGTGCCTAATGTGGATGGACTTCGTGAATTAATTCTTGAAGAAGCACACAATTTCAGGTATTCTATTCATCCAGGTACCGCCAAAATGTATCAAGATTTGCGGCAACATTATTGGTGAAGGAGAATGAAAAAGGATATAGTTGCCTATGTAGCTCGGTGCCTAAATTGCCAGCAGGTAAAATGTGAGCATCAGAGACTTGGTGGTTTGCTTCAGAGGTTAGATATTCTTGAGTGGAAGTGGGAGCGTATCACTATGGATTTTGTTGTTGGACTCCCACGGACTTAGAGGAAGTTTGATGCAGTTTGGGTTATTATGGACAGGCTCACTAAGTCAGTGCACTTCATTCCTGTGGCAGTTACCTATTACTTGGAGCGGTTAACAAAGATTTATATTCGTGAGATCGTCCATCTTCACGGTGTACCCATGTCTATTATTTCTGATCGAGGTACGCAGTTTACCTCGCATTTTTGGAGGGCAGTACAGCGTGAGTTGGGTATGCGGGTTGAGTTGAGCACAACATTCCATCCTCAGACGGACGGGCAGTCCGAGCGTACTATTCAAATCTTGGAGGATATGCTCCGCACTTGTGTTATAGACTTCGGAGGATCGTGGGATTAGTTCTTGCCCCTTGCAGAGTTCGCCTACAACAACATCTACCAGTCGAGCATTTAGATAGCTCCCTATGAGGCATTATTTGGTAGGCAGTGTCGGTCGCCAGTTGGGTGGTTTGAGCCGGGAGAGGCTCGGTTGTTGGGCACAGACTTAGTACAGGATGCCTTGGATAAGGTCAAGATTATTCAGGATTGATTTCGCACAACTCAGTCCAGGCAGAAGAGTTATGCCGACCGTAGAGTTCGTGATGTTGCATTCATGGTCGTAGAGAGAGTGTTACTTCGGGTATCACCCATGAAGGGTGTAATGAGGTTCGGAAAGAAGGGCAAGTTGAGCCCTAGGTATATCAGACCTTTTGAGATTCTGGAGAGAGTGGGAGAGGTGGCTTACAGGCTTGCGTTGCCACCTAGTTTAGCAGTTGTTCATCCGGTATTCCATGTGTCCATGCTTCGAAAGTATCACGGCGATCCGTCCCATGTGTTAGATTTCAGCTCTGTCTAGTTGGAAAGGATTTGACTTACGAGGAGGAGCCGGTGGCAATTCTAGCCCGGCAAGTTCACCAGTTGAGATCAAAGAGTTACCCTTCAATTCGAGTGTAGTGGAGAGGTCATTGTTGCGACCAAACACACTCACGCAAGTATACGCGGTCGTCAAGTAATAAAGTGACTAAAAGTCGGATGTCGAACCCACGAGGACTTATGATTAGCTATTAACTAAATTAGACTATCCTAATTATCTAAACAAGAATTAAACCTAAAAATATTTTATTCCAACTAATTAAATAAGAAAAATATAAATAATAAACTTTGAACAGAGAAAGAGCAGATTTTAATGATATCAATGTAATGAAAACGATCTAGGTTTATGGGCTATCTAACAATCCTATTGTATTCTTCAATTGAATTGACCGACTAATTTATCTAGCTTATTGGTTGACAGGGTTAATGCTCATAAGAATCTGTCGAGTTCTTACTTGCCTATTCAAGCTAACCTAACGCCTATATGTCTATGGAGTTAGAATCAACAAGAACGCATTTATAATTCCTGTAAATCAACCAAGCAAGGCAATTAGGTATATGTCTATCCTAACCACGAATCCGTTCCCCGATGCCCGAGTTCAAGAACTTGCCCTACTCAATCCTATATGCAATATAGAATTCCCACTTTCGAGTTCAATTCTAGATTCGTAGATAATATTCAATTGGTGATCAAGCAATTAAATAATTAAGTGCAAGATTGAATAAATAAACTAATATGATAAATCAAGAAGTCAAAATCAATATCCGAATAACAATAGTCATGAAAGAACCACAACCCTAGAACGTGAAGTTTAGCTCCACATAGACATGGTAGCCAAACAACAAATCATATAAAGAAACATAAAAATTACTAAGTTTGGTGGGAGAAAGAAGAAACTTGATGAATTCCGGCCTCCACAGCTTTTTCGTGGCTTTTTTTCCTCTTCCCAATATGTTAGATAACCTAAAAGAGGCGTTTTTAGCTTATATATTGCGTACAAAAGTCGTGGGCCAAAGCTCTCCTATTCCTAGTCCAAATCGGCTTCAGGGATTGATGCTAAGGTGGATGCGACGCATCCACCTCGTCCTCCATTTTAATTTTGCCTGCGAAGGTGGATGCGACGCATCCACCTTGTCCTCTATTTCTCAGCTTTGCATGCGAGGGTGGATGCGACGCATCCACCCCTAGTTCCTCCATCTCAGCTTTGCCCAGGTGCGGATGCTATGGCGGATGCTATGGGCTGACTTCACTGCTAAGGGTGCGCGAACTGATCTTTTTCTAGATTGGATGCGACGCATCCAATCTCTCTTCCTCTACCTAGAGCACCTTTTCTTCATATTTTTGCACTCCACACACCCTAATTCACCACACACAACTCAATTAGTTATCAAACCAATAATTAAACCATGTTGGGCATTTTAAAGATCAAATAGCATCAAAAAGCGGTTAAAACATGGGTAAAGTAACATCAACACATATCGAAATATGCCCAACATCACCACCCCACACTTAAACCTTTGTTCGTCCTCGAACAAACCATCACTATAGTAGACGAAACAAAATTAAGCTCTTATCATTCAAAGCATACTACACCTATGACCATGGTCATTTGCCACAACTAGGCTCTAGAATATGCATCATATGCACTTACCTTTACTTGTGTCATTCTTTTAAAAATATTCAAACAAAGACAACATGCTCACAACAATCCTAACCTCAAAAACCGACTCAATGTCACAATGCACTCATGGCTTGAACACCCAACATCATAGAGAAGTCTAATAACGTTACCTATCCCTCGTGAAACCATGTGCCCTCACAACAAAAGCAGAGAGAGTGAAATCAATCCACACATTCGAATCTCATGCTCACAAAGAAAATCGCTCACTCTCACAAAAGAAGTCACATGCATGTAGTTGGTACCATAGGCTTGCCCTTAATGTAAATCTCTACTAATGTAAGCTCGCTCGATCTAAAATCAATTAGGACTTTTTCATGGTTGTAATGTGGGCTAAGGGACGGGTAGGATATATTTAAGGAATAGTGACTCACCCTCCTAAGCACTTTAATACATCACAAAATTACTTTAAGCATTTTTTTTCTTCAACCCCACTTCAATTTCACAAACAATATCACCCCCAAAACAGTCCCTTTTTCTTTAAGCACTACTTTAGTTCATACCCACTAGCAAGAACAAGATAACAATTTATTCATTTATATTTTTCTTTTTCTTTTTTTTTTTTTCACTTTCCGCTAGTGGTGTATTATTTTACAAAATAAGTGCACCCTTTTTTCTTTCATTGGTTCCACTCAAAAGTCACCCCACACTTAGTCCCTTCTTACTTCTTTTAGCGCTCATCTAACAATTAAAGTGCTTTAAGAGGTAAAAGGATCAAAACAATGTCAATTAAGAATAAAAAAGGTATAGGCTTGTAATGTGGGTACCAAATAAAAGGTCTACAGGCTCAAAAGGGTTAACTAGGGATAGATTTTATTTGTGATAAGCAATAAGCTCAAAAAGATCAAAGAAAGCCTAAAATCATTTTTCAAACCGAGCATCACCTAAAATTTCGCTTCAACTCACATACCGGGCAAGTTCTAGACACAAGTACAATACATGGACAACACAAAAACCTCACCACACATGGCACATGACTCACTAAGGATGATCACATTCCGACTCTCAAGCAATGCAAGTATTCACGGAGCCACGAGATATTAAGCATTAAGCGCAAAGTGAACACAAGTCAAGAAAATGAGAAATAGGTGCCACAAAACATGCTATCCATTTTAACAAGGCATCATCAATAATTTCAGAGTGAGAAGGGAAGATATTACATATGTAAAAGCCTAAATATGCCATTATCAACCAAGTCAAGGTCACCTAGGTTCATCATTCTTCCTCCTTTTATTCCCTACATTCCTACTCTACTCTAAAAAGAAAACAAAATTACCCGGTTCAAACTACATCCCATGGAAAAGAACCGAGGCACAAAGAAAAACCACAGGGGATTATTACTATCTACAAAGATACTATATATATATATATATATATATATATATATATATATATATATATATATATATATATATATATATTTTTAATAAATAATAATAAACTGATAGTTACTCTATATAGATGAATTTACTGCTATTTTATGCCATTAATCCAGTGAATATTTTAGTACATTTATCCATACATCAAAACATGAATCACCCCCACCCCACACTTAGGACTGTGCGTTGTCCCCAACGCACACAAACAAGGTAAAGTAGGGTGAGAAGAACTCCCTCAAGTCAAGGTGGAGGGCTCATCCGCAGTCTGTGGAGGAGCATCTGCATCCATAGCATTCCTATCATCAACAACTGGTGCTGATTCTGTATCAGGTGTTACAGCGACCTCAATAGGCCTGTTGAGTGGAGCCTCGGTGACTATGGGAGGAACAGGAGTGGATGGTCCGGCAGTGGATGATGCAATCAGCTGGGAGATGTCTGTACCTGCACATTGAACCAGAGCTCTGAGGAGTAATGATATCTCCTTCATCATCGTGGCCTGCTCGGTCTGAACTCGGCTTAGATCCGCACGAGTCTGTCTCAACTCATCCCTGGTGGCACTCAACTCGACACGAGTCGCTATCAGCTCAGCCCTGTTCTCTTGCATATCTGCTTGCATATGCTCAAATAATTGTTGAATGGTGAGCTTAGAAGACCTTCCCTTGTTCGGCTCTAGAACATGAGTGACATCATATGGTCCTGGAGCTTTAGCCTCAATGTCGTCATTCTCCTTGTCCCATAGTACTCCCATCTCTGTTAAAAAAGCCGTTAGGGTATTAGCAAAGAACAGCCTCCACTTGTAATTCATCCTGGTTCGCTGCATTTGATCATGCATGATGGCTCCGAAGTTGAGTGGTATCCCCTCTAATAAAGCATATAATACGAGTGCGCGGTAACGAGGGACATCAGTTTTATGTTGGCATGGCAGCAGGCGGTTACAAATGAAATTTAGAGCCACACGTGCTAACGCACTCACGAATTCCTTGGCTATAGAGTGGTACTCCATACTCCCATGCTTCCATTCGGCATCCTTCCTGGTAGGGCATAGGACAGACTTAATGTGTGCATAATCTGGTGTTTTGCATATGGAGTCAAACCTGTCTGTAAGTGTGTGTGGCACCCTTAAGAAGTTATTCAGAGCTTCAGCTGACACATCAATATCTACCCCTCTTACTCGCACAATGTTTCCCCTTGCGTGACGCCAATTGGCGTAGAGCTCTCTAACAATGGTGAGGTTGGCTTTGCCGTGACCTTTCAGAATGGGTCCCCATTTTTGCACCTCTCGAATTGACTTTAGAAACTCTGAGTACTTTGTCTTAAGTGGTCCGATGTTTATCGGCTTTTCCGGAATATACTTCTTTGAAACCAGTATCTTCTTATAGGCTCGGAATGCCTTCTCATTAACAAAGTATTTCTCCCAATCAACTCGGTCTATGGGTTCACCCTCGTCTTCATCACTCATGTTGACCTGTAGGTGGTCATTGTCCGAATCGGAATCGGATTCAGATTCTGTAGTAATCTTCTCCTTCCCTTTATCAGTCGGATCACTCATTTTCGAAGCTTTTCTTTGGTATGTCACAGGCTCTCTTATCTCTATTCCTTTGCTTGGTGTAATACCCTTCTTCACTGTCCTCCTGACTAATGTTTCCTCCTCCTCTTGCTCTGAATCATCACTTAACTGCCTAGGCAGCAGTTCCATTTCCTTCTCCGTCCGCTTCCTTTTTTTCTGTGGATTTGGACCGCCCGCTGCCCTTCCGGTAGGCTTTTTGGGCGGTTGCTTGTTACCATCTTTGTCTTGTTGCTTGGATGGTTTACTCACTGCTGTCATTTTACGAATCTAAGTACCTGCAATGCAAAGAATTCAACAATTAGCAGATGAAACAACGAAGTTCAGCTTAAAAGCAATTGCAACAGCTTGCAGACTTCAATTTATTCGTAAAGTCATGCCATTCACTACTTCATGGAATTGTAGCTCATGACTTTCAGCAAGTATGTGATAACTCTCTTCAAAAATTCAATTTCACATAGCCCCTCACTCGACCCCACACTTATTCTCAAGCATACACCAATGTTGCTCGGTTACTCAGACTTCACCGACGCCTAATTTTTCCTCAGGGACAATTCGTCGAACATGTGGTATGCAACAAGTGTGCCTAGTTCATTCTATCAGTTGAGCAATGCAACTACCCTCCCAAAGTTTGACGAGATGAAGGGAATTATAGTTTATCATCTCGCAACCATTACAACGACCAAGAACGACAGCCCTAAAAAATTTTGAAATTGCAAAACCTACTTGTTGCTACCATTGAGGGAGGGAAGAGAGAAGAATTAGGAGAGAAGCCAACGGAAGAACGAAGAGGATGATGCGTACCTGTCGCGTTTGTATGCGTTACAATTTCGATTAAAGAATTCTGTTCTGCGTTCGTAGGCGTCGCCAAAAAGAGACGAGTGGATGCGTCGCAAGAAGCGTTTTTTACGAATTCGTTATCTTAAGATGTGTTAAAATATATATTACTTACCTGTGCGTGCGAGCTTTGACGCGACGCATCCCCTTGTCTTCCTTCAAAAATTTTCGGACGCGACACGGACGCGATAGGCAGACTTCACTGCCTTGAGCAATTGGCCCGTCAAAAAAAATATATATTATTATTTTTTTTTTGCTGAGGGGGACGCGACGCATCCGCCTCGTTTTTTTTTTTTTTTTTTTAAGATCTATGTCCTACAAAAAAAATAAAAATAAAAATAAAAATAAACTAACTAACTTGGGTGGCCTCCCAAGAAGCGCCTGATTTAACGTCGCGGCACGACGCAACATGTTCTTCATGCCTCCACTAAATCCATTGTGGTCTTGTGACGTGCAATGTCACCACCCCAATAGTGTTTTACTCTTTGGCCATTTACCAAGAATGTCGTATTGGACCCCTTATCACACAATTCTATCGCACCATGAGGTTTCACACTAACCACTTCAAACGGACCCGACCATCGAGATTTAAGCTTTCCTGGAAAAAGCTTTAGCCTTGAATTAAACAGTAGAATTTCTTGACCTGGTTCAAACTCACGATGTTGGATATGCTTATCATGCCATCTTTTGGTCTTCTCTTTATACAATTTGGCATTTTCATACGCATGCAATCGAAACTCATCAAGCTCGTTGAGTTGTAGCAATCTCTTCTCACCGGCCAAGTCCATCTCCATATTTAGCTTTTTAATCGCCCAATATGCTTTGTGTTCAAGCTCGACGGGCAGATGGCAGGCCTTCCCATAAACCAACCTGTACGGAGAAGTGCCTATTGGGGTCTTGTACGCAGTGCGATATGCCCATAATGCGTCATCCAGCTTCCCGGCCCAGTCCTTTCTATTCATACTTACTGTCTTTTCCAAAATCTGCTTGACCTCTCTGTTGGAAACTTCTACTTGACCACTCGTTTGGGGATGATAGGCAGTGGAAACTTTGTGCTTGACTCCGTATTTTGCAAGAATATTATTCAGCAGTTTGTTACAAAAGTGAGTTCCCCCGTCGCTTATCAACACTCTTGGGGTCCCAAAACGTGTGAAGATGTGCTTCTTTACAAAGCCTACCACAACCTTTGCGTCGTTAGTAGGAAGAGCTATGGCCTCTACCCACTTAGAAACATAGTCGACCGCCACCAAGATGTATCTGTGTCCGTTAGAATATGGGAATGGTCCCATAAAATCAATCCCCCAAACATCAAAAAGTTCTACCGCCAGTATATTTTGCAAGGGCATCTCGTGCTTCCTCGTGATAGTTCCAGTTCTTTGGCATCTATCACAATTTTTAACGAAGGCATGTGCATCCTTAAACAATTTTGGCCAATAAAAACCTGATTGTAGCACTTTTTGGGCGGTTCTATCCCCGCCGTGATGACCTCCATATGGTGACGCATGGCAGTCATGTAGTATAGCCTTCATCTCTTCCTCAGGAACACACCTTCTCACCAACTGATCTGCACACTGCCTATATAGGAATGGCTCATCCCACACGTAGAACCTTACATCATGTAGGAATCTTCTTCTATTGTCAGCTATCCATTCTAGTGGCGTCACCCCACTTGCGATAAAATTCACATAATCTGCATACCATGGGGCTTCACCTGAGGTGATTGCTAATATTTGCTCATCCGGAAATGTTTCTTTAATTGACCCTCCTTCAGCTACATGGTCCCGACTTTCTAATCTGGACAAATGATCGGCCACTTGATTTTCTGTCCCTTTTCGATCTCGGATCTCTAAGTCAAATTCTTGCAAGAGGAGGACCCAACGAATCAGCCTCGGCTTGGTGTCTTTCTTTTCAAATAGGTATCTGATAGCTGAATGATCTGTGTAGACGATGACTTTGGTTCCCACTAGATAGGATCTGAACTTGTCAAACGCCCACACCACTGCAAGCAACTCCTTTTCAGTCACTGTATAATTCATCTGAGCTGGATTCATAGTTTTGCTTGCATAATAAATGGAGTGAAAGATTTTATCCCTCCTTTGCCCCAACACCGCTCCAATTGCTATGTCACTTGCATCGCACATCAACTCAAATGGTTGTGCCCAATCGGGGCCAATGATAATTGGTGCAGTCACCAATCTTCCCTTCAGCTCCTCAAATGCTTTCAGACATGCATTATCAAACTTGAAGGTAACATCTTTCTCTAGAAGCCTGCACAAAGGGGAAGAAATTTTCGAAAAATCTTTAATGAAACGACGATAAAAACCTGCATGACCCAAGAAACTGCGAATGCCTTTGATGGATGTCGGCGGGGGCAATTTTTCAATCGTCTCCACCTTCGCTTTATCCACCTGTAGACCATCTTTTGAAACCTTGTGCCCCAAAACTATACCTTCACGTACCATGAAATGGCACTTTTCCCAGTTTAGCACCAAGTTCGTCTCTTCACACCTAGCTAGCACTTTATCAAGGTTCATCAAACAACTATCAAAAGAACATCCAAACACAGAAAAATCGTCCATGAATACTTCTACAAATCTTTCAACCATGTCAGTGAAAATAGCCATCATACACCTTTGAAAAGTCGCAGGTGCATTACAAAGACCGAAGGGCATTCTCTTGAACGCATACGTGCCATAAGGACATGTAAATGTAGTTTTCTCTTGGTCTTTTGGGGCTATAGCAATCTGATTATACCCCGAATAACCGTCCAGGAAACAGTAGTATTCCTGGCCAGCTAATCTATCAAGCATTTGGTCAATAAAAGGAAGGGGAAAGTGGTCTTTTCGGCTGGCATTTTCTGTAATCTATGCAAATTCTCCATCCAGTTACAGTTCTTGTAGGAATTAAGTCATTATTTTCATTAACTACTACGGTTATCCCCCCTTTCTTCGGCACACATTGAACGGGGCTTACCCATTTACTATCAGAGATTGGAAATACAATACCTGCATCAAGCCACTTAATCACTTCTTTTCTTACCACTTCTTTCATGATTGGATTTAGTCGGCGTTGGTGTTCTACACTTGGCTTGTGTCCGTCCTCCATGAGGATTTTGTGCATGCAGAAAGCTGGACTAATGCCTTTAATGTCAGACATTGTCCACCCAATTGCTCGCTTGTGCTCACGTAGCACCCTTAATAGCTTTTCTTCCTGTAATTTAGACAAGTGAGCAGAAATAATAACAGGTAAAGTGTCAGAACTTCCCAAATAAGCATATTGAAGGTGAGGGGGTAGGGGTTTAAGTTCCAAATTTGGAGCTTTTTCAATTGACGGCTTTGGTGGGGGGCCACTTGGCCTATTCAGGGGCTCAAACGGGATTATTCCTTGCATGTAACCACATGATGTATCTAGGATATGCATCATCTCCTCAACCTCATCATCCATCTCCAAGCTATCAAACATCATGATTGCTTTTTCTAAACAGTCGTCTAGATATACACTCGTGTCAAGAAGTTTCTCATCCACCTCCATCACAGATATCATAGAGAGCTCCTCATAGTGGCGGGGAAGTTGGATTGCTTTGTAGACATTGAAGACTGCTTCCTCGTTGTCCACTCTCATAATCATTTTCCCTTCTCTCACTTTAATTATTGCATCGCCAGTAGCCAAGAGAGGTCGTCCCAATATGATTGGAACTTGTTCATCAGCCTCGAAGTCTAGAATAATGAAGTCAGCTGGGAAGATGAATTTTCCAATTTGCAGCAGCACATCTTCAATCACTCCTTCGGGGTAGGCTATGGACCTATCAGCTAATTGCAACATCACGGTGGTTGGTCTCGGAGCTCCCAGACCTAATTGCTTAAACAAGGATAAAGGCATCAGATTTATGCTTGCACCCAAATCACACAGAGCACGTCCCACGTCAATATTACCGATTTGTACTGGAATGGTGAAGCTGCCAGGATCCTTAAGCTTTTGGGGAAGCTTGTTTTGGACCCTTGATGTGCACTCCTCAGTAAGTGCAACCGTCTCGAACTCAGTCAATTTCCTCTTATGAGCCACTATGTCTTTTATGTACTTAGCGTACTTTGGAATTTCACGAAGTACATCCACTAATGGAATATTTAATTGAACCTGAGTCAACATGGAGAGAAATTTGTTGAACATGCGATCGTCATTCCTTTTCTGCAATCTTTGGGGGAAAGGTGGTGGTGGCCTTGTAACCTCCATTCGCTCTGAACTTGCATCATCTTCCTTTGACTCTTGTGTTGCCTTAGGTGTCAACTCCCCCCAGGTATAGGTTTTTCTTTTATCTTCCTTGGCACTTCCTCTAGTTCCCTCCCGTTTCTAAGTGTAACTGCATTAATTTGAGGGTTCTTCTCTGTATCACTGGGAAGTGAGCCTGTAGGTCTAGTATTTTGGTTTGCTGCTAACTGCCCCATTTGCCTCTCAAGATTTCTGAAATCGGTCCTGAGCTGTTGATTGTCTAGTAACAACTTTTTCAGCAAGTCATTCGTACTTTCTTCCATTTGTTAGGGTGGCTTCTGAGGTTGAGTAAAATTCCCTTGAGGCCTATACTGATTCTGTTGACTTCCGCCCCATGAGAAGTTAGGATGATTCCTCCAGTTTGGGTTGTAAGTGTTCCCATATTGCGCATGTTGATTCATAGGACCTCTGTTTTGTTGCCCCACATAGTATATAGATTCAGGATTTGTGGGGCACATGTCAATCATATGACTGTCTCCGCATAGTTTGCAACAAATAGACATCTGCTGTACATGTTGCATTTGTTGTGTTGTCATTCTATTCATCTGATTTGCCAATTTTGCTATATCGGCTCTCATGGCGGAAAAGTCATCAAGCTCAATCAAACCGGCGGCCTTCTGTTTAATTCCCCTTCGTGAATCCCCCTCTCCTTGCCAATTATGGTCATTAGCAGTGCAATTATTTAGCAAGAGTTGTATTTCACTATACGGTCTTGCCATGCAACTACCCCCACAAGCTGAGTCAAGATTCATCTTTGATGCTTCATCTAACCCATCAACAAAAGTGTGACCCAATACCTCATCAGTTTGACAATGATGTGGGCAGTCTCTGAGTAGCTTCTTGTATCTTTCCCAAGCTTGACGAAGTGTCTCGCCATCCCGTTGTTGGAACCCAAGAATTTGTCTCCTCAGCGACTTTGTCTTCTTAGTTGGGAAAAACTTGATCAGGAATTTCCTTGCTAGATCATCCCAAGTGTGGATAGAGTTCACGGGCTCCTTTTGCAACCATTCTTTAGCTTCCCCCAACAGTGAAAAAGGGAATAGTGTCAGCCTGACATAGTCCTTGGAGACGTTCGGATAATTGTAAGTGTCCGTGATTTCCAAGAAGTTCTGAATATGCCTCTGCGGGTCCTCATGAGATAGACCCACATATTGTCCTGTGGACTGAATCAGCTGTACCATGTACTGTTTGAGTTCAAAATGCCCAGTGATATCAGGCTTCACAATAGCCTGAGTCATATTCGCAAGATTGGGCCTTGCGGCTTCAATTACCGGACGCTCTTCATTGCCTGCCATATCTATTGGCTGTGGTTGGACTGCGATGTCCAACTCTCTTTCTATTCTCGTTCTAGCTTCGTGTTCCCTTCTCACTCTATGTAGTGTTCGTTCGATTTCTGGATCAAGAGGAATGAGGTTGTTTGCACTTCTACTCCTCTGCATTCGAGAGAAGACCCTGCGTTGACACAACCCAGGCAAACTGAAAATTAAAACTTGAAAACAAATATCTAATAAAAGCTTAACTTAGTCACGTAGCTAATTTCTAAGTCCCCGGCAACGGCGCCAAAAACTTGTTGCGACCAAACACACTCACGCAAGTATACGCGGTCGTCAAGTAATAAAGTGACTAAAAGTCGGATGTCGAACCCACGAGGACTTATGATTAGCTATTAACTAAATTAGACTATCCTAATTATCTAAACAAGAATTAAATCTAAAAATATTTTATTCCAACTAATTAAATAAGAAAAATATAAATAATAAACTTTGAACAGAGAAAGAGCAGATTTTAATGATATCAATGTAATGAAAACGATCTAGGGTTATGGGCTATCTAACAATCCTATTGTATTCTTCAATTGAATTGACCGACTAATTTATCTAGCTTATTGGTTGACAGGGTTAATGCTCATAAGAATCTGTCGAGTTCTTACTTGCCTATTCAAGCTAACCTAACGCCTATATGTCTATGGAGTTAGAATCAACAAGAACGCATTTATAATTCCTGTAAATCAACCAAGCAAGGCAATTAGGTATATGTCTATCCTAACCACGAATCCGTTCCCCGATGCCCGAGTTCAAGAACTTGCCCTACTCAATCCTATATGCAATATAGAATTCTCACTTTCGAGTTCAATTCTAGATTCGTAGATAATATTCAATTGGTGATCAAGCAATTAAATAATTAAGTGCAAGATTGAATAAATAAACTAATATGATAAATCAAGAAGTCAAAATCAATATCCGAATAACAATAGTCATGAAAGAACCACAACCCTAGAACGTGAAGTTTAGCTCCACATAGACATGGTAGCCAAACAACAAATCATATACGGAAATATAAAAATTACTAAGTTTGGTGGGAGAAAGATGGAACTTGATGAATTCCGGCCTCCACAGCTTTGTCGTGGCTTTTTTCCCCCTTCCCAATATGTTCGATAACCTAAAAGAGGCATTTTTAGCTTATATATTGCGTACAAAAGTCGTGGGCCAAAGCTCTCCTATTCCTAGTCCAAATCGGCTTCAGGGATTGATGCTAAGGTGGATGCGACGCATCCACCTCGTCCTCCATTTCAATTTTGCCTGCGAAGGTGGATGCGACGCATCCACCTTGTCCTCTATTTCTCAGCTTTGCATGCGAGGGTGGATGCGACGCATCCACCCCTAGTTCCTCCATCTCAGCTTTGCCCAGGTGCGAATGCTATGGCGGATGCTATGGGCTGACTTCACTGCTAAGGGTGCGCGAACTGATCTTTTTCTAGATTGGATGCGACGCATCCAATCTCTCTTCCTCTACCTAGAGCACCTTTTCTTCATATTTTTGCACTCCACACACCCTAATTCACCATACACAACTCAATTAGTTATAAAACCAATAATTAAACCATGTTGGGCATTTTAAAGATCAAAAAGCATCAAAAAGCGGTTAAAATATGGGTAAAGTAACATCAACACATATCGAAATATGCCCAACATCAGTCATCCTAATGAGGCAGATACTTGGGAGTCCGAATCCGATATGCGGAGTAGATATCCCCACCTTTTCATCAGCCCAAGTACTTTTCTATGTCCGTTCGAGGACGAACGGTTGTTTTAGAGGTAGGGAATGTGATGACCCAAAAGGTCATCTTATGTTTTAGAACTCGAATATGCGTCCTTAAGCCTTAAAAATCTCATTTTTACCCTTCTCGGTTTGCGTGCGTAGTCCGGCAGGTTTTCGAAAAGCTTTTATGTTGAAAATTGATGAAAATAAGAATTTATGCCCTCAAAGTTAATTTTAGTTGATTTCGGTCAACATTTTTGGTAAACGGGCACAGATCTGTGTTTTGGCAGTCCCGGTGGGTCCGTATCAAATTATGAGACCTAGGCGTATCCCCGGAATTGAATTCGGAGGACCCTAGCTTGAGTTATGAATTTTAGATGAAAATTAAAAGTTTAAAAATTAATTGTTTTTAAGAATTGATTGATATTTGGCATTGGTAGTATCAGGTCCGTATTTTGGTTCCAGAGCCCGGTACATGTTCATTATGATATTTAAGACTTGTCGGTGAAGTTTGGTGAGAAATGTAGTTGATTTGACGTGATTCGGACGTCCAGTCGAGATTTTTTTTTAAAAAGTGTTCTTGAGAATTTCATTTGATTTGCTACTAAATTCGTAGTTCTAGGTGTTATTTTGGCGATTTGATCACGCGAGCAAGTTCGTATGATATTTTTAGACTTGCGTACATGTTTAGTTTGGAGTCCCGAGGGCTCGGGTGAGTTTCGGATAGGCCACGGGATGTTTTGAACTTAGAAAAATTTGATGGTATAACTGAACTTGTTGCAGGCCTATGATCTCGCAATTGCGAGATCAGGCATCGCAAATGCGAACCAAGCAGGTATGGCAATTGCGAGGTTTTTATCGCAATTGCTAAGAAAAGCCTAGGCCAGCGGTTCTCGCAATTGCGAGTTTTCTTTCGCATTTGCGAAGGGAGTCGGGGAAGGGCAGTGATCGCAAATGCGACTATTTAGTCACATTTGCGAAGAATCAATGGTCGCAAATACGACACTTTCCTTGCATTTGCGAAGACAGCGGGACTGTGAAGGGATTCGCAATTGCGAGTGTTCCTTCGCATTTGCGAAGCTCATGTCGAAATGTGAAGTAAACTGAGGGCCTCTATCTGATATAATGAAAATTGGCACACCGTGCAACCGAACTATCTCCTAAATATAAATATGGGCCAACCTCTCTGAAGTATATGTAGTCACAATAGGAATAAAATGTGTCGACTTGGTCAACCTATCATCAATCACCCAAACTGCATCAAACTTCCTCAAGGTCCGCGGCAACCCAACTACAAAGTCTATAGTAATTCGTTCCCATTTCCACTCTGGTATGGTCATCTGTTGAAGTAGGCCACTTGGCCTCTAGTGCTCATATTTAACTTGCTGGCAATTTATACACCTAGCTACATACTCAACTATGTCCTTTTTCATTCGTCGCCACCAATAATGCTGCCTCAAGTCACGATACATCTTCGTAGCACCTGTATGAATATAATACCGAGAACTGTGTGCCTCCTCCAGGATCTTTTTCCTCAGTTCATCCACATTAGGAACACACAGACGATCCTGGAGTTGCAGAACACCATCCGCACCAATAGTAACTTCCTTGGCACCACCTCGTAGTATCGTTTCTCGAAGAACCATTAAGTGTGGGTCATCATACTGGCGAGCCTTAATCTGCTCAAATAGTGAAGACTGAGCTACGACACATGCAAGAACTCGGCTGGGCTCTGAAATATCTAGCCGCACAAGTCTGTTGGCCAAGGACTGGATATCCAAAGCTAATGGCCTCTCTTCTACTGAAATGAAAGCCAAACTACCCATACTCTCCGCCTTTCTACTCAAGGCATCTGTAACTACATTTTCTTTACCTGGATGATATAGGATAGTAATATCATAATCTTTTAGTAATTCTAGCCATCTGTGCTACCTCAAATTTAGGTCCCTTTGCTTGAACAAATGCTGCAAACTGTGATGATCAGTATAAACTTCACAGGACACCCCATAAAGATAATGCCTCCAAATCTTAAGGGCGTGAACAGTCGCAACTAACTCCAAATCATGTACCGAATAATTCTGCTCGTGGGGCTTCAACTGACGTGAAGCATATGCAATAACTCGCCCTTCCTGCATTAATACACAACCCAAACCAACGCGTGAAGCGTCGCAATACACTGTATACATCCCCGAACCGGAAGGTAACACTAACATTGGTGTTGTAGTCAATGCTGTCTTGAGCTTCTGAAAGCTTGACTCACAATCATCGGACTATCGGAACTAAACACCCTTTTGGGTTAATTTGGTCAAAGGTGCTGCAATAGATGAAAAACCTTCCACAAACCGATGATAATAACCTGCCAAACCTAGAAAACTCCTCATCTCAGTCGCCGAAGAAGGTTGATGCCAATTTTGAACTGCCTCAATCTTTTTGGGATCAACTTTAATACCTTCGCCCGATACAATATGTCCCAAAAATGCTACAGACTCTAGCCAAAACTCACAAATATAGAACTTAGCATATAGATTTTGTTCCCGCAATGTCTGAATCACTACTCTCATATGTTGCTCATGTTCCTTCTTACTGCGCGAGTAGATCAAAATGTCATCAATGTAGACAATGACAAACGAATCAATATATGGCTTGGATACCCTGTTCATCAGATCCATTAACGTTGCCGGGGCATTAGTTAAACCGAAAGACATTACCAAAAACTCATAATGGCCATATCTAGTACGGAAAGCAGTTTTCAGAATATCAGAATCTCGAATCTTCAACTGATGATACCCCGACCTCAAGTCGATCTTTGAGAACACCCTAGCACCCTGCAACTGGTCAAATAGATCATTAATACACGGCAATAGGTACTTGTTCTTAATAGTGACTTTGTTCAATTGGCGATAATCAATACACATCCTCATTGTTCCATCCTTCTTTTTCACAAATAATACCGGTGCACCCCAAGGCGATACATTCGGTCTGACGAACTCTTTGGCTAGTAACTCTTCAAGTTGTTCTTTCAATTCTTTCAATTATTTCGGAGCCATGCGATATGATGGGATAGATATAGGCTAGGTATCTGGAGCCAAGTCAATACAAAAATCAATATCACGATCAGGTGGCATACCTGGAAGATCTGAAGGAAATACATCGAAGAACTCCCGAACTACTGACACTGAATCAATAGCCGAAGTCTCTGCAGTAGTATCCCGAACATAGGCTAGATAAGCCAAACAACCCTTCTCAACCATGTGTTGAACCTTCATAAAAGAAATAACCCGATTAAATGAACTAACAGACGAACCCTTCCACTCCAGCCTAGGCAAAGATGGAATAGCCAAGGTAACAGTTTTGGCATGACAATCTAGTATAGCATGATATTGAGATAACCAGTCCATACCCAGAATAATTTTAAAATCGATCATCTCGAGCAATAAGAGATCTGCTCTAGTTTCATAACCACAGAATGTAATAATACAAGATCGGTAGATCCGATTTACAATAACAGAATCGCCTACAGGAGTGGACACATAAATAGGAGTACTCAAGGACACATGAGAAACACCCAGGAATAGAGCAAATAGAGATGACACATATGAATACGTGGATCCTGGATCAAATAATACAGAGGCATCTTTGCCGCAAACAGAAATAATACATGTAATCATAGCATCTGAGTCCTATGCATCTGGTCTAGCCGAAAAAGCATAGAACCGAGCTGGAGCGCCAACTGGCTGGCCTCCGCCTGACTGACCTCCACCTCTAGGATGACCCCTACCCACCTGTCCTCCACCTTTTGGTGGTCGGACTATTGGTGGATCAACTGGTCCGGTAAGCATCGGCTGCTGACCCTGTTGTACTGGTCTACCCCGAAGCCTGGGGAAAAACATCTGCATGTGACTGGGATCCTCGCACTCGTAACAACTCTTCGGTGCGATGGGCTGCTGACTAAGAGTCTGGACTTGGGGACCTTAATACCCATTGGGAGGACCCTGAATAACTGGT